>NC_143398.1:113315094-113615094 GCF_052110815.1 Crocodylus siamensis
GTTTTTCTGTTTCCTACAAAAGACTTTATAGAATTGGCTGATATGCAAAGGATCTTTCTCAGATTTATTTCAAGCAGTAATTTCTAACTAGACACATCAGTGAGGATTTTCACATGCAAGAATTATTGCACTGTTCCAACCCATTCGGATTTCATCAGTTGGACTGACTTACTCTTGTTACTGTCCTCCAGACAGTACAGCCTAACCACAGAGAAGATTCCAAGGAGGGCGGCCTGTGTTCTGATAAAATGGAGGCAAACAAATAATTATTTTTCAAGTCTGGCACAACTAATGCTCTATTCTGAGATTTTTTGGGGGACTCTCTTCTACCTACCTGTTTGGAAAGGAAGGCTCTGAACAGGCTAATTGAGAGTTCCCAAGTAGTTTTGAGAACAACAAAGGATTTCATCAGCAGGACTCAAATCAATCATTCAGAAGGACTCAAAATGGGGTAAAATTCTACTTCTGCAGCTCAAGTTTTTAACATGAAGATTTCCCTGTTAATTTTTTGAGCATTTCACTCCTTAACAAACTCCCCTTTTCCTGTAAATCCATTTAATGTACATTTTTCTTTGAAAAAGGATCCTCTTTTAGAGTCTGTTAAGTAATATGGCCTGTTCTAGTGGCAGGCCAAGTCCTGTAAGTCTGTCTCACCTGGACAGTATTGTCAAAGGCCTGCGTTGCCCTCTTACAGACAGATATGCACCTGAACTGACTGGTTAGAAATGGCAATCATGAGAAGATCCAGTAGCAATCTGCATTGCTCAGCCCTCCTAGGTAATGCAGCCCAACTCCTACAGGAGAAGAGATATATGAGGATCAGCCTTTTAAACTCCAATGAGTTACATTAGATTAATGGAGAATGCAAAACCCAAGCATTTTCACAGTCAAGACTTATATTAATTATTCTTACATGCTGTGAAGTGTTTTAAAAGGAACAGTTGGAAGATTTCAACATCAGGAACTAAAAGAGCAACAAACGTATATAAATATTGCCAGCACTCCTTCCCTCGTTTCACCTATTTATCAGATAAAAAGTGAAAAATGAGAAACAAGGTGTTTATAGAAAGGAGAAAGACTAACCCTTTTATTAAGACCTATGCTTTGTCATTGCTTTAAGATCATGTTTTACACTGGCAACTCGTGCTGCAAGACAAGAAATGCATAAATATGCCCCCAACCTGCTTGGTTTACTTGAAACTTAAAAAAAAATAAATCAGAGCCTGCCACATGCAAAGAAATATACCCACTAACAGGAAGTGGCTTCTTTTTCGATCCTGTTACTACTACAGATCCAGGGGGGCATGTATTTACTAGTCAGAAATATCTCGGATGAACAGGCTCCCCCATAAAATTACATTTAATTCTTTTCTGTAATTTTGACAAAGTAGTTAATAGATTTTTGTTTCCTTGTGACCTTATAGTTCCCTTCAATAGGACACCTGAGCTTACAACTGTGAAGATATGATTCTTAAGCAGCTCTCAGAGCTGTTAACAGTTTGGATGCTGGATATCCCAACTGCCAAGCTGGACTTCCCAAACTAACTTGTTTTTCCATGCAATAGTATTTGATGAAACACTGACTTGTCTGAAACTGTTGGGAAATCTGCCCTGTTTTTTGTTGGGTTATATATGCTTCAGACAGTGACATTTTCTTTCTGGATATAGCAAATTGCTAAACTGCAATGTTATGTTTTTCTTCTGTCACACCTGCTGGTGAGAATGTGAGTGCATGAGAGAATCCCAAAGCCTGCTACTGTCCCAACACCTCTGGCTATTATGGTCTTATGGAACTTCACGCTAAAATTTTCTTTACAAGCATCCCTCTCTTACCTGTGCTTTCTGATCTGAAAGGACTGTAGTACTCCAGCTGCTGAGGGCAAGCATATCTGTCTTGCTTTTGCTAGCTTTTTCCTCGTTCTCTTATGTGCTTCTTCCTTCTCTTCCTTCAACTCATCTTTCCTTCTCTTTGTGAAGATATTTTGATGTGGAATTGCACCTTGGGAGGGAGAGTGACTGTATAGTTGGCATAACACTTGGTTGGTTAGTGGGCTCTGATTCCATTTCCAAACTAATCCACTTCACCTAGTATCCCATCATTTTCCAGGACAAGCTATGTAAGAAGGATGATCGGATTGAAGAACTGGAAGAGGCACTCAGAGAAAGTGTGCAAATAACTGCAGAACGGGAAATGGTGCTAGCACAAGAGGAGTCAGCCAGGATCAATGCTGAGAAACAGGTCTGCAATCTTATAAAGTCACTGGTATTGCTGGCAAATAACGGATGCAGCCTGACAGGAAATTTCTACTAATTATTCCTTTTTGTTTTATAATACCTTTTCATCTGAGGACCCTAAATTGCTGTTCAGACCTAAGTAATAAGGGTGTGTGAAGCTTCTTGTTTTCTTTGATGTTTTGTTTTTCCATTCCTCACTACTTATCTGCCTGGAAAATGAGTGAGGTGTTTTGTGCTTTTGAAAGGAGCTTCTGTAATATTGCTCTGAGATGTCTATATGTTCTTGAGCATAAACATGCTCATGGACTCCTTTGTGTTTTTCACTGTAGAAAAACAGATCTTTGCCCTAAAGAACTTGGCCACAGAAGATAGCATTTAACTATCTCAGTTATGATCCCTGGCCAGAAATTAATAAGAAACGATAAACTTTCCTTAACCCATGATCCTAATTATTGTAGGGCACTACCAATAAAAATACACAGTACACTTGAAGATCTAGTAGGGGGATGGTCCTGCTTTGAACCGGTGGTTGAACTAGCTGACCTCCTGAGGTCCCTTCCAACCTTAATTTTCTTTGAGTCTATGACTCTATTTATCAAGCAACCCTAGGAATTTGTTGTTGCATATGGGTGGCCATATACATCCTTTGAAGGGTGTCTCAGGGTGTGAGGTGATTAGTGATGTGTGAAGAGATAAGCAGATGGACAAGACAGCCATCACCCACAACCACTGCCCAACCCCTGGGTAAGGAGGTAGGCTCTTTAATACATAAATTAGTTTTAGAAACTGAGTGCCACTCATGTCATAAAAGTTACGGAGGGATGTCTGAAGTCCATTGAGGCATGCTATGAGTCCAAAAAGGTTGAGAACTACTGCTTTATATTGTATTTTATAGACCTTACCTTTGTTCCTTATTTGAACTGAATTTCCAGGTATCATCATCCAGTCAATGATGTTGCAGCAACATTTTTGTCTACCCCTCAACTCTGTATGCACAAAGTTCTATCCAAATGTTTTTAATGAATAAAAACGCACTGGAAGAGGGAATGGGGCTGAGATTTTTGGTCTTTCTTTAATTAACAATGACCTACATTCTCCTAAAGGAAGTAATATCCACTTCTTAAATATCTTTGGATTTGTTCAATTCAAACTCAGTTATCTTATAGAATTCCTGTTCCAAGACTGCTTCCCTTTGGTGATGCTTCTCTTTGAATATTAGGTAGTCCTCCACACTCAGGAGAGTGCCATCTCTCCAACTTCTTTCTAAGAGAAAACATACCTTGAGCAAAACAGGAATTTAAAGTGCATGAAGAATATATATTCACATGTTGATCTGAAGAGACAGGAAAGTATAAAAGAATAATGATATAGCATAGGTCAGCATGATCAGTAGTCTCCCCGACCAACTTTTTTCAGGATGGGTTTTTTATTTGCTTGTGTTTTGGCATGACAAAAAAAAGAACTATTAAAAACAAAGGGCATTTATAGATATGCTGTGGGAGGGTGCATTAATTAGAGAGGCTCCGAGAGCTGCTCTGATCAAACTACCCTGAGTGTCATGTGCATCAGCCTCCCCACACTGAAAAATGGTGACGGGTGTTTTAACTAAAGCTCATTGAACAAGCTTCAGTTAAAGCATCCCCACTGCCATTTTTCAGCAGAGGGATACTAATATATGTGATGCTGGAGTCTGTTCCAATGCATTGTAATTACAATGCGTTGGAGCAGCATCTTTGCATGTGTATAGGCACCCTAAGGTTTTGAAGAAAAATTATGTGTATGGGAAAGGTAATCTTCCAAGTGTGAAGAGCAACACAGGAAAAAGGAGATAGTTGAGAGGGCTTTATAAGGGAGGCAGGGGGCATAGATTGAGTTTAGGGTTTTTTTGGGTTTGGATTGGTTTGGTTTTGTTTTTGGGGGTGTTTTTTTTAAGCCTTCGTGGGCTTTTGCTGATGAACATCCACGAGGCACGGTCAGACTCAGAAGCTGGACAGAAGGAGAGGGAGGTAGATTTGCAAGTCACCCACACAGAGGTGGCAGTTGAGTTCATATTTGTAAATGAGATTAACCAGAAATTAGGAACAGTGAAATGAGAGAAGGGAACCAAGGACAACTCAATACACAGAATGTTGAAAATAGAGGGGATGAGAAGGCTCTTCTGAAGGTCGAAGAGAGACGAGAGCAGTATTTAGAGAGGCAAGTGGGGTCGACAGGTGAATAAAACATATTTGGAATGGAGGAACTAAGACTGTTCATAAGAGTTGTATCATAGAACAGGAATAGAGTGAGCAGACGGTGATAGTGTGAGCTTGGGCTGGGGTTTTGGCTTTGCAGCGGGGGAGGTAGGCAAAAGATTCAAAGCAGGGAAGGAAAGTGAAGCATATAGAGAAGCTGCCACCATATCAATAAAGAGATAAATGAACTGGAAAATGCAGAAGGGCCAAGTGGCTTGGTGGTAGGTGTGCTTAGCTTGATATACAATGCTAAAAGAGCCCAGGTGACAGTCAGAGAAGGGGAACTCAGGAACAGGGAATCAAACCTTAATAAAGAATGAATCAAGTAATATGTCACTTTTGGTGAGTGGAAGAGTAGATCACAGGCTACAGGTTATGCATAATATGAAGATAAAGGCTCAGGGAGGCTAGCAACATGGATGTTCAAGTCACCAAGGGTGAATGAGAGCTTGTGATATAAAGAGTGTTAGGAGTGAAAAAATAGAGAAGGAAGACTGGTGGGTAAGTGCTGTGTGTGTTAAGTGAGACAAGACAAGACTTGTATCCAGTGTTTGCAAGAATAGGGAGGAACAGTTTGGAAGTAGTAGAAAGAGCAGAAGAGAAGTCCAAATCCCCACCACTGCTGATTTGACAGCAGCATCTCATTCCCACAGAGAAAATATACTTGCCAGCTGTGGGGATCATAAGCACTGAAATATTGCTAGCAGACGGTGTAAAGGCAAAGCCAACCCTGAACCTCAGTGATCTGTTGCACTTAGTACCAAGACAACTGTCCTGTCCTATTTTGTCTGACAGTATTTTGCTTCAGTATTAATTAAATACAGTTAGGCAAAGGAGGGATGGCAAAGCACCATTGTTCTGAAGTGGGTAGGGAGATTTCCTGCCAGCTGCTTTTTAATCGTCTCACGTTCCTTCCTTCACTTTAAAAATGTCCTCATTGTTTCACATTCTGTGGAAGTTTATATGAGATTGTGAAAGTCTCTCACTGAAAACTGGGTGTTTTACAAGTCTGGGGCCCACACAAAGAATCTTCACAACTATGGTAATAGAGCTTTAGGTTGGATATGTGTGATATGTGTGTGGATTTAAAATCTTAATGTTGCCCAAACTGGTTATAATTTGCTTTTAACTGCATGCTTTTTCTTTCCCTCTCTTCTGTGTTTGTTGTTTTTTACCATTCTGCTACTCACTGCCTGTCTGAAGCTGTTAAATGAAACAGTGCATGAGGCCAACCATTTTGGCTTTAAATGGTTCAAGGTATGAGGAAACCTCATTTGTGTATACCCTTTCCCTTGACCTTTGCTTTAATACTGTTTTGTAACCCCAATGCTGTCTAGCCCTACCCTCAGCCATCTCTTGTGCTGTGGCCCTCTGCTGTACTTCAGTGTTTTGTATGGATTTCTTTCTAAATGTTCTACAAGTTTTAGGTTCTTTTTTGCTGGAATTATAATCTCCATGAGCTTCTGCGGGACTCCAAAGTTCAGACTTTATACCTAGACAGTATTCCCAGATTAAAAACATTCCCCCATTGGTCCTGTCTCTTGCCATTTGAAAATATGCCAGCAACGACTGCATTGAAGTGCTTGCTAACAAGATTTTGGCAAAATTTCTGTGATTGTAATACAAACACAGATAGCTTTTCTGTTTGAGTACCCCAAGGTACTGATCAGTTGCTCTTTTATCTATGGCCATGTGTGTAGATGACTCCCTATAAAAATTAAGCTTTTGGCACCCCCTATTAGAATAAACCCAGTTCTCCAGTATTTTATATCTCAGTAAGATAGGCATGACTTGTCCCTCTACTGAAAAGATGAGGGCAGTTTTACCAACCTTGGAAAAGCAGCCAATGTTCTTTGACTAAGTGCACTAGATTGTCCTGATCAGAGACCTGTATTTTCACAATTGTATCCAGTGTCACCATTCCTTTATCATTTTTTTTCCTGCTGTGCAGAGAAGGAATCAGTCTCAAGTCCGTCAAAGTCCAGAAGTTAAGAATTAATTCCATCCCTTAGAACAGTACTGGTAGGTTTTTCTAGTCTTCATGAAAAGGATCAGATCTCTGCTACAGAACAAAAGAAAATTTGAAAAATTGGGATATTCTTTCTTGAAAGTGTAGGAATAGCTTTATTGAATTAGTCACACTTGACTAACTCATGAAAGGTATTTGGATCCACAGTTTACCTCAACCTTTTCTGTCTAAGGCAGGGGGCGCAAAATGGCAGATTTGGATGGCAGCCAGACTCCATTTCCCAGCAGCCTCTGCCCACATCGCAGCCAATTTCCATGGAGACCCCAGCAGCGGCAATGCTGTGATAGCATAAGGCCAGGGTTTCCATGGAGCACTGGCAGGGTGTGTGGGTGGCAGGGCAGGGAGCTGCTCTGCAACTAGGGCTGGAATCTTGCAGTGGTGATGACATGGCCCGGAGCTGAGGCAGAGCCATTATCTGCTGCCTGCATGCCCCACACGGGCATGCAGGCAGCGGATCGCAGCTCTGCCCTGGTTCTGGATCAGTGTCACCGCCACAAGATCCCAGCCCCAGAGCAGCTTCCCACCCTGCCATGCACCCAGCCAGTGCTGCTGGGGCCAGTCTCTGGAAACCCTGGCCCCATGCAACTGCTGGGGTCTCCATGGAAACCAGCTGCAGCGATGTGGGCAAGGGCTGCTGGGAAATGGAGCCTGCCACGGGCCCAGTCTGGCTCATGGACCAGACTTTGTCTGCCCCTAGTTTAAGGTAACAAAGAATGAAGATCTGGTCAGAAAAAGTATTTATCTTATAGATACTAATCTCAGTCTTGCACCAGAGGGAACACCAGGGCTTTATTTGCCCAACAAGAGGTCTCCTTCCACCTTCACTGACCTCAGCACAATTAGAAGAGTCCTATTTGAGCAGTCTGCCCCAATTGTTTCTGCAGCTTTGCTACAGTTAACCTGCTCTGCAGTTAACCAGAAAGTTATCGTTTATTTGCAATAACCATTGATTGCAGGGGTAGCTGCTGCCTCATAAAACCAAAACTGTTTAAGTAAATCAATCTTATTTTGGTTTGGTCACCAGCATAGTGTTGATCCCCAGGGGCATTTTGGGAACCAAGAAAAGTTTTTAAAAAAAACTGTACTATCAGAATTAAATATTCAAGAGGATTTGTAATAAGTTTTAATAATGAAATACAGATAAGTTTTATAATTAACCAAGCATTACAGATAAGGCATACAAGAAACTGATTACAATTGATCAAATATAAATGAACCTAAAAATAAACTTAATCTTGGGGGGGGGGAAAATTTAAAATTCTGTGTTAGGAAAAAGGGCTTCTTACCTAGGTTTAAAAACTGAGTTTTAATGAAGCACACTTATTTTGGTTTATCTGCCACTGGTCTATTCAGCAGGAACTGTAGTTCAGGACTGAAGAGAAAAGATTCCAAGGCAAACCTAGATTTTTATATTCAATTGTCTAGCTCACGCTTACTAAATACAACTAGAAAATATGGAAACATTCTTAATAAGTTATATTCTAATAAATATTAATGTGCCTATTTTTATCACCTATTTAAACTATTAAATTATTGTCCTAAACTCAGTCTAACTGGCACAAAACCACTAACGTACTTAAAGCAACTTTTAGCTGGCTTCTTTTGAGCTGTCTTTTTTTCACCTTTTAAATTCTTCTCACGTATGACACTCTTGCCCACTCATTTCCTTTGCCATCTCTTCTCTTACCAAAACTTTGATAACTTGAATACAAGTAAATGTATTCCATTGCCATTAAACAGCTTAGGGTCTACTACAGTCTACAGTAGAAGGGTCTGGGAAGGAGTTACACTTTTTGGAAACAGCCACACCCTCTGTAAGAGATGAAGGTTGGGGTTTGGGAGAGATATTGGTGGAGGAGGGAGGCATATCCCATTGGTCTGAGTCAAGAATGTGGGACTAGGCTGTCCTGTCTGAAACAGAAGCATCATTCTATACAATCTGCAACAGGATTCTTCCTTGCTTCTCGAGGCATAGCAAATACATGGCCACCTAGAAAAATATTAATTATGTGGGCACCAACCCTATAGCTGTATTCACTCAGGCAGACCCTTGGGACCATGCAGACACTCATTGTAGTTGTGGAATCTTCTGCATGAGAATAAGGGTCTGTTAGCAACCCTTTCTAGAACTGGGACTGCAAATGTCATCCTCAGTTGTTTTTTCCTTGTCCTTTCACAGTGTTTTCCTAGATCATAAGGCTTGAATAGGATTGTTGTGATCATCTAGTTTTGATCTCTTGTAAATTGTAGGGGGGGGGTTTCTGGCAGTGAGCTCTTCATCTTGATCAAATTGAATTGTCTGTCACAAACCTAGTAACATGACATTTTCAGCTTTTTTGATTGTGTCGTAGAATTCTAGACAGGGTTGGAAGGGACCTCAAGAGGTCCTTTAGTCCAACCCCCTGCTCAGAGCAGGACCATCCCCTACTAGTTCATCCCAAACAAAGCTTTGTCTAACCAGGTTTTGAAAACCTCCAAGGATGGAGCTTCCACCACCTCTCTGGGTAACCTGTTCCAGTGTTTTACTACCCTCCTAGTGAGAAATTATTCCGAATGTCTAACCTAAACTTCCCTTGCTGCAGCTTGAGACTGTTGCTCCTTGTTCTGGTATCTGCCGCCACTGAAAACAGTCTAGCTCCATCCTCTTTGGAACCCCCCTTCAGGTAGTTAAAGGCTTCTATTTAATCCCTCCTCAGTCTTCTGTTCTCTAGGCTAAGCCCAGTTCCCTCAATCTTTGTTAATAATTAATGTCCCCCAACCCCCTCACCATTTTTGTTGCCCCCCACTGGACTACTTCCAAGTTGTCTAACTCCTTTCTGTAGTGGGGGGCCCAAAACTGAACACAGTACTTCAGATGTGGCCTCACCAGTGCTGAATAGAGGGGAATAATCACTTCCTTTGACCTACCGGCAATACTTCTACCAATGCAGCCCAGTATGCCATTAGCCTTCTTGGCAGCAAGGCCACATTGCTTGCTCATATTCAGCTTATTGTCATCTGTAAGCCCCAGGTCCTTTTCTGCAGAGCTGCTGCTGACAGAAAAGGGAAGCAAGTAAGTCAGAATGCAAAATGCGTATGATGTGTATATATATAAATGTGAGACATATGGGAAATAAACGAGATGAACTGGAAGCTGAAGCCTGTGAAAAGAACTATGATCTGATTTGTATCACAGAGAGTTGGTGGAAGAGCTCTTATGGCTGGAACAACAAAGTTGAGGATTCAGGAGGAAGAAGATAGAGCAGAATGCATTTGGGTGAAAAGGTAAAAGATACAGCACTGATATAATGGGGGGAGGGGGGATTTAGTCTAGACTGCCAAATTATGAAGAAGAGATAAATGAGGCACTCTTCAAGGAGGTGACAAAGTTAACCAAAATCTATGAGATGGTACTGATGGGAGACTTCACTTTTATGGACATCTGCTGGAAGAACAATACAGTCAAGCATAAAATGTTGAGGCAGTTCATAATCCATACGTAGGAAAAATTTCTGTTCCAGAAGGCTGAGGATACAACTAGGGGATCATTTATCTTGGATCTTGTCCTGACTAGGAGTGAAGAATTGGTGGAGGAAGTGATCATAATATGATAGAATTCCAGATCCTGAGATGAGGAAAGCATGAGGTCAGCAGAACTAGGACATTAAATTTAAAGATACGGCTTTAACCTGACTCAAGGAGTTAATAGGTATGGTGCCATGCAAAGACAGACTGAAGGATAAAGACAGACTGAAGGATAAAGCCACCCAAGAGATCTGGAAGCTTCTAAAAGGCATGGTATTGGAAGTCCAATGAGAAACTGTTCTGACACAACGAAGGTATAAGAAGAGTTAGAGACCACTGTGGCTGCACAAAGAGCTTTTAGGTGACAAAAGTTAAAGACAACAAGAAGAGGATCTATCAGCATGTTGGTCAGAAAAGAAAGACTAAATAAGCTGTGGGTCCACTGTCATATAGACAGGGGGAATTCTTACCAGAAAATGTAAAGAAGACAGAGCTACTCACCACCCACTGTACCTGAGTCTTCATAGAAAAATTAACCTACAACTAGAGATCTAATAAACATTATTTGGATAAGGAAGGGAACAAGTACAGGGATGAGATAACAAGAGACAGAGAGCTTTTGATGTGTGTGGATGAATTCAAGTCAGCAAGGCTTGATGAACTTCATCATCATGTGCTGAAAGAACTGGCAGAGATCTCAGAGCCCTTGTCAGTAATATTTATAAAGTCATAGGATATAGGTAAGTTACCAGAGGACTGGAAAAGGACCAACATAGTACCCCCTTAAAAAAATTAAATACTGGTTAGCCTCACCTTGACGCCTGGAAAGCTACTGGAGCATATCCTAAAGAAATCTATTTCCAAGTATCTGAGGGAGAAAAGGCTGATCACAAGAGGCATTTATACACATGCTCTGAGAGTGGGGGAGGGGGTGCTTTAATTACAGGGGCTCCAAGGGCTGCTCTAATTAAAACGCCCACAGCATCACATGCATCAGCATCCCTGGGCTTCAAAATGGAGGTGGGCATACTTTAACTAAAGCTCATCGAACAAGCTTTAGTTAAGTTACACATTAACTAGTTTAAGAGATCAGAAACTGGTTTAAACCTGTAACAGAACAGAAGTTCAGTGCACATAAATCAGTTTCAGAATGGCTGAAACTGGTTTAAGATAAACCTGAATGAATGTAGTATCAGATTTAACTGATTTGGCCAAATCGGTTTATGAAACTTCTGGCCCAGACCCCTTCCTGGTTCAAGTTCAGTAAGAATCCCCCAGCATTTTGCAGCCCTGGGCTCGGCTGTGCTGTCTGCTCCAGAGAGCAGGGCTAGCCCTATCCCTCTGCTCCCTAGCTAGAGCAGTGAGGGCAGGCTCACTGGCCAGCTCACTGGCCCTCCTTGGCAAACCCCTGGGTCTAGAGCCAGGGAGGGGGGGATAAACTTCCCTTCCCCCATGTATGGAGCTGCCCTGCCCTACCCTGCTTACTTAGTGCTGACTGTGACTGTGGACTACAAATCCCAGAGGCATCTGGAATCAGGAAGAGGAAGTGATAAGCAACCTTGCAGAGTCCTGCAGCTGTGGTTCTGCACTACAAATCCCAGAGACCTCTAGGGCAGCAGGAAGAGGAAACAAATACACAGCCCATGCTGGCTACATGCCAGAGAGCTGTGCTGTAGCACCCCTGGCTTCTGGCTTGAGCCACTGCAGGTATGTGGCTGCATTTCCTGAACCAAAAGTGAATGTCTGTTCATTTGTTATTAGTTCAATCTTTGCAGTTTAGCCTAGCCTGCAAAGACTGAAGAAATTCAGCCTCAGGCTTTTTGGCTAGGGACAGACATTCAAAAAGCCTGAGGCTAGAAGCTGGGGGGTGCTAGAGCAGCCCTCCTTTCCCTTCTACAGTGCTGAGCTGAGGGGGACATAGCCAGGTCCCAGCAGGATGGTCTGATTAGAAAGGGATTCCCCTCCCTCCTGATCAGCCCAGCTCAGCAGGCAGTTGATAACAGTATTTATCACCCCTAACTCAGTGTTTATCAGCCCATTAAGAAAACAATGGAAGGACATTACCTGCTACCTGTTGATTCTGCCTTTGACCCATCTGCCACAGCACAGAATGTAGCCAGCATGTGGTCTGCTAGCTAATGCTGAGAGATGTCTGTGTAAGGTAGAGGGGATGGGGGAAATCCCTGCTTAGCAAGGAGTGGGAAAGGGCGGCGGGGACAGGGGGTAGCCAGGCAGATGCCTACAGTCTCCATTGGAGCTGCAGCCAGGAAGCAGAGGGGAGGGGCCAGCCCTGCTGTGGAACAGAGAGCTCTGCTGCACCCAGCCCAGAGAGCATGCTGGGATGTTGGGGGAGTCTGGTTTAACTTAAACCAGCAAGGGGTCTCCAACAGACATTGCATAAACTAGTTTGACCCAAATTAGTTAAGTCTGATACTACATTCAACCAAGTTTATCTCAAACCAGTTTCAGCCTTTTTAAAACTGGTTTATGTTCACTGGCCATCTGTTCTGTTACAGGTTTAAACCAGTTTCTGATCACTTAAGCCTGTAATGTCTATCCCTAGCCTTTGACTGTCTGTACTTAGCCCAGAGGTCTTTAAGGAAGCATGCACAGCTTTCACATAAACATAAACAAAAGGAAGAAAAGTCTTCCTTATGGCCTCTCCTGGCAGCTGCTTCACCTTTGCTGGCCCCAGGCTCAGTGCAGCAATATTTACTGCCATGCTGAAGTGCAGTAGTCACTTTGAGAAGCTGCTGCAGGTGCTTTTTATTTCCCCTGCCTGGCCTATGTGGCCTGGCCTTCTAATGTGCTGGGTGAGCTTCCTTGCTGGAAAGCTCACCATCTCTATCCATAGTAACAGGGTCTGGCCATGTTACATACATGTAAGGGGAATTTTTAAGACTTCCTCAGAAGCATTTGGTGTTGGCTGGAGCCAAGGCTGGGGATTTTGACTGCTCCTCCTCGGACTTAAGCCCTTGCGAGTTCCTGATTAGAGGGTCTTCTCCCTCTGCTCAGGGTCAGACCAGTTGCCAGATTTGGGGTCAGGAATGAATTTTACCCCATGATCAGATTTGTTTGGACTGACTGTGGGGGTTTTTCCCTTCCTCAGGCATGGACCTCTTCCAGAGCTCTCTCAAGCATATTTAACAACCTTTACAACAACAGAATGTTAGCTGCCATGGTTCCCCTGCTTTAACTGTACCAGGTTAAGGTGTTCAATCTTGTATTCTTGTATTATGTCTGGGTTGACTGTGTACTTTTGCTAGAAGGTTAGAAAATGGATTCATATAGGATGGTTTGTATAGGGATTATCTTGCTTCAGGCAGGGGTTTGGACTCAATGGTCTCTAGAAGTCCATTCTAGCCTGACTTTTCTATTATTTTATGGTTTAGCCCAGGCTCAGGGAAGTGCCCAGCACTGGGATCATTTATACCACCTATTAATTTATTCTTCTCACCCCATGAGGTGTCTAACTTAACTTTACTCTCCAGTCAACTCAATTTCCTACTGAAGAGGGCACAGTTGCAAAGGCATAAGTCCATTTTTGAGAATCTGACCTTTGACTTCTTGAGAGGTTCAAATATTTTTTGCTCATGCTGTCCTGAAATTGCTTTCTCCCATTTCTCAGGTTCTCTAGGGATTGACAGGTTTCTACTTATAATGAACTGCAGTTTTTCCTCCAAAATCCTAAAGGATTTTTGGAAGATGGCAACTTAGTCAGCAGGTACATGCCAATGTCAAGCAGAGCTGGGTGCACAGTGCTATACTAATAGGAATGTAAAAATGTCATTAATCCTTAATGCAATAGATAGAAAAAATAATCCTGTACCAACTGTGTTCCCAAGTAAACTACACTGATAGTTAGCTTCAGTGAAAACCACAAAAGATACATGATCAAAATAGAGCAGGGTGACTGTCAAGCCAGTGGTTCTTCCTCCTGTTAACTCATCTAAATTGCATTAAAATTATCCAGTGTAAATGATTTTCTTGGAGAGTGATTATAGAGCCACATCCTCAGATGAAACTCCTCCAAGGATATGAACAAACTCTGCAGGGTTCCATATATATGGTCCATACAACTTGGCCCCTAAATATTTTGACAGCTGTAAAAAACAAAACAAAAACAACAAAAAATGTGTCCAAGATTCTCAACTCATTTAATATAAACCATCCACCTGATCTCAGATATAAATGTTGTTACCATAGATGGGATGGATTCAGACCAGTGACCCGAAGTGAAATGCTGAATCCTTTGCCCTAACCCAGTGATTCTTAACCAGGGTGCTATGAGATCCTTTTAAAAATTTTGCACAACATTAGCACTTTTAGGTTCGCTCACTACACATAATTCAGGAGATAAATCTATGAATTTCAAATTGGAATCTACAGTGTCAAGAACTTTCTGACCTTTTCTGGTCTTACTGAATTCTTTGCAATGAAAGAATTGCCCTGTTATTTTTCTGAAGTCAAAAAATGAGTGAAAGCTATGAGGGGGCGTTTCCCACTTCTATGAATGAAGGTAGTAGCACTAGCAAAATTGCTTATGCATCTTCAGACAACTCACTTGCGACTGATCAACTCAGCTCAGTTCTTACACAGTGTACTGTTATACTACCATTTTATATTAGGGCCACTAAATTTAGAAAAATTGTGGAAGGGTGCCCTGAGTCTAAAAAGATTGAGAATCACTGCTCTAATTAATTACCGTTCTTCTGATCCATCCAGTACTTTGATGTGCTTCTGAGGCTTTTGATTTTCCTTGGCTTAATGAATCAAATATTATGGATTACCATATTTGAGACTGAGCCTTGGTAGTCTTGGTATGAGCATTGTAACAGGGGTCCTTCTCTGGGCCAATTTGCCTTTGGCCTACCCACTTGTTTCTGGGCCAGCCGCCTGAACAGGGCCAACTGCCCGCCTTCTTGTCTGCCATGCCTTGTTGTTAATTAATTAATTATCTTAATTAGGTGGGACGCTGCCCATTTCTTGTCCTGATGCCAGGGGACACTATCTGCAGCTCTGTACCTCCCCTACACCATAGCCCATGCCTCACAGATGACATCCACTGCTGTTACTCTCACCAGCCCCGCTCTGGGCCGCTGAATCCTGCAGTTTGAACCCCACCTGGATGCCTCCACTCAGGTGGCCTACTCCGCCTTCATTCTAGGCTGCCTAGCTCCCTGAGCTGTTCCCCCTTACAGGTTTGGTCCCCCCAGGACCTTTGGCTATACTGGCCCTGGCCTCACCTCCAGGCCAGTCGGAACCCCAGGCACTCAGCTCTCATCCCTCACAGTGGGCCCCTGGCCCTTGGACCCTTCCAGTACTGGCCCCAGCATTGACCAGTCGGGGGATTTCAAGACAGGTTCCAAGTCTAGAGCCCACTCTCTCTCCGGGGTCCACCTTCTGGATCCTACAAGGGGGTTGCCCACCCGGTTGTGGGAGCTGGGGTTATTAAGGCACCCTGTCCTGCCTTTCACCGGGGTGCTAACTGGCTTGGCGTTTCCTGGGGGCTCCCATGCCACTAAGAGCCCCACCAGGCCACCCACTCCTGGCAGGGTGAAGTTTTAGGTCATACCGAGGACCAGGAGCCCCCTAGCCATCCCCTACAGCTCCTCCTTTACCTTCAGCATAATACCAGCAGACTTGCAGCCAGGCAGTGTTGCTGCCTGCCCCACCAGCAGCAAAATACTCTGCTTATATAGGCAGCCCTGAATCTAAAATGTCTGCCACAATCAGACAAGCTGGCTGCTTGGCTTAGGTCTTAAAGTGGCAGGCACAAACAGTGTCCTGCCACAAGCATTTATTTCTGTGCAAATGAGCCACTCCTTTGTAATGTTTGCCAATTTTTAAATCTTAAATTGGGTTGTTATCCCTGATAGTATGCTGGAACAGTGTATTATCTGACTTCATGATGAGACAACCCAGGACAAACCAAACAAGTGGAATTTTTCATCAATTTAGTGGAATTCCACTGCTTCAGAAATCTGACATCTAAGTTGTAAAAGTAGCTATGTGACCGTAACTGAGTATGGCATGACTCACTTCATTCAGATTAGTTTCCTTCAAATATGAAAGCAATGTACCTTAGCACTCTTTAGCTAAGGTGGCAATAGCCCAGTTCTGTTCTGTTGTGTGACCCAGCTACTAATGAGTATCCTTCCACCCCCAAATATTCTTAAATAATATCACGAACCTGATTTTAAAGGGGGAAAAAAACTTCACTATGATTCAAAGAATAACCCAATAAAAGTATTTTAGTACAAGTATCTTCAGCTCACATTGGAATGTACTTTCTAGAGAAAAGAGCGGAAGAATCTAGGCCCTTGTCACTGTGGGGAAAAGGCAGGATGTCCGTAGGAGAGTTCGGGTTGTTTAGATGATTACTGCTTTCTGCTTTAACACACATTAGAGCTTCCTCTATTTAAAAATCCACGTTGCCATTTCCACAATAGGTAAGGAAGTTTGGAATCTGTCCTATGGAATTTTTTATACCAATGCTTTTTCCTCTGCTTTTAGTTTTTATTTAGGCACACTGAGAGAAGTAGATACTTTGTGGCTAATTAAACTATCCAAGTAAAATAAAGTGAATAGAGGTTAGCTTCTTTCCATATAGTGCCAAAGGGCCATGAGTATAACAATATTACTTCTATTATCCAAGGGTAGGATTAAGAAGATATAAAACAATTCTTACTGGTTCCAAACTTTAAATGACAGTATAGTCCTCAGTAGAAAATAGGCAGTTAATATCCCACTTTGTCCTTTCCTCGTTCAGCAGTCTCTTGGGCTGAAAGAAGCCCAAGTTGCAGCTCCATTGACTTTTCAGGAGCATATTTTTCTCACAGAAAACCTGTGTTAATTTATAGGACTTATGGTTCCCACTTATGAAGCATACCTGTCAAATCTTCCTCAAACAACAAAGCAAGACATAAAAGCCAGTTCTTCTCAGGTTTGGCAGCCTTTTAAGAAATTTCTTCTATCAAAAAACTGAGAGTTTCAATCTGTCCTGGGTCAAGCAAGGACAGAGCTTCATTCTTGGAAGATGGCTGGGATGACTCCTTCCAGTGATACTTGCATCTTCCATTCCTGGTCAACAAAGCCCTTGTTTGTGCTCTCTTGAGTGCTACATAGGTCAGGACAAAGAATGGCAAGTATCATCTAGTCTATTTATATTAAGGTCTTTCATTGCTTGGAGATGCTCCTGTCCATGATAGAATAGTTATTTTGTGGTTTGGTTTGGAGGTGGTGGAAATATCTTAAGGAAAGTGCTCATGTCTCAGGAAAAGAAGTGAGTGATCTCTGTTGTTTCCAATAGAATCATAGAAAATTAGGCTTGGAAGGGACCTCAGGAGGTCATCTAGTCCAACCGCCTGCTCAAAGAAGGACCATCCCCAACTAAATCAATTCCTATGAGCCAGGGTTTGGGCAAGCTGGGTCTTAAAAACCTCCTTGGATAGAGATTTCATCACCTCTCTAGATAACCCATTCCAGTGCTTCACCACCCTCCTAGTGAGAGGGTTTTTCCTAATATCCAACCTAAACCTCTCTTGCTACACCTTGAAACCATTGCTACTTGTTCTGTCATCTGTCACCACTGAGAACAGTCTCACTCCATCCTCTTTGAAACCACCCTTCAGGTAGTTAAAGGCTGCTATCAGATCCGTTCCCAGTCTTCTCTTCTGTAGACTAAATAAAAACAGTTCCTTCAGCCTCTCCTCATAAGTCATGTGCCCCAGCCCCCAAACCGTTTTTGTTGCTTTCTGCTGAACTCTTTCCCCAATTTGTCTACATCCTTTCTATAGTGGGGGGCCCAAAACTGGACACAGTACTCCAGATGTGGCCTCACCATTGCAGAATAGAGTGGAATAATTACTTCTTTTCATTTGCTGGCAACGCTCCTATGAATGCAGCCCAGGATGCTGTTAGCCTTCTTCGCAACAAGGGCACACTGCTGACTCATATCCATCTTATTATCCACTGTAACCCCCAGGTCCTTTTCTGCTGGGCTGCTGTTTAGCCAGTCAGTGCATCGGATTCTTATATTCTAAGTGCATGACACTGCACTTCTCCTTTGAACCTCATGAAATTTCTTTTGGGCTAGTCCTCCAGTTTGTCTAGGTCACTCTGAATCCTAGTCCTACCCTTCAGCGTATCTACTACTCTCTGCAGCTTGGTGCCATCTGCAGACTTGCCAAATGTGCATTCTATGCCATCTACCAAGTCACTGATGAAGAGATTAAACAAAAATGGCCCCTGGGGCACTCCACTTGATACCAGCTCCCAACTAGACAGGGAGCCATTGATTACTACCCATTGAGCCCGACAATCCAGCTAGCTTCTATCCATCTTACAGTTGCTCATCTAACCCATACTTCCTCGGCTTGCTTGCAAGAATGCTTTGGGAGGCAGTATCAAAAGCCTTGCTATAGTCCAGGTATGTTACATCCACTTCTTTCCCTGTATCCACAGAACCAGTTCTCATCGTAGAAGGCAATCAGGTTGGTCAGATATGACTCGCTGTTGGTGAATCCATGCTGATTGTTCCTAATCACCTTCTTCTCCTCCAAGTGCTTAGAAATGGATTCTTTGAGGATCTGCTCCATGATTTTTCCAGGAACTGAGGTGAGGCTGACTGGTCTACTAGTTCCCTGGATCCTCCTCCTTCCCTTTCTTAAAGATGGGAACTATATTTGCCCTTTTCCAGTTATCTGGGGCCTCCCCTGATTGCCACGAATTTTCAAAGATAATGACCAGCAGCTCTGCAGTCGCATCAGCCATCTCCCTAAGGACCCTCAGATGCATTGAATCTGGCCCCCTAGACTTGGATAAGTCCAGCTTCTCTAAATAGTCCCTAACCCAGGAGTGGGCAAAATATGGCCCGTGGCATCCCAGGGGATCCTGCCCATCAGTTCCCTGAGAAAGTCAGAGTCTGCTTTTCTGAAGTCCAGGATCTATACTCTGTTGTTCTCCTTCCTTTTGTCAGGATCCTGAACTCAAATCATCTCATGGTCATCTCATGCCCAACTTGCCATCCACTTCTACCTCCCCCACCAATTCTTCCCTGTTTGTGAGCAGTAGGTCAAGAAGAGCACTACCCCTAGTTGGTCTTTCCAACACTTGCACCAGGAAGTTGTCTCCAATGCTCTCCAAAAACTTCCTGGATTGCCTGTGCACTTCTGTATCGCCTTCCCAGCAGATGTCAGGGTAACTGAAGTCCCCCATGAGAACCAGGGCCTACAATCTGGAAATTTCTACTAGTTGTCTGAAGAAAGCCTCATCTACCTCATCCTCCTGGTCTGGTGGTCTATAGTAGACACCCACCATGACATCCTTGTTGCTCTCTTGTAACTTTAGTTTCATACTGGTGCTCTGAGCAGTCATACAGCTTTTTATATACAGTGCCACTCCTCCTCCTCTTCTCCTAAGCCTGTCCTTCCTGAACAGTTTGTACCCATCCATGACAGTGGTCCAGTCATGACAGCTATCCCACCAAGTCTCTGTTATTCCAATTACATCATAGTTCCTCAACTGTGTGAGGACTTGCAATTCTTCCCTGTTTGTTTCCCGGTATAGACTCCTGTGGTGACAAGCCGATTGCCCTACTTTCTCAGGAAGAATGAGGCTTCCCTTGCTACTGCCTCCTGATTCTGCTTCCTTCAGATCCCCTATGTACCCATTGGGCTTCATGTAGCTGTTCCTGAGCGGCAGAATAAGAGTAACTGCTCATGAGCCACTCTCTTGGATAGCTCTCTTGGGTACCTTAGCTCGTCGTGCATCTCCTCCCCAAGGAAGCCCCTGATACTCACCCGCCATGTCTAGCTGTTCTGTTTAAGAGTAGGAGGTTCCCTCTGGGCTGGGACTTGATAGGAAGTATCATCAGCGGATGTTTCTGGGGCTCTACCTCCCCAGACCCCTACACCCTCCCCTACACCTTGGGAGGAAAAACCTGCAGCATCCTTATAGGCTCGGCAGTGCTACGTTGGATAGCACTACAGAAGAAAGAGACTTGGGGGTCATCATTGACCACAAGATGAACATGAGCCTGCAATGCGATGCTGCGGCTAATAAAGCGACCAAAACGCTGGCTTGCATCCATAGATGCTTCTCAAGCAAATCCCGGGACGTCATTCTCCCCTTGTACTCGGCCTTGGTGAGGTCACAGCTGGAGTACTGCGTCCAGTTTTGGGCTCCACAATTCAAAAAGGATGTGGAGAAGCTTGAGAGAGTCCAGAGGAGAGCCACGCGCATGATCAGAGGTCAGGAAAACAGATCTTACGATGACAGGCTGAGAGCCATGGGACTCTTTAGCCTGGAAAAGCATAGGCTCAGGGGTGATCTGATGGCCACCTATAAGTTTATCAAGGGTGACCACCGGTATCTGGAGGAACGTTTGTTCACCAGAGCGCCCCAAGGGATGACTAGGTCGAACGGTCACAAACTCCTGCAAGACCGTTTCAGGCTGGACATAAGGAAGAATTTCTTTACTGTCCAAGCCCCCAAGGTCTGGAACAGTCTGCCATCGGAGGTGGTTCAAGCACCTACGTTGAACACCTTCAAGAGTAAATTGGATGTTTATCTTGGTGGGTTCCTATGACCCCAGCTGACTTCCTGCCCTTTGGGCAGGGGGATAGACTCGATGATCTCCCGAGGTCCCTTCCAGCCCTGATGTCTATGAAATCTATGAAACCTGCCCATGCACCAACCTGGTGGATTCATCTGGATGTTAGTCTGACTGAGCGCATCAAGTACCGGGCCTCATGGTGAGATCCTGATATGGGCTTTTAGTATAGCAATCTGACCACAGTGTTGGGTTGCACACTGTACTGCACTTAAGTCCCTTCCTCTGGGTCTAGCTTAAGGAATCAGTGATACTCCTAGTGGTCCTGCTTATTGTTAGGAACTGCGGGCCTTCTGGCCCCTAGGCTGCCTCATAAGCTTTAAATGTCCTCACTTGGAGTCCTCAAAGGCCCCTGATCCCTTGGCCCCAGCGTGTAGGTTATGGCCTCTCTCCGGCCTCAGGGGTGATGCAAAATACAAAAAAGAAAACTCCAATGAATGCTCCAGGGAGGGAGTGCTCCTTCTCCCTGCTTACACGTCCTGCATGCTGCGTAGAAGTCCATCCCCAGCATCCTTCCCTGCTCAGTCACCAAGTGCCACCCTGCTGTGGGACAGATCCTTCTTCAGGACCCTGTCCTGGGTCCCTGTCCTCTTTGAGACTCCCTATCTTGTCCCAGCATGGAGGCATATCTGGCCATGCTGGCTGGAGCATACAGCTGCCTCCCAGCTGTTGTTCCCCAGCTTCCTCTCACAGCTGGCCTTTATTGGAGGCAGCCGGCATGTCCTGGTGATGTCACTGCCCCATGCTGGTTCCAGCCCCACTAGTAAGCAGCTGTTGAACTGTACAGGTGGTTTCCCTAGCTGCCATCATTCTCCACGCCTGCAGCAGGTAAGTTTTTTTTCTATTTCAGGGCTGGCAGTGTCATTGGTGCCCACATGGAAGAGCAGCGTGCGGTAGTAGTTAGAGGGTCATATGAGTCTTGGTAATCCTTCACTGACATCTCGGATCTGGGGTCCAGGCAAGCAGGAGATCTCCCAGGATAACAGGTCAGGCTGGCAGATGGATCTCCCCATCCCCCGTAGATGGGAGTCTCCAACCACCACCACCCCCTGTTGCTCTTCATGGCAGTGTTCTTGATCCTAGCTTTTTGGGGATTCCTGACCTTGCCTCTACCACCAATGGAATGTCCTGCTCCTCTGTTGCTAGCACTCCATATCTGTTCTCCAGGCAAACCACTGCACATGGGGATGATGACTTCTTGCTGCCAAAAGATATCTGGTTCCCACAAGGATAAGAAAATATAAACATAGTTACTCTTCATTTTTACTTGTATTACCGTTCAGTCTGTTCCTCCCTTTTTCTGTCCAACCTTCCTCTATGTATTTCTTCCTCTCCAAGAATGTAATAAAGGGGAAAGGTAGTCATTTAATTATACTACTGTTTTCTCATATACAACATGCCCATAAATAAAATATGCATCTTGTTTTTAAGAGACAGATGGAGGAAAAAAAAGATCTTTCCTTGAAAATACTGGTAAGTGGCAGTAACTGAGTAGCAGCTGCAGCACCATGAATCTCTGTCTGGGAGGGGAAAGGGGAAATGGTGGATGGAAGTGTCTACAGCCAACAACTAGGGAAACTGCTGTTACCATATTTCCCACTTAATAACACACACTCCAATTTCCAGGAGTTGAATTTTGCAGATAAAGGAGTATGTGTGTGTTGTATGTGAGAAAATATGGGAATATATAAAGTGCTGTGAGTGAGCTAAAGTTGTTTTGCATATAACTTAGCTAATACAACCTAAAAACAAACAAATAAAAGCTTAGGTTACCAATAGTACCACACTCCTTTTCACCAACAGCATAACTTCCTTATACAGTGAAAAACTACCAAATCTTAACTATCCTTTGGAAAGGATTCAAGTTATGCTACCTACATACTTTCATGGTTACAGTAGTGGTGAGATACGGGGTCTGTGGGTTTAGGGAGCGGGCATTATTTGCAGATATAGTTTTTAACTTAATTGCTTTATAGATTTTTCTTTGGGAGTGTTACAAATAGAGTCAACTTAAACAATGCACCTTATGGTGTTCTGCTATATTAATTTTCCAGTTTTTTATATAGAGATTTCAAGTAAGCAATGACTCCTCTCCTGAAGGTTATCCTGTTCCCTGCTGTACATAGGGCTTTACTATAACATTCCTGAGTCAATCCCACACAAAGCAAAGTAAATGTTGAGACTTATATGAAGTGTTGGGAGAAGGATTATGTGTGGGGGTGGGGGTTTATACTGTATATAACTGTAGAAATCTAAATCTTGGGAAAAGGGCAATATTCCCTCAAATGTTTCCTTTACAAGGATTAGTGGGTAGCATAACTTCAGAATAGAAGACACAATGGCTGTTTCCTTCATCATTCTATCTTCAAACACACAGATCGGTATTGGGTTAGACAGGGCTGACAGGCCAAAGATCCTTCCCACATTTTTGGGGCAGAATATGCTAGATTGATGTTTTACAACCACACTACAGCAGTACAGCTTTTGGAAGTTCTGCTTAACAAGGGGTTTTCCTTAGCTTCTATGCTATTTGTAAACTTTATATTTAACAAGTAATGAGTTTGGTGCTTAGCATTGTTTAATTTCTACTTCTAATATATTTTTGTTTACCAAAATAAGTGATAAGCGGACAGTGTTCTGAGTATCTGTCAAAATTCAGAAAATCATTTGCTTGGTTCAGAATAGTTAAGAAATATTTGGGGTATAGTCTCTGATACCACCTGAACCACCCTACTGCTTTCTTAAAGAAACTGTGTCTGTACTGAAACCATAATTCATTTCCTTCTTATTTTGCATAAAGGTTTATTAGCTTGTGATTTAAGTGAACCATCTGGTCCTGCTGGCACTGTACACTGTCAGACCCAATGCTTTTTCCTTGTAATATGTTACTTGAGGCAGTTAAATTACATATTTAAGTATCAAATCTGGCCTGTGCTTTTTCCATGTCCTAACATCTGGTCTTGGAAGGTTTTTTGCAACCCAACCAAGGTCACATGGAGCCAAGATGCTTGTCTTTCTTTTATGGTCGTTTCTTTCCTTTTCCTTTGTCCATCTGCCACAGCCTCTTATTGGTAAAAGCGAATGCAGAAATGCATAGTCCTTTTATGATCTCAGTCAGATGAACACAAACATTTGAAGTTAAAATAACTGAAGACCTGAAAGAATTAGCTAAGCATTCTCTGAGAGAGTGGTAGAATATGAGGAAGATTGGTCTTTTTTTTTTTCCTACTCCTTAGAGACTCGTATTTTTTGTTTGTTTTTATCTTATCCCCAGCTTCTTTTTATGTGCTGGCCTTAATTGAATATATATGGAGTTAGCTTGGAGTTTGGCTTGGAAAATAAAGTTTCTGATGCAGTCACACAACACTAATAGTAAGTGAGTTACTAATACTGGGTGCTGAGTAACTGTATTCTCCCAGGTGCCATCTCTTTTTATCCTGTCTAGAATATTTGACATAAAGATTAAGCAAACATGGCTGTGCTTTTGTCCATAGATGTAGGAAGAAAATATTTTATATTAAACTTTAGTTTCCTAATATAGCTATACTATCCTATAAGTATTCTGTAAACAAGATGCTATTCAGTAGTCTCCCCCATTCATAATTCCACTGGGTTTGAGAGCCGTGGAAGTAGCATTGGCAATTCACTTGAGAAGGAAATCTGTTATGTGATTTTTCAAATGACTTCTCAGATCTTTACTTATATGTTAATAGGCAATACCTAATTATCCTCTGGATGTCAAATTACCCCAGTCCCAGTTCGGGGGTGGGCTGGAAAGACTTACTTTATAACTTCTTTTTTATTAAATGCTTATTTTACTGGAATTCTGAACACTGAATTTCTTTTTAATAAGTATCTCCTATTATGTAACTGGCTCCCTGAAATCAAGAAAAACAAATCATCAGTAGCATTTAAAGTTATTTCAAAATAAGCAAACACGCCAGACACAGAAATAGTACTTACCATTCCTTCCAGCATGCCTACTGTATATTCAACAATCGAAATTGCAGCAAAATTGATGAGTCACCAATACACTAATATTCTTTTTTTGTTTAATTTAAATGACCATAATGAAATGAGCTGTAAGTTTACAGCTCTGTAACTCTGAAATATGGACATATGTATTAAAAATGTATCTATCATGATTTGGCATAGTTTGTCTTTACTCATGAAAAAAACCTCAACATGAGGTAGGTACAGTAACAACTGGTTTTCTCTAGGCAGAATGGGTGATGGTGAGACGGTTCATTAGTGGCCACTTGCATTTCACTTGTCAGAAGCATGATTAAGGGACCCATGCTTCCATGAAAAGTTTAGCAAGAGCATACAATTAAGAGAATTTCTAGATGAAAAACATACACACACAAAAATCAGCAGACTACAGCCCTCAAAGTATTTTATCCTTTCCTGAAGTTTAGATTTTGCCACCCATCAAAAGGAGCCTTGGCCTACATATTAGCTGCTGGCATCAATGTGTCCTGTTAATAACTCGAATTTGTCATGCTGCTGGTTTGGAGGATAGCTGGGACTGGAATTGTGGATGCCAAAACCCTTTCCCCCCTAATTAGGAAAAAGTCTGTTGCCACAAGGATTACATCTTGGCAAGCAGCCAACTGACACAAGCCCTTGTGTTTGTTGCAGTTGGCTGGGCCCTTGTTTAATTGAGGTTACTGTTTGTTAGAAAACAGATGGTTTTAGGGTTGGTGTACCCCCTCCCCCGCCCCAAATTAAAAAGAAACTGTTTACACAGATGTTCTGATCGTGGAACCATTGCGAGAAAGTGGAAGTGACTGATACACTCCACACCTTGGCTTCCCCATTGTGCTTTTACTGCTTTTCCCCTGGCTATCTTCAGTTTTCTTTCTGATTCTTGTTTCTGTGTTTCGCACCAACTTACGAACTTTTTGTTTCAATGGAATCTTTTTTTTCCTTTATTTTTTTATTCCGTTCCATGGAATGTTTCTCTTTCTGGTTTCAAGACACAATATTTGCTGTTTTGCACTCAAAGAATACTGCACCACAGATTGGCAAAGCATGGTTTGGATAGAGAAATGGCAATTTTATTTATACTACCCAGCTTAAAATGAATTTCATTTTTAGTTGCGTGTCATTCAAGGTCTCCTTCATACTCTTGATCTCTGGACAAATTCATTTCTGTATATCTTGAGCTAGGAGCTGTAGTGTTTGTTATTTGGAAATCAGATTTATAACATAATTGTAAAATATTTACAGTGAAAAATGAAACTTTTATTTTTAAAACTATATTGTTTCTTAATTTGATATGGTTGGAAATTGAATGTGGTTTTTGTAGTCAAATATATTAATGTCAATAGATATGTGCTCTTCAGCAGTGGATCTGTTCACCTGTTGTGGTACATAATTTACCCTGTAAAAACATGTAAGTGGAAATTGAGCTTAGTGTAATTTTAAAAATCTATTTTGGGAGTGTGACTGGACAGATGCTGGTCACGTGGCAATAGAGTTTTTTCAGATTTGTTACATACAGGTGATATGGTTTGTACTTTTACCATTAAAGCACATTCTAAAATACTTGTATCATTCTTTGCTGAGATCTGTCTGAATGTTTTTGTATGAAAAACCTAAAGTATCTTTTTACAAGAAGTACCAACCACCTGAGAGTATACCAAAATTATTAACAGTATCTTGTGAATTTTTATTTTTAGGATATGTCTGCATTTGAATGTCTGCTGTTTTTTAATGCTTGTTAGATAATACAATTCTAAATTCTAATCTAGTGTGCACAGTTGTTTCTAGTGTAGCATATGGTGAAACATGAGTGTGAGCAAATGGATAAACATCTGTGTAATGTCTACCCTAAACATGCTAGTTGTGAATCCCAGTATTTCCCACAGTATCAAACATCATTTAAAGCATAAACAATGCTCAACTGCCATCCTTGAATATCCTGGGTTACTCTTTGTACATTTCCTATATTGTCAAGTACTACCTTTTCTCCAGAAGACTGCTCAATGGAAGAATTTTTACATGTTAAACCTTTATGTGTTCCTCCAACTGCTTAGTGGCACACTTGCTATGGCAGGTGTTCTGGCTTCATTCTTAACACATCCAAGATATTTCCATCACCTTTTCTAGATAATTTTAGAGAAAGGAGGTTTCTGTATTCTCTGACATAATACTGCATTTGTCATTAATTAATTCCATTTAATATTTAGCCTTTACTAAACTGTTGCATTTGTGGTAGAGTGCAAAGGCATATGCATTCTACAATAGTGTCAATTACAGGTTTCCCTCACTTTATGCAGGTTCTGTATGTGTGAATTCATTCGATGACCCTTTTTATACCAAAATTACGTTATATGACAGGTAAATGCACTCTTATGTGAACGGTGTAGTGGAAGCGCACAGTCAGCTGCTTTGTGTGGTGCATTGTGGGAGTGACACACATCAAAATACAGTCTCCTGTGTGGATCTGTGCTCTTCACTCATTGTCTGTGACACGTGTCTCTGGAGTTCCCATTCTCATTATGATAGTGCCCTGTGCTTGTGTGTATCAGAAATGTCTTGTAAAAGTAATAGAAATAGGTCTGGGGGTCAGTACAGTCAAGGTTTTGGAACATATCCCTATTGTTACATTGTAAAGTGGGTTCCCTTTACACGAATTTGAGTTATGTGCTGTTTTCCAGGAAGAACATGTACAGCATAAAGCGAGGGAAATGTATATTCAAATACCATATGTCTGAACTGTTCAGTTATTTGACTACAGGACGCACTATCAGTCTGTGGTACAAGTGAGAACAATGGCAACTAAAAGGACTGTTTTATTGATTGGGGGGGAAAAAAAGGGCGAACTTGTTACTATACTTGTTTTAGAGTATGGCACTGGATTATGTTAATTTTATTTATGTTTCTTTAACCAAACAACTTGGGACCAAAACCTGTTTGTGAAATCAAGTAGTTTGGATAATTAATGCCCTACTATATTTATACCTGTGCAGGATTTCCATATGTTAAGGTGAAAATAACATGAATTGTAGATTAAATGGTATATTTTCAGTGACCAAATTATTAGTGTGTTAATTAATACATGTTAATGCATGACCAAAAAGTCAAATGGAGATAAACTTTATATTGTACATGTTACTTCCATATTTACTCAAATAGAAGATGACCCTGACTATAAGATGACTCTCCAGTAATTAGATTCTCTATATGGAAAATGTATACATTTGTTATCACTTTCCAGGTATAGAATCTAATTATTGGAGGTTTGCCCTTTTTTTGTCCCCCTTCCCATGACTACAGTAGGTAAAATAAATCTGAGGGGGTCAGGTAACCCCCTTTCCCCCTGCCTTCCCCCCCCCAACTTCTTCCCCCCACATCCCTTTCCCCCCTTCTTTACTGTGAGGCCCTTCACATGGAAGTGAGGAGCAAATTTGAAAATGCTGACGGTGAAATTAAACACAGCTATAGTAACTTGTATATAGTACCCACATCCAGAATTGATGCGTGTTACCTTTCTTTGAAACGGATACAAGTTTTAGCACAGGTGCTCCATAATAACATTTTTAAACAGCACTTTGGCATCTATTTATATAGAGTGGAAACTACACATGATATTTGTCCAAAGTCAAAAGTCTCATGATTTACTATATAGTTCATTGGGCTGGTCCCCCCCAGGGTCAACAGTATTTCAAGCCATGATGGGTGACCCCACAGCTCAGCATGTGTGTATACTCCAGATACCACCACTACCCCACAAAGGGTCCAGGTGCTAATTAGCTCCCCACTCATGACTGGAACCAGGTGTTCTTGCCATGAGTCCTGGGATCCTCCAGAAACTTATATGCAGATCAGGTCTAATCATATATGACAGGCTGAGAGAGGGGCTGCCAGAGGGCTTTTGGGTGAACTTTTGGGGCCCCATTTGGTGATGTTTGCCAGGCATTTAAGGCTGGTGAAGAAACAGGAATGATTGGAAATAGAAACAAAAGGCACAGCTCAGCTGTGGTAATGGAGAGGAAGTCAAAATGTACACAGTGTAATGACCCACCATGTCTTGAAACATGTCTTGGCGCTGAGGGGGACTGCACTCGGTGGGCATCTAGATGTAGTTTATTCAGATGGGGTGCACTAACCTAATCTCATGATAGGTTCCCATCAGCATGTTTTCCCAGTATGGACTATGTGTTTTATAGCCATGCTTAGTGTTGGCTACTTTTAATCAACTTCATAGTTGGTTTCTGTTATGGAGCACATGCTGCTTTTGGCAGCAGTTTAATGACAAATAATGTATTTAATGTTTCCTTGTATGTAAATGTAAGGCAAGGACCTTTACCCCATGCTGACTGGAGAAAAAAACCCTGTCTTGTATTCAAGTAATACTCTCTATCTCCCTGTCACACACATGCCAGCAGTATAAGGTATTAATGGCACCAATTCATTAGTTATGGTGTCTAGTAATTTTCTGTTCATCATGTCGTACTCTTTTCTTTCCGTCTTCTCCAACTTCCCCATCTTAGGTAGAGGAACTGATGATGGCTATGGAGAAGGTTAAGCAAGAGCTGGAATCTATGAAAGCAAAACTTTCTTCTACTCAGCAGTCGTTGGCTGAGAAGGAAACCCATTTGACCAACCTGCGAGCAGAAAGGAGGAAACATTTGGAGGAAGTCCTGGAGATGAAGTAAGTATTTCTTTCCATTTTAGATCTGTTATTCTAGCATCCTTTCACTTCTCTTTCATTGCTGCTTTTTGGTGAACCAGAAACCATTATTCTGTTTACTTATTGATGGAAAGTTGCATCTCTATATGCTTTCTCAAAACTCTAAAAGAATCATGGACCATGAGCTATGCATATTTAAAAAATGGAATAAATTGAGTATTCTGCATTACTACTTAAATACTAGTTCTTTCCCTCACCCCTCAATCATCCACTTTGTTCACATTGATTGATAAGTATTTGCATTTTATTGGTATCCAAAAGTGCTAAATAAGGGCTTTATTGTGTGGTGTTCTTCCTAGAACATGTGGTCCTGCTTTATACATCATATCATTTTCTTTAAGGCAAAGCACAAATAAGTACAGCAAATAAGAGGAAGGAAGGGAGGGAAAGGTAAAAAATAATAGTAACATAGTAATAATGTCCTGAATGAAAGTGCAGATGTCTTCAGTGCCAGCTGATGATTTTTTCCCTAAATCATGACTGATTTATTAGCATTATTGGAATTAAGTTTGAACTTCTATATCAATCATGTTTTTCTCTCCTACCTATGTACAAGGAGTCTTGAATACAACCAAGCATTGAGGAGGTGGGGTAAGGTGGAGAGTTTGACTTCTGAGACGTAAATACTTCCTAATTTCTGACCATCCATTAAAGAGAAATAGCTATCCTTAGTTTAGGGAGACATGGATCCATTTAGTTGAGTGATGGATAGGACTGCCAGCAGTTCATTAGAAACACTTTCAGTTGTTTAGCCAGCCCTGAAGAGAAGGAACATTTTTATTGGCAGGGCTAGCAGTGGCTCCTCCACTGTGGTTTTGTGAGCCATTATTTATTTATTCAACTTTTCTATGTTAACCTCTTTCCTTTTTGAAAAAAGAAATGATAGAAAAACAGCTGTTACAGAATGGAAAGAGAAGTGGCTCAGGTTTGAAACTCTAAGTTAAGAGTGCAGTGTAAACTGGTTCAAGCTCCCCAGGTTCATACCTAGCTACCTAATACAGTTTCAAGCTCCCCAGCTTCATATCCAGCTATCTAACACAATCTGAGCTAGACCTGGCACAGAGACATTACAAGACTGCAGCCTTAGAAACCACACTTTTTATTTTTAATAAAAATTTTTATTGAGCTATAAATTTGACTGCCTTGAGAGTTGGTGTATTGGGGGATGGGAAGAATAACTCTTAAGTTGATGTGGGAATCCAAAGCAACTTAAGATATATCCCATATCCAATCTCCTGGCAGCATTCTACTGCCAAACTGCTGTTCCAAACCTTCACATTAAAATATATACATCTTATGCAATATATCCTGAAATGTATTTGTAATCAGGTAGCTCAAGCATCTTCAACATAACCACTCTTTTTAAAAATGATGACCTATCTTAACTAGTTAGTTATTGTTAGAAAGTTATTGTGCTGAAATTCAGTCTCAAGACCTAAATATACTGCTAGATCCATTGTGACCTAAGAAGGAAGAAGAGTAGTATAGAAAGGTATTGCTGTCAGCACATAGATGGAAAGGTGGAAAAAGCATTAAATTTGTACATTTAACTAGTTTAATATGTTCTAGGCATATTTTGGCCTTCTTTACAGTTTTGTGAAGCTGATACAGGCATTCAAACTTTAATAAATTGGAAAGCATCCTCCCCATGAACCTCTGTTGTAAACTAGTCTTTGTAGCAGTTTCTCAGTCAGCTAAAGAATACTAGAGGCGCACCAATACATTGATCCGATATCGGATTGGTTCCAATACCTATTGGATTGGTACCAGTAAATGCTCAGGCTGTACACAGCCACAGTGTAGCACTCAGGCAGTGAGGAGCAGAGCTAGCAGCATGGAGAGCTGCCTCCAGCTGGTAAGTCTGGTGTGGTGGAAGGGGAGGGAAGGGGTGTGGGAGGGCAAATCAACTCCCCCAGTGGTGGGGGAGGGGGCAGGGGCACGCACTGCCCAGGCGGGATGGGGGTGGGGAGGCCAGAGCTATGGCTTCGGGGAGGGGGTGGCTCCCACTGCTGATTGAACCCCAGGAGGGTGAGGGGGGCATGTGACCCCTCCATCTGTGTGGGATGGGGCGGGACAAGCTGCAGCTGGGGTGGCGCAGGGCTCTTCTCGGTGGGGGCTGGGCTCAAAGTGAGCACTGGCAGTGCTGACAGGATGCTGCATCCACCCCAAATTTTGCTGGTGCTCCACTCCCAGTGCCACTGGCACCTGGGTGAAGGCAGGGTGTTGAGCCAGGGCTGCACTGAGTGACTGATGATGGCAGCACTGGGGGTGGATGCAGCATCTTCCCAGCACTGCCAGCACCCACTCTGAGCCCAGTCCCCACTGCAAGGAGCCCCATGCAGCCCCAGCTGTAATCTGCCCCACCCCACACAGATCCAGAGAGCACACGCCCCCCCCCCCATACCTGTCTGGGGTGCAAGCAGCTGTGGCCCTCCCTCCCCCCCCACTGCTCCACCTGGGTAGTGCCTTCCCCTGCCCCCTCCCTCACCACAGGGGGCATTGATCTTCCCCTCCCATGTCCCTTCCGTCCTCCCCACCTTCCACCACACCGGACTTACCAGCTGGAGGCAGCTGTGTCAGAAATCAGATCCGTATCGGCTGGTATGCCTCCTTAAAATATCAGCTATTGGTATCAGCCCCCAAAATCTCTATCAGTGCACCCCTAAATTATACCTCACATTTCATAGATTTCATAGACATTAGAGGCTGGAAGGGACCTCATGAGATCATTGGGTCGAGCCCCCCTGCCATAAGCAGGAAGTCAGCTGGGATCAAGTGACACTAGTAAGAAATATATCCACCTGTTTTTTGAAAGAGTCCGGAGTAGGTGCTTACATCACCACTGGAGGGAGTTTGTTCCAGACCCTGGACACTTGCACCATAAAGAACTTTTTTATGTCTAGTCTAAAATGGCTTCCTGGACTTTATGGCCGTTAGACCTTGTTGAAACAAGCACAATCTGTCCTGTTCAACCTTTGTGATTCAGGTTTTTTAAAAGCACCCTCTTCTGCTGTTTTCAAGTGATGCAAGAATTTTTTATTTTAATACTAACGAATTGCCTATGAAGAATGACAGATGAATTTCAAATACAAAGACAAACAGATTTTACTTTTTATATTTATAAAATATATAAAAAAATTAAATAAATGAAATATTACAAAACTTAAATAAAATAGGTTTAACATCTGAAAATACCAATCCCTTCTTGCACTTACTCTTGTCCAGCGGGCTGGAGGCAGACCCACCCATGCTGCTGCCCAGTCACCACCTGCACACCTCTTTGCTGGGCAGGGGCAGGTGAGCTCTGTGCCTCACAACAGCTGCCCGTGTCCCAGGGATTCCTGCGTGCCATCCCTGGGTGCCTCCTTCCCTGCTTGGGACAGGGCAGCTGCTGCTTGCCCACTGCCTTGTGCTTCTGCCCAGCTCCCCCTTTTCTTAGCTGGCCCCTCCCTCTCCCCTCCCCTCTGTGCCGGGCTCACCCCAGGCACCTCCTTCCCTGCTTGGGACAAGGCCACCACTGCTCTCCCACTGCCTCATGCCTCTGCCCAGCTCCCATTTTTTCTCAGCTGGCCCCTCCCCATGACCTCCCTACTGCATCAGGCTCCCAGCACCCTCCCAGGAGGAGCTCAGTAGAAACAGCTGTGTCCCTTAACTTTTTTCCTAATTCTGGAAGTTGGGATCTTCCTGACATGGTCACTATACAAATGCTAAGGTTTAGCAAAGAAATATATCTGAAGACACAGATGTTTTATCTCTTACAAGTTTCAAACTATTTGCATTTAAAGAGTGTTACAGAAAGACAGACACAGAGACGAACTAAGCCCTTTATATGTATAGATCATATTTTGTTCTACTTCAGCTCAAAAATACCTTTGAAAGAATATAGTCAATGTTATATAATAATCCTTCTTGTATCACTCATCCTTAAGTGAAAACTATAGTTGTTTGCCAGTTGCACAAGGATTCAATCAATATTTGTAAATCAGAGTAAAGCACAGCATTTATCATACATATAGATGATATCAAATTTAATTCTGGGCTGTAATAGTGGCAGTCTTCCTAATACAAAGGCTAGGTATGATAGACATTCAATTACAAAAATAAAATGTACTTAGAAGACTGCTACTTAGAGTAGAATATGTGTTTATTTATGGACTGTAGTATGTCTGACTAGGTCACTTCACACTATTGAGGGAATAATTTGGCTATTAAAATAGATATCTATCATAGGTGTGAGCTGCTCCAACAAAGGAATTTCAGTCCCTGAAGAAAATGATGTCTTATAGCTTATCAGAGTCTGGTATTTACCTGTTGTTTAAAATAATCTTTTAATTGTAAAAAATTATAGAAGTTAATAATTATCCCTTAATTTACGTTGCTAAATATTTTCTAATATAAAAAATATTAATTACTTGCTTTGAGGCTTGTTCTCCTTTAGTGTGGGGGACTGGTTAGTTTTGTATTGGTATTGGGGTTTCTTTCTTTTTTATTCCCCCTAGAAGCTCTTACACTTGCATTGTTTGCATCTGGTCTTTTTAAGTTTGGCAGGAAGAAAACTCAGTGTACAGAGGAATCCCTGTTTTTTGTCCCATGAAATTCTACTTGGGCCTAGTTGAGTGTTAAACTGTTGAAAATCACTTGTTTCCCTTCTTTTACTTGTGTTGTCAGCAATATTTTGGAAGCGTGTAAAAATAACTAAGCACAAACATTCTCGGCTGAGGCCAGAATTATCCCACTGTCAAAGCTGCATCCAGAATTCAGCCATAATATTTTGGGGGCTACTAAGAGTGTTCACCAATGTGACAAATGTCTAGCTTATAGAAATGTACCAGCGCCATTAGAGAGCCAAAAATAACTTCTGCACATTGTACTCTTAAAACTAAACATATCCACCAGGGATGTTTTGTGCATGTGTACGTAGGGAAAACAGGGTACTAATGGAAGACTACTCTGCTAATCCTGTTGTAATGACAAAGAGGGTGGAAAGCGAGGATTAATATACATCTGAGGACACTCTTGAACAAATTATTACACATTTTTATGTAATACTTTTGTGGCTGATTTCACTTTCCCCGAACGTGTGGCAGAGATACTGTTTAAGACGCAACTAACAGACTGATCGTGTTGTAAGTGTAACATCTGGTAGGGGCCTTAGAGGCTAACTAGTTGAGAGAGGGACGAGGTTTCTTAGGCAACAGCCTATTTCATCAGTGCCACTCTGCCCTACCTTCTGCCTGACTTCAGACTAACACAGCTATCACTTCTCTGATTATAATCGGGTGATATAAGATATTAGACCTTATTAACTTTTCAAGTAGGTGAGGTGTTCATCTGGTAGCAGGAAGTTCTGCCAGCCATCAAGCACTTGTCAGCTGCTCAAAATCTGCATTCTGATTTAACTTCCATAGAAATGAAAGAACTAGTTTGCTTGCTGTGATGGTTAGTATAGAAATTATTCATTGTGCCTATACATACCATTCCTTCAGAATAATAAAAAAGCGAGATTCCTTAGTGAAGGAGAGATTTCAAGATTTCTGCATGTGTAAATAGTTTGCTAGTAAGCAAACTAGACCGTGGTTAGTTCAACTTCACCATCTGTACCACAGGGCAGTATTTTTCTAACTGGTCACCTACAATGTGTGACTTATTATGACAAGCATAATCCCTCCCCCAATCCAATATATTATACAGGTTACCAGGCACTTAGAGCAATGGAAGCCATTACTGCCCCTGTAGTTATTTTGTTTGATTTTAAAATAAGGCCGAATCCCACAGGGGGCAGTGCATGTCTGTAGAATCTACTGATTTGGGGTAGACTTGACTAAATACATCTGCATGTATGCATCTGTCCTTGCTTTCCCTCCAAGGCTCATATTTCTGACTGAAAAACTCTCCTGAAGGGAGAGCACAGAGTGAAAAAAAACAGGTAAAGGACAGCCACTACTCTTATTTTATCCCCTTTGATTTTCTAGCCTAAATATACATATTTTGGGGGGCAGGCTAAAAATTATTAACTGTTTTGTCAGGTGTCGACACCTGAACTGTAAAATTTTCAATTGCAAGCCTTTGAAAGATGAAAACATGTCCATTTTATATGGCATAAAATTAAAAAATGAGGTCAGATTAGTGGGAGCTGATTATCAAAATGTTGCCAGTCATAGAATGAATGTCACAGAATTGCCTAGAACACAAAGAATATACACAGAATAGTGCTTCTGTTTATATAGATTTACACATCTTCTAGCATTAAGAATTCCTGAAAATTACTTTTGCAACCCAAAAAGCAGTGTTGCACAATGTTCCACTTTCCTCAATTCTTATCAGTGTAGTGAGGCTTGTTTAAAGAAATATTTTTTTGAAAACCACATCTACATTTTATCCTTATGCTTTTGGGTGTTCTGACATTGTCAGCTTCACTGAACTGAGTCTTGAGGAAAAAAAGAACACCTTGTTATGATCTTTCCTATTTTGACAAGTGAGAATTGAAGGCTATTTTGCATTGCTTCCCTGAATTTTCTGTTGTTAGGATGAACCTTCAAGCACCTGTTGTAAGGTGCTCAGTAACAGTGTCATCATCAGAGACAGTCTACGTCATCTTAGAACAAGCAGGATGATGTTTAATTTAACAAAAAGATCTTTTGGTCAAATTGTCGAACTTAATCCAATTTTATTGTAAATTTGTTGTTCGTGTGAATTTGTGTCTCAAACATTTTACAGGAAAGGTGAACTGTGAAGCGATTAAGTGGGGTTTTTAATGGATGAATCATGCATGAGTAAGGCACCCTACATCTGCACAGATAGAAAGAGGGTACTTGTATTAATCACATTGATCTTTAGCATCCAGAAATTGTGCATGTCTTATGCAGATGGTTTGTTTTTACAGTTCACCTTCCTTAAAAAGTTGCAAGGCTTCTTCAGATACTAAAATCCTGGCACTGCAGCTCAGAGTTCCATTCCATCTCACAATAAACACCTCCATATCTCATTATACGTTGAGCTGCATGGTCCCTGAGAACGGCCTTATAGAGAGAATGTACTGTACTATCCAAATGAGCCATGACAGGCTTGGGAGCAAGACCAACTGCTGAAAAATGTACCAGGTGGTGTTAAAGGGGTTTGTTCCAGTCAGTAATTGCTAGGACTGTTAATGTTGTAGGAGGAGCTGGGAAAGGAGGTTCTTTCAGCCGTTAACTTCCTGAGAATGTAGTTACACTGTGCTCTTGTTTCCATACTATACCACTGGAGATTTTTTTTTCCCCCTTCTGGATTTGTTTTCCAGGGGCTGAATTCAGTGTGACTGATCCCTTCAGTAGCTTTTGGACCAAGGTTTCTAGAAAGGCAGCACAAGGAAACCCGACTAATTCTAGTTGCAATGTGAAAAACTGCCGAACCACACTGTTGAGAATCAGGGCTTTGTTATCGCATTTTAATATTGTTAAAAACTACATAAATATTGTAAACTAAGAAAAAGGACCCTGGTTGAGAATCATCTCAACTAGAATGGATGACTGTATTTTAGTCTGGTCTTTACAACTTTGTTGGTCATTTTTCCTTTCATTATATTCTAGCAGGCATGTAGAAATTACCTTGAAAATCAACATCTGCTGAAAAGCATTTGTATATATGCATACAAACCACTGGAATATTGTTTTTCATTGTACCTCAAGGCTTACATATTGCTACGTGAGTGAGTAAATACCCTTCTTCTCTACTACCCTGCTAAATCGTGTGCAGATAAGCTTTAGGGCACATACAAGCACAGGGTAACACTGGGATATCATTAGTGCCCTATCTCTGTCAGAGCAGAGTTGTTTCCTTAAATCTTTGCTTTTGTCAGATCCTGTGCACTGATTACCTAGAAGAAAGAGAGAAATGAATTTATTTCTAGAGATGGTTAGTCTAGTTAGTTTATGCTGATTGCCAAAGAAATGGGTGAAGGGGTAGTTTTATTCTGATTGGCATTGTATAAAATAAGTTGTGAGGTAGACTGAAGTCAGACAAACTTGTCTCCTCCTTGTTATCTCTAAATATTCAACTTTTAGCTCAGAATATTCTTCTCCTATTACACTCTTCTAGTATCTGTAATCAGACAAAAGCACCAGTGATGTATGGAGTAAGGCTTTGTTTGTTCAAGAGTGTCCTCAGATGTATATTAATCCTCGCTTTCCACCCTCTTTGTCATTACAACAGGATTAGCAGAGTAGTCTTCCATTAGTACTCTGTTTTCCCTACGTACACATGCACAAAACATCCCTGGTGGATATGTTTAGTTTTAAGAGTACAATGTGCAGAAGTTATTTTTGGCTCTCTAATGGCGCTGGTACATTTCTATAAGCTAGACATTTGTCACATAGGTGACCACTGTTGCCATCCAGAATTCAGCCATAATATTTTGGGGGCTACTAGGAGTGTTGCTAGGCTAAAGCAAACCAAGCACTTTTGACTTTCTCTTGAAGTCAGAAGAATTGTGAGTTCCTCAGGGTGCTTTTTCCCTTTTTTTTTTTTTTTTATAAATGTGAACTGTAAATACTGGTGTATATAAATCAACTCTGACCGCGCTGCATATTTCATTAAATACAGCCAAACTGTGGGTTAATAAGAGTTCCAAGTGAAAATATTATGGTATCTCATTGCACATATTGTAGATTTAATGTAGTGTGAACAATAGTAGCCTTGAGCCATTGTAAATCCCATCCGGACATCGTCAACATGGCTCAAAATACATGCAGGGAAATCCCAAAGGTTGTATGTGCTCATATGGCCTCTGTGCATATGTAAGTCATTCTTTCATTATTTTTAAAAATAGAAATGTGGCTTTTGGAGGGAGGGGGGAATAAGGAGGAGTCTAATACCATATGATTTTTGGAGCTGATCTGAAATTCCTTTTTCCAGAGCAGTAGGGTCACTTTGGATTAATTGTAGGAATAACCTCTGAGCCAAGTGGCTGGTTCCCTTGGATTTTGAAGGATAAGTTCTGGCAACTTTGACAGCAGGTGGAATGGCTGAAGTGTTGGGGAAATGGGAGAAAACTGCCAAAAAGTTCTTGCTGCCCATTTTTAACAGAAAAAGGCAACATTAGACTGAGTTTTGTTAAAACAAAAAAGTGAATAACCTGCAGGTGTGTGGAATATCTGAAAACTGGTCTCTTAGCTTAGTATTTTGAAGTGAAATGGCTCTATATAAAGGCAGGTGCTGGAGATGAAACCAGATTATCCAGGAATCCTAAGAGAACACATTAGACGCAGTAAAACATCATCCTCCAACATAAATAGACCTTACTGCCTGCAAGATTTGAAACACAGTCCTTTTTAACTGATACATCTAAAGCAAAACTAAGGACTTTATTTTCCCAGTCTATTCGGCATTGATGAGGCCTCAGCTGGAGTACTGCATCCAGTTCTGGGCGCCACACTTCAAGAAGGATGTGGAGAAGCTTGAGAACTTATGAATATATCAGGGGTGAGCATCAGGGGCTAGGCAAACAACTATTCACCAAAGTATGCAAGGGGAAAACCAGGAGTAATGGTCATGAACTCCTAGAAGAAGGGTTCAGACTGGGTATAAGGAAAATGTTCTTCACCGTTCATGTGACCAAACTCTGGAATAGACTCCCAGCAGGGGTGGTGCAAGCACCTACCCTGGAGATCTTCAAGAGGAAACTGGGTGCACACCTTGCTGGGGTTGTTTGAGCCCACCAGTCTTTCCTGCCCAGAGCAGGGGGGCTGGACGCGATGATCTCATGAGGTCCCTTCCAGCCCTAAACTTCTGTGAATCTTCCCCTCCACTCAGTTAAGAAACATTACAATAGAATACAAATTGCAGAAGTAGGGAGACCTGATCTTTCATACTGGCTATTGGTAGAGGCAAGACAACAGATCAACTTTTGGATATAGTGGTACTGCCCCTATATTCCTAAATCTGGGTTTTTGATTAATTCTTGTACTACTATTGAGCTGCAGCTTCCTTTTCCATAAGCCAATATCTGAATATGTCGCTACTTTGTAGTTTACAGATTTATTGTATAGAATCTTTATCTAGACTTCATGTTAAGCCATTTTAGCTTGGTCCCAACAAAACTAGTAAAACTTTTTGAGCCACATAAGTGATAGATTATAAAACCAGAATAGATCACTATGATTTTTTAATCCTAATTCCTTTATATCACAGGCTATAGGACTTCCATGAATTAATTCCAGTTTGAATTAGACTAGAGTATACCTTTTAGAAAAGCATCTGGTCTTGATTTAAAAACTGTTCTGATGGGGTTCTGTTCTGTTCATCTTCTTCCTATTAACGCTAACTTTTGTTTATATAGGGCTTGTCTACACATGCAATTATAGCACCTGAATAAACTATGGAGCTTATTGTTTGAATGTGCACCCAGGAGCATTTTAGTTCAGATCGTTAGGCACAGTACGTGGAACATGGGCAGAGCAGCCCACCCTGTCATGGGGCCCCAGGGGTCGCCTGCCAGTCTGGGGCTCCTCCCCCCTGGGTCAGTGTGCTGCAGAGAGACTGGCTGGGGTATGAGGGAGCATCAGTTCAGGGCTAGCCTTTAAAGTAAATGTAGTTTTCATGAATTTTGTTTTTTTTGTTTTTTTTTGCTGTTTTCAGGATGCCTTCTGTGTCCTTGGGCTAGCACAGGTGTTTTCAACCTTTTTAGGTCATTATACCCTTGGCAGCTGGTCGAGAAGGCAGGAGTCGTCCAGCAGCTGGACAAGTGGGGGGGTCCCTCCAGTGGTTGATTGGTGATGGGGTGGTCTCCCAGGAGCCAGTCAAAGGTAGGGGGGGTCCCCCAGTAGCTGATTGGCGACTGGGGGGAGGGGTCCCTCAGCAGCAGCAGAAGTGCCCACTGCCAAATACTGCCTAAGGCCATCAGAAGTACCACCAGTTGAAAACCCCTGGGCTAGCAGGTGTTTCCTGTAAATTATATCATAAGTGTAGCTATTTAATAATAATATTTATACTTTTAGAGACTTTTATCTGAAAACTCCAGTTCATTTTATATGAATGGTAAATATTAACTTGATTCCACCATGAGGAAACTGAGATCAGAGTGTTGAAGTGACTCATCTTCCTAAAAACCCATAGCAACTCAGTGGTGTCAGGAATTGAGTACAAGGGCCCTAGTCATATTACTCAATCAAGCAGGTACATTGCTATGTGCTTCTAATCCTTGGAGTAATTTCTGACCAAGCTGATATAGTACAGGTGCTCCAGATGGATCATAGAGGTTATATGTCATAGATCATTGGCCCTCTCTTCTTGACTTCAACTATAAATTTTGACTTACTAAAATATTAATTTGGTTTTAAAAATCGTTGCTGGTTTTAGATCTTAAAGTGAACATACTGAACATTATCAGAGAGCATAAGTAAAAACTCCTTGGAGAACTCAGATTTCAAATTACCGTGCACGCTACTACCATATAAGTATCTAAACTAATCTATCTGCAGTTTAATACCCCTATGAACATCATGTCTAAAGGTTATATATAATACAGAAAACACTTTCTGGCTTTCCCTGTTTTTGAAAAACATTTTTTCTATTATCTTTGAGTGTTTCTCACTATGCCATCCTTTTGCTTAATAAAATACTGTATGGCAGAAAGAAGAAAATATGTTAAATAATTGAATGGCGTGGTAGAGCTTGTACAATAAAATCTGAATTCTGGTAATCTGAGCCAAGTTGCAGATTAGACATAATTTATTCTGTTCTAATTGGGCATTGTTCATAGCATCATCTCTGGTGAATGACCTCTGGAACAATTTTATTGTTGACAGTATTTACTCATCTGTCTAAATGACTTGGCTTAGGAATGTATGTCTACGGAAAAGGCCAGATACCTTCATTTCCTTAGGTTTGCTAGATAGTCTGTTTTTTCTTTAAAAAGAATGCACCTCCTGTTTGCTCTTTCTGTTGTTCCTTAGTACTTCATCGAAAATTGGCTTTTCATTACGCTACAGAAAGCAAGAACTTTTATAGCTTATGCTAAAGTGTATAAATTATTATTATAGTTTTATAATAAAATTGTGAGTTTTTATTTCTGTTCTGTATTTCTTTTCTGCAGTTAGTTTTGCAGTGCACCCTTTGTGCCCCCTAGGCTAAGAGGCTTGACTGCAAACCTCAGCCAAGAGAGATGCTTTAGAAAAACAACTAGCATAGGGAGCAGTAGGGTCATGTTGACCCTCTGGCATTGTTGACCGTGGCATTTGCAGATGGTACTTTTGAATGAGTACTCCATGTACAGAGAGAAGTTGGACCATTGCTCACAGAGTGATTCACCATAATATTTTTTTCAGTCCCAATCCACTTATCATGTTGGTCTCAAGGCATTATTCTGGCAACTTTTTGCTATAACTTTCTAACTGATCCACAGTTTGACTCAAAATCTAAGAGGACATTATTTCTGTACTTAAGATCAGTGACCTATGTGTCTGTCCCTGATATGTGATGTTTTTTCAGACTTTGGGGCATTGCTGTTGAGTATTTGGTTTTCCATTTGGTTTCTTCCTGGAGAGGGGATATTTTGTCTTCTTGCCAACTCACCTTCCTTACCAGCCAAAGCCCTCCCTGCCTTTGCCCCTCTAATAGCTTTCCTCTTGATAAGAGTTCCTTTTATTTATACAATGCAGTTTTGTTACCTCTGCCCCCCTCTTTTGGCCACCAAGCAATTTAGATTATGAATTTGGCCCAGTTTTAGAGAGTATATAGAGCTCTTAAACAGATGTTTAAGAAAATTGTGCAGATGAAGACACATGACTTTCTTTTTGTCTTCCCATCCTCATATCGTATTGTAATAGACACTTCTGTGTTATAGTTTCTCCCTATATTGAATGCTAAAATACACAATTTGCTATGCTCACCGCATCCATATTGTAATCAGAGAGTAGCAATATGAATAGTTTGTTTGCTAAGCTGATCTTCAGACTTGCCTCTTTTCTTGACGTGTGTTAGATGCACATTATAGTGAGGGCCTTGGCATAGAAATTGTAGAAAGAAATAAATGTAACCAGTGGGATGTTAATTTAAAATAAAAACAAAATCAATTTTGTGCCTTGTCTTGAAAAATGCGGAGCTGTTTTTGGACTACAATTTCATAGCTTTTGTGTCAAATGAGGCGTGAAACAAATTGGCAAATCTGTAGTGTCCCAGGTACAGTGGTATAGTGTGCTCTCTAATTCCCAGCTCTCAGGATCCCAGCAAAGGTCACAAATTAAAGTCAAAATTAATCAGATCTACAATCAAATAAAATACAATCATTAAGGCTTTCATTGACCACAAAGGAGCAATTGTGTAATTGTGAGTGAGGCACTGGAGAGGGCTCTTTTGTGCTGTAAAGAAAAATCAACAGTAAGGTGTCAAACAGAAAAATGAAACCCCACAGGTGAAAGCTGTCTTTGGAGCCAAAAGAAACCAACATTTTGTGCAGAAATGCAGGCGAACTGTTGGAGAATGAAAAGGGTTTTTGGCGCTGACCTGTAGAATGTGTCAGCATTGCTTTTGGCCCAGACAGAAGGGGCCTGTGGACTGCAGTTACTTTTAATCGAGTAGCTCTGCACTCATGCACACCCACTTCAAGCAGCTTTACAATGCAGCTTCGGTCCAGTGGTCTCAACTGCCATAGCTTTTGCCTCTTTTGCAACATGGAGTGTGGGAATCATACTTTCTCACTGTGGGAAATTGAGAAGTATAGTCAACAGTGTCCAAAAACAGTCTAGCCGACAGCAGACATTTTCATATTTTTTGCATTCTCCTCTTGGGGAGATATGGTGTGCCAAAAGACTCTGTGGTGTATGTGGGGTGCAACTCCATTGCCTTAGGTGTAATTACTTGTATTTATACCAGCATTGAGTTTAATCCAGCATGTCATCTCAGAGACAGATGTGTACTTTCTTATTACAACTCAGACCTCAGAGAAAGAAAGTCCTCCTGTGCATCCTGATTCTAAAACAGAGCCAGTAGGCTTTTAACCACAGTTAACAAAGAAGTAATTTTAGTGGGACAGAAATTTTGTTGGGGTAATGAGCTCCTTGTCACGCCCTGTGATATGAATAGTGAGACAAAGTTGAAGCCTTTTATCTCCCTTCCAATTATATATTTTTACCAACTGATGTAAATATAAGAGTATGGAGTTAACATAACGAGGAACACCGAGCGACGCTTCCTCCGAACTGGTGAGACTTCACAATAAAATATGTGCCTTTGATTGAACAAGTCCACTTGGCTAATCACTGTTCCTTTACTTTTTGTGCAAATATTCATGAGTGAAAAGTGTGTGCATGGCCATTTGTGTTTCTCTGTGGATACGCATGTGTCTACATTATGTATTATCTTTATCTTATAAGCCAGTACAATTAATTCCCTGAAGCTGGCAGGTTTCCACAGGAGGAATGATTTCTGACTGAAGGTGGTATTTACACATATGCAATGCAGGAATATCAATTTATTTAATAACTTTCAGATGATGTTATGCCACATGGAATAAAAGTGTCCAATGTTCTTCCAAAATCACTCCACTTCCTAGTGTTCCCCATGCCAAGTCATTTACTTTTTGAAGCAGTTTTACCTCAGGCAGCAGAGGTGTTGTCTTATACAAATTTTCTTGTCAAGGGATGCCCAATTGGAAAAGACTTTTGGAAACTAACTCCTAGTGACTGGTGATCATAAATTTTCAATCAAGCTCCCAAACACCTCATATTAGAGACCCAGAAAGTGTATTGTGAAAGACTAAAATTCATCTTCATTCAGTGGCTATTTCCCAAAGTAAATTCTCCTTACATGTGACAAGGTCAGTATTTCAAACACAAATTACAATTCTGCACAGTGTGGCCACGATTTCCAAATCTACCCTGAGTAGTAAAAAAAAAATAAAAAGACACGTGTGTCCTGTTTTCTCTTCATTTCTTTCTTCTCACTCTGAAGCTTTCCTTTTCCTTCTCCTTCACTTTCCCCTCTAAAACCGCTCTGCTGCTTTCTTCTCCCACAAGTCTACTTGTACTCCTTGGCTTGTATCAAGTATTTTCTATTAATTTCCATGGGTTTGGATCAGGCCTTATGTTTTTTTGTCTCCCCTCTTCTCAACAGAAAGGTTAATTAAAAAAAACTCCCATAGATTATTTTCTGTTAAATATGCTTTGTATTTAACTTATAGAAGATGCAAAATTAATTAAAATTGCAATAGACCAGAATGAAGCACTTGGGAATCTGGGTAGTATTCATTGAGCCTGCACATCAGAGAAACAGGCTCTGTATATCTATCCTAAATTTATGTTTACTGTGTATTTTTTTATTAAGTACCAGTTTTGCAAGAAGATTAAAACTAATGTGATTTGTAGTTCTGACTTAGATCAGCACTCAGAACATGTTGTATGTGTGGCAAAATGCTGGGCTAGCAGCTCTGGCACCGCTTAGGGGAGCCGTGGGCTTTGCGGAGTTGTGCGAGCACGTGGCTTGTGGGGCGGAATTGAGGTAGCTTTTTAGCCGCCCTCGAGGTTCGCTGAGTTGGCACAAGTAGACGACTTAAAGTAAGTTGTTAGTGTCTCTTAATCTATAGGGTGTCCGTTGGTTCACGAGGTTCCAGAGCCAGCCCTTGCGTTCCAACAGTGGAGCTAGTCCAAAGCTAGGTGCGGCTGCCGGCTCCTTAAGTCCCAGAACTGGTCAACGGCTCATTGAGATGGAATGTTAGTAGTAAAAGTTATTACAGAGTAGATATAGAGTAAAGTAAAAGATTTTATTCACTCACCTGGCCTCACCCTCTTATGAGTAAGAGGGGAGGCCGGTTAGAACGAAGTTGCGGTAAATACAAGTATAGCGAGCGTAGATATGCTGTCTAAGCTATGATGAGAGGCAGTCGAGAAGTGGAGTCTCCGATGTTTCTTCAGTTACAGTATGCTGGATACTAAAGGGGTCTGTTGGTTCACGGGGTTCCAGAGCCAGCAGCTGCCAGCTCCGTAGTCCCAGAACTGGTCAACAGCTCATGAATGGGATATTCTATAGGGTGTCCGTTGGCTCACGAGGTTCCAGAGCCAGCCCTTGTGTTCCAACAGTGGAGCTAGTCCAAAGCTAGGTGCGGCTGCTGGCTCCTTAAGTCTCAGAACTGGTCAACGGCTCATGAATGGGAAATATAAAGCAATACTGTAACGCGGTGAATCGTTGTCAGTTGTCGGATTTCTGAGGCCGTTGTTTCCGCTGGGATACGCCCAGGCGGGGAGGCTGAGAACTGGTCTGCGGGGTGATCAGGCCCACAGAGTTTTCCAGTTGTCGTCTCTGCTGCTTCCTGCTTTTTTGCCTCTTTTATAGATGTTTGTTGGACTGCCTCTATGACACTAACTATAGTATACAGGTAGGATAATTTTCTTTTACATAATTATTTCTAGGCAGATTTTCTACATAAGTTTCATTTCTGCAGAAGTGACACTTTTAGATAAGAAATGAAATTTACAGAATGCGCATGTGTAGCTTAATGCCAGTGGAGAAAAGTACAAAGCGTTCATTTTGATTAACAGTCGACTTCAAGGTTACATAAATGTGAGAGTGCCGCATGGCAGTTATACAGAAAAGGAAAAATAATACAAAGTCTTTGCTAAAAACTATAAGATAGTTACATGCAGAACATGTTGTATGAAGCTGGAGGTTGTCTGTTGTCATGCAAGGGCTGAATTTGGAGAACGACTTTTAAAGCATAAAAATGTTGGTTCATAACAGTTCTAGTAGACTCTATGGGCATTTTTGCACGTGCTACAAGGGTGTAGGGTTGGGGGAGGTGAGGTGTTTTAATTAGTGCGGCCTCAGGAGCTGCTCTAGTTAAAACTCCTGGGGCATTTCCTGTATCGGTGTCCCCACACTTAAAAATGGTGGTGGGGGCACTTTAGCTAAAGCTCATCAAATGAGCTTTAGTTAAAGTGCCCCCACCACCATTTTGAAGCACAGGGATGCTGATACACGAGACACGGAGGCTGGCTAGAGCAGGGGAATTACCACACTCCAGCAGACTCAATAAAGTCTGCTCCAACAGATTGTAATTACAGCGCATCAGAGCAGCCTCCCAGCTCATATATAGGCACCCTATAATTTCTTTTTATCTCTCTCTCAAATCTCATGCTGGCACCTACATAGGATAAATCATGCTTTACTGTTTCAGAGAAACGCTTACCTACTATCTGTTGTTAATTCAGACTCATTCTGATCATATACATTGTTCAGCTAATTTCACTCATCAACAGGTCACAGATAAAATACTGCTGTGCTTTTGTAGCATACCCATGGATATTTTGCTGACTGTTCTCTCTCCAGTGTGCCGTGTGCCATAGACAGTAGTTGCCTGTGCTACTTGTGGTGCACATGCCACAGGTTGGCTACCCCTAAGCTAGCTCAACTTCTGACCCATAGGCAAATTGCAGCCTATAGAGCCATTGCATTAGCCCTACAGGTCTGGCAATTTGGCAGTGGGGGAGCGATGGCCATTAACACAGCCACCCTCCCCCCTGCCAAATCCCCAAAACCCCAATACCTGCACCACCCATCAGAGCCAAGCTATGCTCCACTTCCCCTTTGTGGCCAGGCTGTTCCCTCCTTTCTTCCCTACCCCTCTTCTGTATCGGGACTGGCCAAGCCCCCTTCCCTCCTGTTTGGGCTGAGCCACACTCCCTTCCCCCCCTCCCCCTTTGGCCAGGCCATGTCCCCTTCTTTTTCCAGGGGGCCCAGTCAAGCTCCTTTCCCCTGGAGGGCTACAGAAGAGCCAGCCTGCTGACTGTGTCCATCCCCCCCTCTGCCCCCCCAGCTCTGCATAGCCAAATGGTACCTGCCTAGGTGCCATATTGGGAGCACTGGCTCGATCCAGCCCACAGATGGACCAAACACGGCCAATCCGGCCCTCTGGGCAAAAAGGTTGGGCACCACTGGTTTAGTCTATTGTTATTGAAAAATGCATGTCTTGCACTTGTAGTGAACAAGAACGAACTTACGAATATTCCTAAGAGATTTGTGAAAGCTGGTCATCACCTCTGTTGTAAAGCCACAATTGCAAATCTTCCAGTTCCAAACCACCTGTCTTTAACTAAATGACCATTTGTACTGGCAAACTGCTGGGCAGTCCCACTATACTACCATTGCTTCTTTATTTCAAAGAGAGCAAAATGATTAGGCTTCCACCATCTGCAGTCCCTGTTGTAAACTTGCATTAAATGGAAGCTCACTTAGGGCATGTCTATACCACATCCCAAATATCATATAACCATTGTTAGAGCTACACTGCACTGGGTATGTGCCAGATGACATTTTTGGCATTGGCATGAATAGATGAAAAGTAAGTGGACAGCATGTTTTCATTCCCTAGACCCATCTGATGCAGTGTAATATGCCCTTATACCCTGTTTTGTTTGTTGCCGTTAAACTCTAACGCAACATAAAATTTACAGGAGAGGTAAAGTGAGTTCATGCCACAAGTCCAGTTCATATTGCAGTGGAAATGTAGTCAGGCCTCAGAGAACGTTGTTACATTTTGGGAATTAATTTCTCTCCCCCTACTTCTCCATTCATGAAAACAAGTATTTTCTGACTGAGGCTGAATGATTCACAGTGCTCATAGCTCCTTGCTTAGCTTTGACATTGTGGGATATTTCTGATCATTTTTGGACATTTCTATAACCTTTATTATACTTAAGTTTTAAGTTTTTTGTTTGAAATAAGTGGAAACAGTAATAAGGAAGAGGAGGAGGGGTTCCAGTTAGCCTACGGTCCAGTGTAAGTTGGTGACTCAGTGCTGAATAAGTAGCCAGATTCTCAGGAAGCTGACTAGGAATGCAAAACAGTTTAGAAGGAACATTCCAGGATGAACCTCTAGCCATCAACTTAAGTTTCCACGTGGGATGTATGGATGGCTGATCTTGCTGTGCCCAAGTGTCTGAATAGGGAGCATACTAAGAATGATTTATAGGTTTTAAAGATTCTGCTGATTCTAATGGAAATTCCCATTTTAAAATTCAGAAGAATATATGTGGAAATCAGTAAACTCTTTCGAACCAAGGATACACATTAAGGGTGTAAACTGTACTAGGTGGTGCATTTATTTGCTTACCTTGTTCATCCAGTTGAAAATATTCCTGGAGGAGCAAACTGCATAGGAGAACTTGGTTGCACCAGTAAGACACAGTTCATTTAAAATATCACCTGCACTCTCACAGAAAATTAGAGGACACAAGGACTCAACCTGGTTTCTAATGCAAGTGGAGCCAAAGGTTGATGACACCTTTATTTTTCTTCAAGAAACTATAGATAAAAATAATGCAAAATGCAGTGTTCTCTGTACCTATCGAAATCAATTGAGAGCTCTGGATCTTGATACCTTGTGACTTGTGCTCAATGAAAAGTGTTTTATAGCTGTAACAGTGGGAGGGAGGCATGCCTAATCATCTGTTACTTTGTAATGTGTTAAATTGAACGTCCCCTTTCAGAAAATATTCTGGTTCTTCAAGGCCTTTTATTTTCCCTTTGGTGTCCTTTTTCCACCCTTGCAGGTGCTCTGTTAAAAATTTAATGTACTTCAAGTTCCTCACAGCTCTGAAGTTTACTACATCTGCACCAAAGTAATGGTTACAGTGTTATAGCATTCAGTCGAAGTGCCATGACCAAAATTAATAGCCATTTGACTATCAAAGCATTATTTTAAATTTATTTTGAAGAGATGTTTCTTCAAGTTAAATGCTAGGTTAAAATTAGGTTAGGGCAATTTAAAATAATAAGCATTAAAATAATGCTTTGATAGTCAAGTGAGAATTAACTCTTTACAAAATATCTGAATTATAAGGTAAATTAGTATACACAATATTTCTAATGGCTAGAGACAAAAACTATTTACAAGATTTTGTCAAAATGCAGTTTTAAATAGAGATGTGGTTGGATTGTTCAAGTCTTACAAGGTAGCTAATAAGGGGTTGGATTAAATAGAAAGTACCTCACCAGTTTTGTTATTCTGGATTGACTTGTGTTTAAAAAAAAAAAAAAGAACTGCATATAGAAAATGGGAAAATTGTGGTCTAGACAGGTCCAGCATATATGAAGGTCCATACAAGTTTGTTACAACTACCTGAAAGAGGAAATATGAATATTAACTATTTTCCTCAGATATATAAACCCAGAGATTTCTGAATGCTTCTCCTCATCAGTAGCTACTGCTGAATCCCAAGATACAATTGTTATACTAGTTGCTGGGATTTTCATTTCAGCAAGATCCACTTGTATGCCCATGGGGGATATGACTCCCCTCTTCTTATCACACTTGTGAGGCTTCACACTTCCCCATAAGCTTTTGAATATCCCAACTCTGGCATTCTAACTCATTCTGTACCATATGTATGATTAGACCATTGAAGTTGAAAGGGAACTTCTAACAGACCTACTCAGTCTCCCAGCACTGAGGAAGAACTGATTTCATTTATTCCTAAAACATTCCTAGCAGCTGGCCATTCAACATCTCTAGTGAGGGTGATTCCATAGCATTTTTGACATCTCTCTGCATCATGGAACTGCACTTAAAGTTTTCCCTTATATTTAATCTAAATTAACTCTGCTGCATATTAAATCTATTTCTACTTGGCTGACAATAATAGATCACAGGATATCTGAATGCCTCACAAAATTATGAAGTGAGCACACTAAAAATATTTCTTTTTAAGTTACCAGAGGACTTGGCTTTGTGTTTTGTGATGAAATCTAGTTTTGACTGTCTATGATTTCCTTTTTAGTCTAAGGGTCATCTAGGAATTAATTCCAGGTTCATGGGCCAGTTGGAAAGAAAGTGCTTTCTCCTGAACACACACATCTTGTACTGGAGGCTAATCGTTACATTCTGTCAGAAAAACATAAACTGCCATGGAGGTCTTGGTCATACAAGGGCCAATCACTGGGAAGGCTTTGATGAGGAGGATCATAAATTTTAATTTTAGTTTTGAAGTTGTCTGGAAGTCAGAGACTGGAGCAATGCAGTGATTACTTCTAAGCAATTTGTGTTCCTAAGCAGAAGCATTGCAGTGTTTTAAACCTGTACTAACATTTTTGAAGTTGGTGATTTCCTACCAATATATATAGAAGTACAGGCCTAGAGTTTGTGACTGGATAGATTGCCATGGACAACTCACATCCAACAGGAAGGCACATTATTATATTATGGACAAAATGGTTTTCATAGCCATGATCACTGGAAAACATGTCAGGAGTGAGGAGTTCAAGTGAATACTCAGGCTGTGGGTACTGATGTCAACTGACGGCAGGTGCCCTCAGATTGAGAGTAATGTTTATAAAAAGGCTGGGGGTTTGCTGTATCTTTTTATTTTTTAACAAATGCTTTCCCTCCCTATCAGCATTGTATTAACCTTTCTAAGATGCATGCATCAGCGAGCTGCTTTTCAGCCCGCCACAGATTTCATTCGGATGATTTGATAGCTGGAAGATGGTGCAGTTTATATCTGATGTTAAGTTGATATTCAGGCAAAGTTCTGTATTTTGCATATTTTGGATATTTAGTCTGCTCTTTGTCACAGCTCTTTTGCTGCCTTTCTTCAACCTCATGATTTCATATGGATGTTGAAGAAGGAAAGGATGGATACCTGTGGGATTTCATGGATGAGACTGCTGGGGGGCAGCTGAGCCTCTCTTTAATCTCTGGGTACAATCTTAGAAGCATAATTTAAGACAGCAGTTTACTCCTAATTCCTGCCGTATCTGATCTATGGCCACAGCTGTGCAGCTCTGATAAAACTTACCCACAGATCTATAGTCAACTGTATAAAATGCTACACATAAATATGGATGTGGAGATAGGTTTTGTCTGCGACTGTAATCACCTTTGAACTTTTCTTGATTATGCACCTTGTTATTCCAAATCTCTTGCTTTTGCTTTTTGCTCTCATGCTTGTTTGTCTTTTGCAAAATGCTCCATATATTTCCCATGCAGCTGATTAGGCCTTGCTGATTAGTTGCACCACAAAGAGAGAGGTAGAAGAAATCCTTCAGATACGTTAACTCAGTAAAAGCCACTGGCTTGGAACATTCTGCATGAGACTGAACTTCACATTAAAAGTCTCAGTCATGACTTACCTTTTATTCATGTAGGCAAGGACTAATGATGCATATAAAGAGGGAAATGAAGGAATTGGACTAAGTTACACGAAGTGAAAAAAATGCTTAGAGGGAAGGACTGCTGCTCTTCATTTCCATCCTATAAAATAACCCACCTTTAAATTGCAACCCTGAATAATTATCTCCCCATGCTCCCTAATCCTTTCATCAGCTGCTTTCCTCTTCTCATCAGTCTCCCTCCTTCTACTTCACTCGCCAAATCAAGTGCCCTTGCCAGACTGCTTTTCTCACCCTTAGTGTATCAAAGATGCATTAGTGTTCTTTTTCCATTCTTGAGATGTAGCAGTGAAGTTCCTGAGCAGCATTTCTGGTGCCATTTTGTTGATGTATCTAGTGTCTATCAGTTGTTCCTTGCCCTGAGTGGATTGTTTGGGCTGATTAAAGAGGGTATTTGGATGTCCAGAGTTAAAGAGCATCCATCTGTTCTGGATTTACTGTGCTTCAGAGGAGGCAGAAAGGCCAGGAATTAGTGAGTGGCTTAGTCTTTTTTCACTGTTGGCAGCTGACAGGAACACTGATGAGGTGATAATGAACTAAAAAGTCTGCCCTGTTGGCTGGGTGGGAAGGGGACCGAGACAGTGGGCAAGTTTCACCCTGGTTCTTGCCAAGATTTTCACTTTTTAAAAGAATCCACCTAAAGCAAAGTTAACAGGTATACTTTCCTGGATGAATGTCAGAAATATAACTTATCACCAGCAGCTACTAGAGAAATATATATACTGTGATATTTGCAGTATGGCAGTTCTATAGGGTTCAGTTACCAACTGCAGTCACCAGACAGCCTAATCAGATATAGGTAGTGGTGGAAACAAGCTGGAATGTACAACTGTTTATCAAATAAAAAAATAAAATTTAACTCTTTTCAACATGTCAGATTAATTTCTGCAGAACATACTACTTGAAGTTGATGTTAGTTCTGACTTGTGGCAACTTTGCAAGTAGTCCCTAGTTGTAACATTCAGTCAATTGTATAAGCTTCCAAATTAGAGTTTGCAAACAAAGCATTAAAGGTATTATTTTGTGTCTGCTTTTGTTGTCTTTAGGAGCTGTAAACTGGGTTATTAGTCACTCTTATTTCATCTTAGACTTGCTTCATCTACTGTAATATTGTTACTGTTATTTTTCTATAATCTCAGATCCTTTCAGTTCTAATAGGAATGAGTGATGCACACACAAGCATTTGTAGTATCTATGGGCTCCTGTACACATGCTGGGAGGCTGCTCTGACGTGCTGTAATTACATGTCAGAACAGACTAACTGAGTCTGCTGAAGTGTGATAATTATGGTGCTCCAACAGACTCCAGTGTCACATGTATCAGTGTCCCTGTGCTGAAGAATGGCAGTGGGGCATTTTAAACTAAGGCTCATTCAACAAGCTTTAGTTCAAAGCACCCCACTGCCATTTTTCAGCATGGAGACACTGATACCTGTGACACTCCAGGTGCTTTAACTACTGCAGCTCTTTGAGTGCACTAATTAAAGTGCCCCACTTCCTGGAGCTTGTCTGTAAATGCCCTATGTGCTTCAAAGGAAAAGTGCTAAAAGTCAGAGGAAGAACTCAGGGACACTGTGTATACTCAGAAGAGTTCTAAAGTGAACGTGGTAGAACCAAGGATACTTTTCTTGACACAACTTTCAATGTAAGATTTAATAATGTTCAAGTCTTAATTTATAAAGAGTCTATGGAGACTATCAAAATTAAATCCTTAGTCTGTGGTATTAGGGTTTGTGTGATGTTTAGGAAATAAAAGAGTGTACTGGTCTGGCCAAGAGTCTTTCTTCCCTAGCTCCAAGTGTATGGAAGAAAAATTTATTCTGAGAAACTAAACTTCTTTAACCTTTATTCTTGAAGTTGGGGTTGGGGGTAGAGAAAGGATATGAGCATCAACCCCCCTGTGGCTGGTGTTTCACAAAATAAAATGGCACATTATATTTCCTTCCAAGGCTTGGTCTACACACAGGTTCCTATACCAATTAACTGTTTTAGTTATAGGTACGTTTTTATTTATCTGAATTAAATTGGTAAATACCCTCAGCATGGATGTAATAATATCAGTATAAATTTGGCCTATGCTTATATAATTTATTTCATCAATATAACTTGTTTCCTCTATTTATAGACATGAAGCATGTCAGTTATATCCATATAACTATGTGTACACTAATGGAGTTGTGCTAGTTCAATTATTCTAATACACTTTTCATGTTTAGACAAGCCTAAAAAGGAACGGTGTGTATCTCCATCCTCTTTCCAAAGAGAAATGTTCTTCCCTTTTTCCTTTGTTTTTAATAAATTAACATAGTGCTAATGAAAGATGTCATATTAGCAGCCCTTGTTATTAAAACTGTAATTATCCACAGAATGGATATTAAAGGGTCAATAATAAATGAAAGACTATTGCAACTGCCCAACTAGCTTGCCTCTGCCACAGTTTGGAAGGAATCACCCTTAAAAACGAGAAAAGAAATTCTGCCTTTCTTCTTGTTCAGTCCTCCTTTCAAACTTTTCCATATAAGCGATAAGTCAGTGAGAATTGCTCTGTTGCTGTTATTTGTTTGGGTACTTACCCACGATGAACTGAACTAAAAGTCCCATTTTCTCTCATACACCACGCAAAGAGCCATGTGATGCAAGGACATTTGGTTATTGCCAGATTTGAAAGGGCAATGCAAAAGAAATGATTTCAACCCATATGATTTGCTACTAAAACTAGTCGAAAGCAACATGTCTACAAGACATCAAAGTTTTTTCTTGTTTCCTGAAGCTTGATTTAGAATATTTTTTCATTGTTTCATCATGGAAAAATACAGAATTATTGACATTTCAGATATGTGGCGTCTTCCTTTTTCCACTTTGTCTTCCATTTTATCGGTGAGTGCAGTGATGAAGATGTAAGATGCCTACCTGGGTCATTTAGAATTTTCCTCCTGAAGTAGGTGATTAAAACTGGGATGTTGCCCATCCTTTAAGTTTAGGCATATACCAAAACATTTGATGATGACATTAGTGTGTAGTTTGCAAATATATTAATGTAAAAATGAGCATGTTTGTTTTGTTCAGTCATCCTGTTTTAAGAGAACTGCCATTGATAATTTTTGGGTAAAGCAAGGCTTGAACTGAACTCTACCTGGTAACTCATTACCTGATGATGAGTCCCAAAGAGTGGTATCTGGTATATCTACTCAGCTTTCTTTTTCTCATATTGCTTTCTAAGCTTTGTGGCTCACCTTAGGAAAAAAAAATATTACCAGTAGTGGGTGCAGGTGCTGATACTTGTTGAAGACAGAGTTATTTTTATTCTTCTCTTTCCTAAAAGGCTGCCAGCTTTGCCCTGGAATTTCCAACAAAAAGTTGCATTTAATAAATGCAGTAATGTCAGAATTTCCCCCAGGATCATGTTGGGCACTGGATTCAAACACTGCTACCTTGAACAGGAGTTCTTAGTTTCTCAGCCATTTCATAATTAAATAGTGAGGACATGTAATTTGAAACAAAGAAGCAGTCATGACTCCTCACCCATTTGTGCCTGTTATTGCAATATCTCATTCATAAATCACATCAGTATTTCATGATGTGAGTATTTGCCCTGCAGATGGGAAAATGGCTGTTAAAGTGCATGTGTATACAAAATGACATTGCCATCCCCTTGGTTACCACATTATTTTACGTAATTCTTGTCTCCTTCCTCCACCTCTTCGTGCAAGAGGGTGATAGACAATCAAGCCCAGGAAGCTGGAGCCATGAAAGGAGAAGCCAAAATCCTGTCTCCAAGTTCCTTTCATGCTGTGGCAGGACTTCAAGTTTAAGACACTAAATATTTTGTCCCCTGTCTAATGCACATTTCTCTTTCTTTCAAAGCTCAGTATGTGTACAGCAAACTGGTAGAGTCAGACATGGGAGAGTTTTCTTTTTCTTTTTAAAGAAAAAAATTAAGAAAACCAAATGATTCTTCATTAAGGTATTTGTCAGTGCTTCTTGGAGTTCATATTGATGAATATTGTCAGGATTTCAGAGCCCCTTTATATTAAGCTTCATTTGACATATCTCAAGGAAACCAAAGGGAATGTTTTAAATGTGATTATAGGCTAGAAAATGCCAAGTAATTATCTGCCCAAAATTGTTTGTTTTTTTTCTTTTGCTGCTTTATTTTGTTTGTTTGTTGTGTTTTTGCTGGGTTGTTTTGTTAACTGTGCCTAAGAGGATGGGCTGGTCAGGGATACTGATCTTCCTGAGTAACCATTTTTAGTCTGATTTAGTCCCTTTCTATTACTTAATCAACAGTTTCCCCTTGAAAGATTTAGATTTCCCTCCAAAGCTAAGGTAACTATCTCTAGTATACACATTAATGTAAGGGCATGTTTCCTAGAATGGTGTGATACTGAGAGTGGAAGTTGAAGAGGGAGACTTCAGTACAAGGGACATTTCATCTTGCAAATGCCTATGCATTTTTAAAACTTCCTGAGCTTTTTTGGAGGAGTATATTGAAGTTGCTGATGTTACAGTCAAGTTTCCTCGTATCACTGTTCATTGTAACTGCTGAACTGTACTAAATGTTTCTCTTCTTGTGGGATGGGGCGAAAGAAAATAAGAAAAGCTGTGTGAAAGTAAGAGTAATAATGGAAAGACTTTTCCAAGTTGACTTTTTATAGCTTTCACATAGTATTATAATATAGCTCTTCTTTTACACCTGGGCAATAAAGGAGGATAAGCTTCCCTTTAAGCTTTGGTTAATTCTAAGATTAAGTTTTTGGCTAATTCCACATCTGGATCTTTACTGCTTTCAAAGCTGCCTCTCCATGTGAACATCTAAGCTTACTTTCAAACAGACTGTAAGCTCACTTTTTGGAACAGTTGTTTGGAACTTGTATTCTAACCATTTAACTATGTATATATATTTTAAATATTCTTGTCTACCTTTATGGCATGTTACAATGCTAAAATAGCCTTTATTAATTAAATAATTTATCCCTTTCCAAAGAACAAAAACAAGATCATACCCTTTGTTTGTTGGAATTTTCCTACAGCCTCTGACAGCACTAAGTATACAGTGATGCTTATAAAACTACAGTCACTGCTGAGGCGTCTCATTCTTGAAATGGAGGCCTGAAAAGGTGATTGTGAGGAATTCAACATCATTTAACTGGTCTCTTCTCTGGGGTACTCTTTGGCTTTATGTCATGTCTCCATTACCTAATATGCTACAGATGGCCAAAGCAGGATTTCTTTGGTAATATCTTTTTTTGGCCTAAATATATAGTTGGAAGAGAGAGTGGATAGATTCCATGTGCAAAATGCCCCTCAGATGCAACGGCTGAAGTAGATCACGGTATCACCAGTGATACATACACATAATTTTATACTTCCTCCTCCTATTGCTCTATTACCTATCAGAGCCTGTAGCTGATGGTCCTCTTTGGCTGTCATGCAGCTGGGAGAAATTCAGTTCAGGCAAGGCTGAGGTGATTTTGTAGACAAAAGAAAGCTCTTTTAAAAAATGTTATTGATTTGGGCATATTCTTTAATTCAGGGATTTTAGCCACCATTCAATATGTCTTTTCCTAGTGGTTCTTAGGGTCAGTCCATAGTTTGCCTAGCTGATCCCAGTTCTGTTATTTAGTATTGCTCCAATTGGTTGGATATATGTTTTTTCTCAGTGAATGATGTCTGTTGCTCTCTTGTTTTATATTGTATTTGGCGGGTTGCTTTTTTTGTTGAATTGTTAATTTCTTGGTTTAAATCATGACTGTTTTCTACTTCCATGTCTCCTAGGTGCATTACATTATAAATAAAATAACCTATGTTCTTTTTCTCATCCTCTGTTAATAGATTAACTGTCAGTATAAAGTACAGTCTTTTTCCCACAGGAGAGATGGTTCATTCAGGTATACCAGTCTCTGAGTTTACAGTGTTCAAAAAGTTCCTGTCTATATGCTGCAGATTTTCCACTGACCTGGTCCAGACCATGGAAGCTGCTAATTTTACTGTTATAGCAATCCTTGTTTAAGGGTTTACAACAGTTTAAAGGCCCATTGACAAATGACATGCAGAGTCCAGAGTGTGCTCCCAAATTGTATTAAGGAAACATCCAACAACTGAATAAACAGCAAAAACAAGGGAAACTGCTGAGAGAATAAGGGGGTACAGCAGAGAAGAATGCATTTACAAATATTAACAGTTGCAGGAGATCACCAGCCTAGACAGTGCTAGATAACAACGAGTTGTAGATATCATGGCAAAGAGACATCACTAATCCTTCTGGCCCCTGCTTCCTTCCTTCCACCTCTTCCATGAGAGAGCATGAAAACCTGATCCCTCAATGAAAATTTAGAATAAACTTCTGCTTAGTACATATATAGCACATTTCATCAGAGGACCTCAAACTACTTTACAAACATTAATTAAGCTTCACAATACTGATGTGAAGTAAATGTGTATTATTCAAATATTGCAGATGGGTAAACTGAGGCAAAAAGCAGTTAAGTGATATTACCAGAATCAGTCAGTGGCTAATCACAGAAGGGAATATCTGTGGCATGCTCTGAGCACAGCATAGCTTTGTTGCTTTATATGTGGCTTACATTCATGTTTTATTATAAAATAGTAGCAGGGCTAGGATCTGGACTTGAAACATTTAATGTGTTGGGAACAAAAGGCTATTTCAAGTGCCAGAAGTTCAAAATCAAGCCTTGGGACTACAATAATAGTAGCTCAGCAAATAACAGTTACTATGTCACATGGAAAGATGAAAACTGAGATTAAAGTTTCAGTCCCGTGTTACAAAACAATTGCCAATAGAAACAGTAGAAAAAGTTGTGCGTGAGTTATACTGTAATACAGGATTTTATAGGCAAGTGCTTTAGATTTAGATAATTGCACCCAGGAAAAAGAACAGCCCCCATGCCTCTCAGGCTACAATTAGGGGACTATAACTAGTGCATACTGAGGAAAGATTTTAAAAGGTCAAACTACAAATTTATGTGCCCAGAATAGCCCTGTCAATATAAACAATTTGAAAATGCTCTACTGGTGATAACAGATAACAGGGAAGACAGATTAAGAGGCTAGGCAGTAGGATGGCAGTTTAGTAAGGTAGACTGATAGAGGAAGTCTTTCCAGGCAACAGGAGCTACACAACAGAAGGTTTCTGCACAAGTAGTATTGAAACTGTCAGGACAGAGAGAAAGCTAGTGCCAGAAGTGGAAAGAAGTAAAAGAGAAAATATGGTAGGGAATATACATCCATAGAGGGGCTGAAAACACAGAAGACCACTTTCAGTTGAGCTGAATTGGTGGTCAGTGACTTAGTTTGGGGTAAGTAAGGTGTATGTGTAGGAATGCTTACAGCAGAATTCTGCTCCTTCCAGAGTTCTGGGGATGGGACATAATTAAAAAACATCTTTTGGGGGATGATTGCAGGGCTTTCTCTAAATACTTTAATCTTACCTCGCTTCAGACTTGCCCAACATTGCTGTGTCACCAAAAATCTCCCAGAGTTGTTCAGGTTAAATAGCTGGTTAGAGTTCAGACCATGTAATTTATACCAGTAAATAAACAGTGAGTATCAAAGAAAGGTTGTTTAGGGTTTTTGGGGCAAGTGGCATCAAACAGATTTTTATCCTGTTCAGCCACACAGTAATCCTTGTCCGACTGGAAGTTGTGTATGCTCCAAGTTTATCTATGCTGAGCATCCAATGCTCTTTTGCTATAGCTAGAATCTCCCACTGCGATTTTTCATGTTGCAATATTGTCTTGCTTTACTTAAGGTTTTTTCCATTAATTTCAGGAAATAAGAGCCTGACAAATAATACATGTGAGGAAAGTCTGGTCCCTGGCATGCTGATGTTTGAAGCTAGATTGATTAGAGTTGTTGGTTCTCAGAAATTAAATTAAATCTTATCCTTTTTGATTGGGAATAGTGATGGCTGAGGCCAAAGCCAGTTCCCAAAGTAAGGGGTTAGGGCATTAGCCTTACACTTTCCAAACTGAATGGTTTCCCTTCTGAAGAGACTCTGGAAAATAGCTTAACAATTCCTAAGGGGGCTCAGTTATGAAACTTGAGATGGAGATATTTAAATCCTATGATCTAGGCAGCCAGCAGCAGCGAAATTGGCCATCAGAACTTGTAAAAGTCTCAACCAGTCTCTTTTATTGTCTTGTGACTGAAGCAATGAGACATCTCAGCTTTTGTAGAATGAACTTTTTCCCTGTCATATACTATTTGCTACTATTTGTTTTTAAATAAGAAGTAGTGAGTTTGTTACCTGAAACCTTAAAGGAAGATCTTTTAAGAATGAACATAGGAAGGGTTATCATGGAGATTCCTTACCCTACTAAAGCTTAATAATATGTGCATTAATTCTTAGATGTTACAAAGGCTACTGAATTCACTAGGGCCCACCAGTTGAACATTTGAAACTGGGAACAGTGTTTCAAGTTTGTTTAGGCAATGTTTTTGGCTAGCTAAGATTGACCAGAAGAAGTCATGTACAATTCAGAATTGCCTTTGATGTGTAGGTAAGGTCCAGAATGTCCAGAAAGTAGCACATAAAATGCCACTTGTAACTTCTGTATTCAGTTTGGAGGGACAGCTTGCAGAGACTACAGGTCTCTGCATATAACATGGAGTTTTGATCTGGTAAACCTTCTACCATGCTCAAATTATTCCATAATCCCTGTAGACCACACTGCTACCTAACACAGCTGCTGTTTTATTCAAGTTTAAATGTAATCCTCAGATTCTATATGAGTTGCCAGTGAGTTTACCATCATCTGAAAAAAGAAAAGAAAATTAGGCACCTGTGGTTTACGTAGTGCTCTAATAGTTTTTAAATTCTAGACATGTTGCTTCACCACAGATTTTTGTAGTTTTGTATGATGCTGTTTCAGGCAATTGTTATGTATATGAAACTGTATTATACCAGCTCAACTTTTTTAGCCTCCAGGCACCCTTTCAGAATTTTTCAGAATTTAGGGGCACCTAAACTGAAAACCACTAAGCTAGACTCTAGTTTATGCCCAGTGTTGTGGGTGTAGGGGGGAGATAGGCCCTCATCCTTCTTTGTTCTGCCCTCTCCAAGGCCCTGGTCTATACCTGAGGGGGCAAGCACTGTTCCTCTAGGGACTTAAATACTGGCAAATGGAGCCACAGACACCACCAGAGGCCCCTCCCACCAGCCCCAGGAGTGTTAGAAAAAGGGGGAAAGGACTGTGGATAGCTGGGCTGTTAAATGAAGCCTTCTGAGCCATGGCCACCTACATGTCCACCTACTCTGCAGAACATGGGAACTGATGGGGAATGGAGAGCAGCCACAGGTGCTTCCTGTTTGTGGGACACTGGGATGCCCAGTGCCAGGAATGATAAAAAAAGGTCTCTTATCAGCTGGCACAGGGACCGAAATGCTGCAGCATCCTGGTTAAGAATCACTGCTCTATAAAGTAGAAATCATCTTTGATGCTTTTTCATTGATGACTCCTTTCCTGGACTGAAAGACTATATAAAGGATTGCTTGAAAGAAAGCAACTTTCTAAAAATAAATAGTCAGGATTTAGATTCTTCATAAATATCAGCGAAATTGCTGCATAATCCCATTTCCTTTTTTTATAACTGGGTCCTTGTTTCCTGTTTGGTAATTGAATTATGCATTTCTAGTAGCAGTTCTTACACAGGTTCTTCTCCTCTTACTAGGCAAAGGCCCCCTGTCAGAGTGTTTAGGTTAACCTGATATCTGGCTGCCGACTTGACTACTTTTCAGTCTTCTACTTCTTCTTCTACTTCTTTACTGACATTGGTTCTGTCTTTTTATTGATGCTTGGTTTGCTAGATCACAGCATTCCAAACCCACATTTGTGGTGTTTCAAAGTCCACTTATGACCTTTTTAGAGTAGGGTGGGGACAGCATATGCCATACAATTGCGGTCACTATGGTTTGAAACAAAATGGGTATTTGGCAGTCTAATTCTCAGAAATTAGTCAGTAAAAGAAAGCTTAATCCAGAAAATACATCTGAGGAATAGAAGTTTTCCAATGGGAATTCATAAGAAATGATGTTTTTCTGCTGAGAACTGCAAAGAGCTAACTTTCAAATGTAATTCTGCAGGAAGGTATGGAGAAGACTTCATAGAGTGTTTGCAAATCATGCTGTTTCTTTGCTATTCCTCAATGTAAAATCATTTTCTACTTTGTTTAAAGAAAACAATCAGTTTGCCTCTTCCATCAAGAAAGACCAGCAGCTATTACAGGCTCATTTAACAGCCAAAATACAAGGATTAGATGTGCAATATCAGTTATGGAAAGATAGTAACACTGAACAAAAAACAAAGAAATGGGGTATTTCTCCAGCAAGTATCGTTACTCCCAGTTTGTGATTGAAACATGCATTCTTGATAGAAGGATTGGTGAAACTAATGTTCTCTCAAAATAACAATGGATGTTGACACCTTGTTTATAACAATGTTAGTTGAATAAGAAAAGGTCCTTGCTCTTCCTAGCACGTAAATACTACATTTCTGCAACAGCCTAGTGTTTTCTGCCTTTTCTATACTTGCTGCATTGGCATTTATGAACCTGCCATTATGGTCAACAAGTCCTGTAGAATTTGGGGTTGTACTTTTGTGGTGTGTCAGAATCAGTACTTCTGTGATGTTTGTGAAGTGTCCTTTAAGTGTTTTTAAGATATTTGAGTAGAAATATCTTGGGCAACCAAATGAAGTATTATTTTCTTAATTGGTACTATAGTGAAACTTATGCCACATCAAAATCTCTTTCAGGCATTTAGAGTATTTCTGTGTCAAGAAAACTTTAGTACAGTGGCCTTCCTGTTTCTTCACTGTAAGATCAAAATATTTCTTGGAGGCCAATCTAATATCTTTCCACCAGTAGGTGAATAAGTATTATAATCACTTGCTGACTGAATTGATGACAATCTAAACATCTGATAAAAGTTTCTTTATCATCTGCCTGTGAAATATTCATTTTTGTGGCTATGGCATCAGCCAGGACAGCTGGTACAATCCAAGCCTGTGTGTGTGACTGAGATTACTTTTGGCTAAGGAAAAAAATGTGAGTTTGTCTTGATAGAGAACAGATTATGTCCTACCAGAGTATGTAAAATTAAATCTAGGCTGCATTAGTAGCAGTGTTGCTAGCAGATCAAGAGCAGTAATTATTCCCCTCTATTCTGCATGGGTGAGGCCACCTCTGGAGTACTGTGTCCAGGTTTGGGCCCCCCACTATGGAAAGGATGTGGACAATCTAGAGAGCAGCAGAGGGCAATGAAAATGGTTAGGGGGCTAGAGCTCATATGACATATAAAGACAGGCTGAGGGAACTGGGGTTATTTAGTCTGCAGAAGACAAGACTGAGGGGGGATTCAATACCAGTCTTTAACTACCTGAAGGGTGGTTCCAAAGAGGATTGAGCTAGACTCTTCTCAGTGGTGACAGATAACTGAACAAGGAACAATGATCTCAAGTTGCAACAAGGCAGATTTAGGTTGAATACTGGGAAAATCTTTCTCACTAGGAGGATGGTGAAGCACTGAAACAAGTTACCTAGAGAGGTGGTAGAATTTCCACTTTTGGAGGTTTTTAAGGCCCAGCTTGACAAAGCCCTGGCTGGGATGATATAGTTGGTGGTGGTCCTGTTTTGAGCATGGGGTTGGACTAGATGACCTCCTGAGGTTCCTGTCAACCCTAATATTCTTTAATTCTATGAAATTAAGATTTACATTAAAAAGTTTTATGATCGCAGATATGCCAATCCTTGAGAGCATTGGAATGCCTTTTGCTGATTCCAAGCACCTTTGGTATTATGCCTTTGGAATGCTCAATCACTGAAATATATCCAGTGGTAGAAATGGTAGCTCTGCTTCTCAAAACTCAAACAACACCTTTATGCCACACATTCTTCTCATTCTCAAAATCTTATATTCAGTATGGAAGAATAATCATATTTTTTAACATATCAACCCCATTCCCACCTCCTTGGAGAGATTTCACTTGTGGAACTTGCATATACACTTTTCTCATACCCCCAGCTACGTTCAGAGTGAATAAAAAGGACTGAATTTTGATAAGGGATGATGACTAGTATTGTAACCTTTCAGAGAGTCTTGCATTATTCAGATCAAGGTCTTTGTAGCTACAAAATAGTAAGAGCTTTCCAGAGGATTTCTGGCATGGTATAGTCCAAGAGTGTGGTTCTGTGTCAACCCAGAAAACATCTATATGAGTAGTAAGTCTTTGCTAGCTTGGGGTTGTAGGTTAGAAACAAATGAAAACTTTAGACTGCAATCTGGATGGAGAGACCAGTGACAGAATTGACTGAAGAATATGAAATTTCCTCTTAATCTTGAAGCTGTTTTTCCTGGTTAGGGTTGTGCTTTGTTGGCTGGAGAGGTGTGAGAAGAATTTTTAAGTGCTTTTGCCAATGTTCTTAGAAATTACTAGGAGAAATTGTTAATAAATTAATAACAGAACAACCAAAAAGCCAAAAAAAACCCCAAATCCTTAAACAAACAGCTGATAGCTCAGTTTGATTCTTAAAAGGCAATGCCTGATAGTAAAAAATTTATATCAGGTCATTGGGTTATGTGAATTTTCATTGGTCTGAGTTGCTACTTTTTTTTGTTTAAGCATAGGATTGTCATTTTAATTTTCTACTAAGATAGTTACAAATGTTTTACAAAATGTTCAGTTCCACTCACCACTTGGGTTAAGCCTATGATGGATCTGTTCTTGTATATTGTCAGACAGTTTGTTCAAAGCATCATTAGACCAGATTGGAGAAGTACCATTTCCCCCAAGAGATTGGCATAGCCCTGTGAAGTCATTCAGACTTGTCATATATTAATGTAATTAAGATGTGCTTGCTCCAATGGAAACTTGCTCTGAGCTGAATTTAACTGATTTTTTTTTCATTTAAAGATGTTGGTACATGTCGTGATAGTCAAGAATTATCAATCATTTGCCAAATGTAATATTTATAATTAAAAGGCATCAGTTTTTTAAGAATTGTTTTTTCCTATGTATTTGTAAATGTTTTGAAAAGAGCGTGCACGTGCGTGTGTGTGTGTGTGTGTGTGTGTGTGTGTATAGGAGAGTCGGGATGGGGCTGGGCCCTCATCTGCTCCATGTCAAGCTGGAGTGAATTTTTATATCCAAGTTCCAAACCTCTAAAACGGGTGGGCAAAAGAGGGCTTGTGGTGGATCTTTGCCCATCCCGTCGTGGGTCCCTCAGTCCCCTGGCCCAGGCACAGTCCAGCCATGGTGCATCCTGCCACCCCGTGGGCATGCAGTGGGGCTAAGACAGCTACTTCGGGCTGCTGCAGCCACCAGCCCCAGCCCCAGAGTACCTGCAGGGACCCATGCTGCACAACCCTGCCCCCATGTACCCCATGCCTGCTCCGGGCTCACGCTCCCAGGCTCAGCAGTGGCAGTGCAGGACAGAAGCTGTAGCTCAGCATGGTGAGTGGGGAAAGCGGTCCCTCCCTCTCCTTCTGCCCACTGTTCCTGCTCCAGCCACCTGCAGCCCGCGCTGCGCCGGGCTGCCCTGCGTCTCTACCACTGTCACCACTGCCTCTGGGCTGCCTAGCGGGGCAATGGTGGCAGCACAGAGCACATGCAGGGCAACCTGGTGTGGGCACCAAGTGGCTGCAACAAAAACAGTGAGCAGTGGGAGGGGGAGGAGCCGCTTTTCCCCCTGCGCTGAGCAGCAGCTTCTGTCCCGTGCTGCCGCTGGTGAACCTGGGCAGGTGAGCCCGGAGCAGCTGTGGGGCATGCAGGGTTGGGGCTGTCCAGCATAGGTCCCCACCAGTACCACGGAGCTGGGGTGTAGGGACAGCTGAAAGGAACTGCCTGCCATCTGGGCTGCCTAGAAAGGCAGTTCAGCAGCGGAGCTGCCTCTGTCCTGCTGCGTGTCCAGAGGGTGGCAGGACGCACCATGGTAGTGCCTGGGCCAAGCAGTACACAAGGACCTGCTGCAGGCCGGATTCAACCTTTGGGCCATATTTTGCCCACCCCTGCCATAACCTGCATGGTAGGAAGGTGCAGCTTTGACTGTTGTGAATAGTTAGGAGCAATGCCTTCTGATGGAAAGCACAGTAGGTAAAGGCAATGCACAGGTCTATTGTGTGAATCTGTTTCAGCAAATCCTTGCTAAGGAAGTTTGTGAAGAAATTATACAGTAGTAGAGGAATTCCATCTTCATTGCCTTTCCTAACCATGCTGTGAAGGTAGGAAGTTGTAAGTCCAACTAAATGCACAACTAATACCTTCTGCCATGTTAAGGGTCTGTAAAGAGTTTCTTTAATTGCAAAAGATGGCTGACATCTTACTCTACTATATGCTCCTAATTTCCTTCCTTTTTCCTTGGTGCTGACTTTTCCTACTATTCCTGTCCCATAGCCCTTACTTTTCTGTTTAATGCTTCATGGAAGTAGTTTTATTACTGTTCACATGCTCAGGTGTCAGGGACCTGCATACACTCAGCCTGTTTTTAAAACATACTGTTGATTATTTCATTTTGTGGTTTAAATAGAATCTGTGTGGTCAATATTGTTGGGTATGAGAGTTGTCTCTCTGCATTACAAGCATATATCATACTGGACTGGATGCAAGATCAGCATCAGAAAGGTCCCCAGAACTGTTGTGCCATGCCACTCCACTGAAAAGATGCAATGCCTCTGCAGTGCAGAATGAAGGGTGGGTTGAAAGAGAGTCTTCCTCTCTCTCATTGAAAATTGCCTTAGTGTACGAACGTCTTGCTCTGGTACCAGCAGGGCCATTCACTTCACTAGCAAATTTTGCTAATCTGTTTGGTTCTTCAGCTGCCTTATGTTTAATTATTGATAACAATTCTTTCATTTCCCCAGCTTCATTCTCCTGCAAAGGGCAAGAATTCTCCTTCAAGTGAGGGATTAAGTACTCTCTGGAGAGTTTTAATGAAATAGAAGTTCTGCATCTACAGGGCATCAGTCTTGTTCTGTCCCTCTATCACCCTCCCTAAACCCCTCCCTAAACCCCTCAAACTAGTCAGCCTAACATTGGGTGCTCTGAAATGTTTGCAAAGAAAGCAGCCTTGTTTTGACAGACAGCAATTACAGCACCTGGGCTAAAGGCAGACTTTACAGCTCTTCTGGGAATCCTTTATGAATAGTCACCATGAGCTTGGCACAGCCCTGCGCAAACAAGCTTTGTAATCATATTGAACTCAAAGCCCCCTGTTTCTCTGTGTGCCCCCCCACCAAAATGTGACTGATTAATATGGACTTTCCTCCTCTGCCGACACAAATTCTGAAAAGGTCCTCACAGTCTTTACTAATGTTGCATTTCCTAGGATGAGGGAGAGACTCTAACTCTGCTTAACCAGATTTGTTTGAAGCCTTTTTTATGTGTATACATACACATACCTTATTTAGCTTTGTGACTTTATGCTTCCTTGGGTTTAAATAATTTATTTCACATTTGTGAAGATCCCCTGAAGTATAACTGTGAGGATTGTTGCTGTTCTAATTTTATATGAAACTAAAAATATGACTTAAATAATAATATGAATAAATAGCTTCTGTCTGTGTCTTTTCTGGATGAAGATTGCCTGATCTTCTTTATGATGATGACCGAAGTGTTCATTGCCCATGCAGTGAAAAAAAAATTGGACTCATACTGGTCTTCCATGGTAATTCAGTCATATACTGCTGTTTATAGCTTGCCTAGTTCCTAGTTGCTCAGATGTGATCTGTTTTCCTTTTTGTTACACTATTTGTTTCCATATCCCTCATTTACTTCCAACCCTCACTGTTTTTCATTCATTCCTTATGTCTCCTTATTTGGGGAGGCTTGGGCTATGGTAGCTAAAAGTTCCATGTCAGCCAGTAATCTTTGAAGCCTATATTAGGAAAAAGGAGGGTTTGGGGGTTGGTTTGTTTGTTTTTTTACATACCATGAGATTTGCTAACGCAATATGTTGTAAATTCCTAATAAAGATAGGGCAAATGGTACCTTTAGGTTCACTTTGAGAAGCTGCTACTTGCCAGTAGTATAGTTTTACAATGAGAGCCATCTTGTCTAAAATAAGCAGCTTTTCCCTAGTGTTGACACGGCCATGGAGAATCTTTTGGGCACTAGTATTTGCAGTGTTTTCTGATAAGACCATAATGGATTGGATTTGGTGGCCCATGTATTACTTTTGTGGATTTCTTGCTCTATTTTTAAATGAACTCCTTCAAACTTTATCCAGAGTAAGGCATACAGCACAGAAAATGCAACTTCGCTGTGAAGAAGGGGTCTGTTCCAGGCTGTTATTGCTTTTCTCCCCTCAGCATGACCTCTACTTGGAGCATGCACTGGCCCCTGTCAGCATCTTCATGGGGAAGAGAGGTATTCATACATCTTTGAGCACACTGTTCTCTTTGCAGTGAGACGAGAAGGCGCTGATCTCTGAGGATCACAGTAACGGCTCTGAAGCCACATGAAAGCTGGCAGTGTTAATCCCCTTGGTGTGGCTTGTGGTAAATTTCAGTTACCATGTTACACCAAGGGTAAAGATTTTATAGGACACACTAGTCTTGGGGAAAAAAACATCCACTTGACTTTTGGCTGGAGCCTCAAAAGTATCACCGTGAAAGAACTGGCAAACTTAGAATGCTGCTGACCCTTTTGTGAGATCTTCTGCTAATAACCTCACTATTGTTACACACGTGAGGGTCCACATTGAGCAAGTTATGCTATATATGCAGTCATTCTGAAGTTATTAATTTTCAGCTGCTAGGTTTTAGATATATTAAAGGGAAGACAAGAAAATATTCCTTTTTTTCCCCTCTACTTTTTTCCCAGGCAGAAAATCAGCTTCCCCACTTAACACACCCATGCCTATTTTGGGGGTGCTGATTTTGGGAAAACGGAGGTAGATAAGAAAATACATTAATTACAGCTCCATTCCACCACTTGGACAGTGTAATTGTAGTCTCAGCATTGTCACGTCAACCCCAAGACTCTTGTATAAAAGGAGTGCCACATGATGCTGTAACTTCCCTCCCTGTTGACTACAGTATTCATTCCTGAGCCATGGATACCTAACAAATTTATCTGAACAAAATGTTCATTGATATTAACCAGTAAGTCATTCTTTATCATAGGATGAGCCATAGGTTTAGAAGAAATAAACCATTTTTTTTTGCTCTGGCCAATTTTAGTATTAGGCCAACGTAAGCATCAGATGTCTTGATTTGGGGATTTTATTTCAAACACAGTAGGGAATGCCAAGAATACAACCAGCAAATGCTTAGCCTTTAATTGGGAGGCTACCATGACTCTAGAAAACAAGATGGTTCAGGACCCATAATTTCTTCTCATGTCCAAGGAGTTTGTGTAATTTGAGTGGTTAGGGCAGAAGAGTCCCCTATAATACAAAGTGTTCAGTCCCTTGTTTGTTGGTTCTTTTTCCATAATGACTTTAGAACCCTTTTACTCTGAGAAAAAGATGAGAGTTTTCAGTACTATACTCTGTATTACTACCTGAGTTTATTTTAAGATGTCAGAGCCAAAAGGCAAAGGAAAAAGGCTTGTATGTCAGAGCCCTTTATCACAAATTTGTGATGTCCCTGTTATAGCCCAGACTCCACAGCAGGATCCTTATACCTCAAAATACTCCAGTGAGTATTCCACTAACCTGCTTTTTATTAGAAAAAACAGTGCCTGAGTTAGCCTTGGGGGGAAGTCCTTTGTTTTCTTAAAATTTTGGTACAAAGAGTTTTTGAGACAGAAAAGAACTAAAAACTAAAACGGAAAAGAAAAAGAACACATGGCAAATATTTATTTCTTGGGTAGAGAGCTGGGTCTGGAGGATGGGATTATTGTAATAAGTTTACTCCACAGTCTTGTCACCACAGCAATTTGTTGCAGGACAAGACCATTTCTAAAGCTGATATTTACTGCTAAATGCAACAGGCCTGGGGCAAGTGCAGGCCAGCAGCAAGAGGCAACAGTGAGGCAGGACCTATTGTTTCTTTAAGTGGTTTCAGGGCTGTCCAGGTATCCTGATTTAAAGGCTGCTCCTTGAGACAGGAAATTGTATCTTGTTCTGAGGTTTACTGTAATAAAGTACATAGTCCTGGGGGATGGCACTTCTGGGTCCATGAATCACTTTATGGGCTGGCTGTTTTGACCTCAGCCCTGTGATTTATTCATGCCATACCAGGGCAGGAATGGCAAAAATGTAACCAGCACATGGTCTCCCCCCAGATGAGTCTTTAACTAGGAGTCTGCCATAAATCCATAAAGCAGCTTTGTTCAGGGCCAACCGTTTCACTTGCTTTGCCCAAGAGGTCTCTGCTGTGTACCTGTTAAGGGTTTCAGAGTAGGGGAATCCCTACAGTTCCCAGGTGTTTCCCTGATTCTTTGTACTTGTGTAACCTGTATAGCACCTTGAATTGCTTGTTTGAAAAAGAACAAGCGGTTCTGCAGCCATATTATTCTTAGCAAAAATCAGAGCTCTAGAAAGCCCAGGAATTTTGCAAACATTTTTTAACTGTGGGATTATTACTAATAAAAACTCCATTCTAATGTCTTCCATCTTAGTTACTCAGAGCACTTTTTAAATGTTACTGAATATGCCCTTAAAACACTCCTATTTGCCTGATAAGTAAAATTTTCCCTAATCATCGAAGCACAGTAAATTAAGTGACTTGTACTGGGTCACACTTAAAGTTATGGCAGTAAAGAACAGATCCCCAAACCTTAACAATCATTCTGTATTAACCATTACACTGTGTTCCTGTTGTAATTTGATCAAGTTAGTTTACTCAGGTCAGAGTTGCCAATCCACACTTCTGTAACTCGAACTGTGTCTTTCTTCCTTTGGTTGCCTTTGCTTCTTGGCTTAATGTATAAAAATGTAATGGCAATAAACATTTTTATATTTCTCCCTATTTAATACAAGTTCCTAAAGTCTCAGAAAGCTCTTTCAATTCTCTAGGACCCTTTCCCCTTCTTTTTCCTTACTAGCAGCTGGAACACTTTATCCTTCTTATGTCTAAATTTGATTCTGCTCCACTCTGCTCAAGTCCCTGGTAAACAGTTAATATAGGAGGCGTGAGAGTCCTCCTCCCTGCTGCTGTTTTTTATGATTCAGTCTTAAGAGTTAGGTGACCACATGTTACAAAAGTAGCTTCATTAATGGATTTGCAGTAACTTGAATAAGGCAGGAATAGAATCTCATTGACATACCTACGTCTACTTAGATGGCTAATGGGTGGAATGGAATCTGGCCCCTGCTTCTGTAACCCACCCCTTCTTCTAGAGATGAGAGCCTCTCAATCTTGGTTTTCTGTTCCTTGTGAATCTCTGGGGCTCCCAACCAGTAGAGTCCTCCACACATATTATCATATCGTTTCTACCTCACCATTTTAAACAGCTTAGATAGCTTTGGGATCTCACAGAAAGACTTGTTTGCTTCCAAAATCTACCAAGAAATGTTATTATTATAATGCAAATATTATCCCTAAAGTGTTTCCTTCCCAAATCTATCACTTCTGCCTTAAACGTTTCTTAGTCTCTTTCTAGCAACCAGTTTAAGAAAATATAAACACATCTTCATGTAATGTCGATAGGATTTAACTTTCTTGTAGCTTAGTTGTTACAAGAGCTTAAAATCCACTCACAGTATAGGTACAATCCAAAATATGTTTTTAACAGTGTGATAGCCAATTCAAAGGTAGCTGCAGTGTAACAAGGTTCCCTGGTTTTAGAAGAGTTTTAAATATACATCACGTTACTAAATCACTATATATCCTCTCTCTGTAACACCAAGCTTGTTTCATTTTCTTAAAGGTATCATTCTTCTCAAGTTCAGAAACCTGGATTTTGAGTTTCTCACTTGATATGTATTCAAACAGTTATGCTAAAGCTTTTGACCAGGTGCCTCATTGCATCAGTCTAGCCCTGAGTGCCCAGATAGGCCCCCAGATGCCTGAATCAGATCCTATACAGTCCATGTGCTGGGATTGGGCCCTGGGCCCAGTGCTGCCCTGGCCTGGCACTGCGTACTGAGTTTGGGTACCTAATCTAGCACGCAGGGTGTGGGGCTCCCCATGGGCCTGGAAATTTAACAGCAGGGGAGCAGTGTCATCACTCCCCTGCTGCCACATTTTTGGACCTATGGGAAGCCTCATGGACCAGATGACAACTTCAGGAGCCATATCTGGCCTGTGGGCAAGGGGTAGAGCATCCCTGTACTAGAACATAAGAAATGTCATTTACTAGGTCAGGCTATAGGTCCATCTAGCTCAATATCCTGTTTCACACAGTGTTAGAGCAGGGATGCTGAGGGGGAGGTTGAACAGGGGATGTGCAGAATCTTCTACCCTCTGCTTTTTTCCTGTTGCAGTTTTTAATGTTCAGATGTTTAAGAACTATACCTAGTAAGTATGTACACAGAAATGTTTAACCCAAGAATACGGTCTTCATGGGATTTTCATATGGTTTAAAGTTACAGGGCTTTTATACCATTTCTGACCTAGTTAATGAGTTCATAGACATTTTGTTACTATCAGGAAGATCATCATTGTCTAGTGATTACAGTTAGACTGATGTTTCATACATCTGCAGTACAGTCCAGGATTCACCAAGGATTCACTCTGAGACCTTCAATAAGTCACTTCAGCTTTCTATGCTGTTTCCCACCTAAAAAGATGGTGGTGATACTGCTGGCGTCATAAGATAGTTGAGGCTTCATTAGCATGCTTACAAAATACTTGGAGATTTGTGAATGAAAAGCACAGTAGAAATGAAGTGTATTGTTATAACCAACACTGATCTACTAATGAAAGTCTGTCAGCAATCTGCTTCCATGGTTTAGATCAATCTTGCAGTGCTTGTCTGAAGCAGTATATGCTCTCCCTCCCTACAGCGTGCAATTCCAAGTTCAGTGCAAGAATAATGCAGAACAAAGATCAGATGGTGCTCAAAAATATAATATTACGATCCCAACTTCACACAGCATGCAAATTATTTTAAACTAGACATCTGGAGAATTGTTTATCCTAAAAGCACATCATTGAGTCAGAATCTAGTTGCATTGATAATTCATACAGATCTCCTCTGCATTAAAAGACTTTGAGTTAGATGTACTTGTCACAAAAAAGAATTATCAAAGTAGGCTCCCCAGTGCTGGTCTACCTACCTGCTGTCCAAGTATTTATTTGTCATAAGGAGTTTGCAAAAATAGCCTCATCATAAAGCTCTAGCAAGTTCTTGGATCTGCACTACTACACCTTGTGTGCGCTGACATTTTTTAAGATACTTCCCATGAGTATATCCACCAGTAGAAAAAAGTCAATATGGCAAACTTTTTCAGAAATTTAGAATGGGTTAATAAACTCAACTAGCTAGAAAAGGTTATGAACTTCAATGTGGAAGAAGCTTGAATTTTATTTAAATCAAAATTTCAAAAACGATTTGGAATTTATGTACCAAGCAAAAGGGTGGGGGTGGGGGAGAAACCTTGTAAGGAAAGACTCCAAATCTAAGTGCATAAACAAAACTTTAAAAAAAGTAGTAAGGAGAAGCCAGAGAGCCTGGCCTACAAAGATAAAAAGTAGGATTGATCCTCAAAGAAAGCTACGTTCTGGATGTCAAAAAGTGATAAAGTAAGAACCGAAAGACATGGCAAGTTAGATCTCTCAAAGGGAATTAAAACAAATAGTAAAAGATTCTGTAGCCAGAAAACAGGAGGAGAAGTGAGACCACTTTATAGTAAGAGTAAAGATTTTGTACATGTGGCCCCACAATTAAAGTACCATATTTGCTCAAATACAAGATGAGGTTATTTCCTGATAAGCATGGGTGGGAAAGCCCCTCATCTTACATTTGCATAAAAAGAAACCTCCTTAAATACAGTGTCTATCATTAAACTGCTGCCAAAAGTAGCATGTGCTCAGTAATAGAAACCAATTATGAAGCTGGTTAAATGCACCCAGTACTGAGCATGACTATAAAATACCTGGGCTACATGGGGTAAACATGCTGATGAGAACTTTTTTTGTGTATGTTTGCGTGGCCCTTAAAAGAACAGATGGGCGTTCCCTCTATAGGGAACTGGAATGCAGACTGGAGGTACTATAGTACCTAGTTGTACCAAGAGAGCCAGATCTAGCCCTTACATCCTCCCCTTGCTTTTTTTTTAAAGAAATGTTATATGTTCCAAGCCAAATCAGCCAAAGCACATCCAAATCCATGAGTCAGTCCACAACCATAAGTAGCCCTACAACCGGCAAACATCCCCCCCTCCCCCCACCAAGGCCTTCAGATATTTCTGAAGTCTTTTGGTGGGCATCCTACGTGCAGGCCCAAGCCCAGAGGTTTGGGGTTCAGATAAGCCGAAGCTTTACCTGCCCTCAGCCATAAGACTGCAGGAACAGACTAGGGAAAAGACTTCCATTTCCATAAAACAGGCATTAAACCCCAACACTTCAGCAGGTACTAAACCACACTGAGAAGCTTAAGGAAAACTGCCTTCTTGGACCCAGATACATAGTATTTCCCTCCTCTTTCTACCAAAGAGACCAAGATGTCCATCTGAAAAGAATATACAGTATGTCCCGTTGAGTGCAGTCCCCATCAGCACCAGCTCTTTTTTAAGTCATGGTAAGTCACTATGTTGCATACATTTAGACTTCCTCTTCACTTCCAGAGCTGAGCTGTGCCTTTGTTTTCCATGTCCAATCATTCCTTTTTCTTCACCAGCCTTAAATGTCTGGAAAACATCACCAAACAAAGCCCCAAACACTTCACCCAGAATCCCTCTGTTGCCCCCACTCTCAGCCTGTTGCATATGATTAGTGTGGCTCTGCCCTCTATGAGGTAGAACCAGACCATGTTGCCCTGCACCTCATCTGCATGTAAAGTTTTGGAGCATCCCAGGCATGCTCCAAGGACACCTAGTTCTAGTCATGGGGGGAGGCGCTAATTAGCACATTGATCCTTTGTAGGGATAGGTGGAGTATGCACAAAGACTGACTTTGGGGAGCCCAGCCTAACGGACTATATGGTAAATCCTGAGCCTTTTGCCTTTGGATTAGTATCATGCATAGAGGGTACATCTACACATTCATTAATGTGCTTTTGTTAATGCACATTAAATTTAGTACCCACATTGTGAGGTACTAGAAAAAGGCACATTAGCCTATTTTAATGTGCATTAGCAAAAGTGCACAGGTTCTTATTGTAATGCTTTAATGTACATTAAAAGAATGTAAATTAAAGCACATGTGTAGACATACCCAATTTATACTATATATAAAGTAGATACAAAAGTGCTGCTTAGAAGTATGTTTATGGATTAAGTGTGTTAAAACTTGCAGCAGTTTCAAAAAGGTAAAATGTATCAATTCTGGATGAACTAAGTCTGTAGATGGTGTATGCAAATTACTAAAGGCATGTCTATTTCAAGGTTGTTTTCAAATTTATTTCTCACTTCAACATGCTCGGGGAGAACAAGGTCTTGACAGTAAGGAGTGGAGGAAGGGGCTGTAGTGGGAAGAAGTTGGGGGGGGTCAGTGCTCAAGGGGGCTAGCTGACCCCCAGATTTATTTGCCCTGCTGTAGCAGTGGGAGGGAAACAAATTAAAGGCAAACCTCCAATAATTATATTCTATACTTGGAAAAGTATAACACATTTATAAATTGTCCATATACTTAATATAATTACTGGGGGGTTGTCTCATCATCAGAGCCATCTTATATTCGGGTAAATACAGTAATGCTTTTGCCCTAGTTTTCAGTAAGGATGATGATGTGGGGCAAAGGAGCAAGTGGGAACAGCTAATGGGAATGATTATGTTGAGATGGAAATGATCATATTTGAAGAAAAATCAAAACTCAGAGAGATTAATCTGGCAGACTGCAAGAAGCCAGATAATCTACATTCCAGGATACTGAAGGATTGGCTCATGAGATTGCAAAAGTGGTAGCAGCCAACTGGTATCAGGGAGCTTCCATATGACTGGAGAATAACCAAAGTAGTACCTTTATTTAAGAATGGCTGAGGGAGGTGTTTGGGTGACTACAGACCTGTTAATTGAACCTCAATAATATGCAAGTCTTTTAAACAAATTTCAAAAGCAAAAAAACTAAAGAGAAAATGAGATTAAATGCATCAGGGTTATAACAAAAGTAAATCACATCAGATCAACCTGTTATCTTTCTTTGGGTGTGTCTACAAGAGACAGTTTACTGAGGAGTTGACTAATTAGCTCCTCACTAAAGCATCACCATCTACACATGTACCCCTATTAGGCTGGAGTAAATTAATTAACAGTGCTGTAGGATAGTACTGCCTAACACAACTACTGTCCAATGGCAGAATCATTATTCTGCTGCAACACACATTTAGACAGTGACTAGGGCTGGCTGGGGCACAAGGGTGCTACAGTGCGGGGGCTGCCTGCTGGCTAGCCTCACACTGTAACACCCTTGTGACCCAGGCAGCACATTGAGCTGGATGGGGGAGCAGCTTTGGGGTGGCAGGCTGACTCCCAGGGCCCCCTGCCAGCCAGGGCTACACTGTCCTGCCTCAACATACAATCCTAGTTGCACATGTAAATGCTTTGCCTGGAAGCAATAAATTCTGATGTGAACTGCACAAAAATTTATTGCATCATATTAATATCATGTAGATGCACCCTTTGTTAGGACAACTGATTATTGTAGACCAAAGAAATTCAGTAGATCTAATACATCTGGACTTAAGTAAGATCCTTGATACAGTGCCTCATGAGAAATTGTAATTCAACAGAGGATGGGGTTAGTACAAGAATTGTAGGGTAGAGTAAGACATAGAGTAGAGTAAGCTATGTTGGATTTGGAACTGTCAGACGAGGGCAATTACTGCCCAATTGGAGCTAATCTTATGAAATATGTTCATTCATGATGTTTAACACAAAACATAGGAGTGTGCTGATATTTGTTGATGGCACAAAGCTGGAAGGCATCTTGTATACAAAGAAAGATTGAGTTTTCATACATAAAGAACTCTTTGAGGGCTAATGAGACTAAGTTTCATAGTATAAAAATAAGACTTCTATGGACCGGTAGTATTAGAAGCAGTGGATTGTAGGAAAACTTTGAGGAGGCAAACACAATAGTTTTGTAAGATATACCAGTAGAACTGTCTTAAAGGTGGCCTTTAGGAGCACAGAGATATTGATCTGTTCAGGAGGAGTAAAATGACTCCCTACTTCTCAGAGTCTGTCCACCAGTGTCAATGTAATTCATAATTAATTTCAGGGTTGTTGTGAAGTATAGAAATATGCGGTTCCCCAGTTAATTCACATGGCCAGTTTCTCTCTTAATGTGGACCCTAAAAAGAAGAATTTGAAATTAAGAACCCTTAAATTAAAGCAGAATTATGTCTTATAGCACGTTGTTTGGGTTTTGGGGGTTTTTTTTGGTGAATGGGGTGAGACTGGGGGAAAATGAATGAAATTATACAGATTAGAAATAAATTTTAGAAAACAAAGTAGTACTAAAAATAAGACACATTTTTAACATAATGGATGAATGGCAGTAGTAAGCCTACATAGTAAAGGGATATTTTTCCATCATTTGAAATCTAAAATTAAGGCTGGTGATGGTATAACTTTTGAAAAGACAAACCACACCTCAAACTGAAGTTATCTGCTTTATGCAGTAATTACTGAGCAAGGTTCTATGACCTGCCTTATGCATGTTAGGTGATGATTATAATAGTCCTGTTTGCATTAAAATCTATGCATATACAGCCTTGGAAGTCTCCTAGCTAATGTCATGGCAAATAGACCTGGAATACTGTGGAAATAGAAAAAGCGTAAGTCTCCTAAAATGTGGTGCAGACAACTAAGTAGGCATGAGTTATTTGTTACAGAGAAGGAAAGGTTACGTAAACATCAGGACAGTGACAAAGTGCAGGGATTAGGTGCTTAAAATAGTCAGTAATACTTTAAACCGACAGCTAGATAAATGAAGAATTTCAGTAGCTGGAACTATGGGTAGAGACAACAAGATGACAGCTTTGAAGAAGCCTTTGAATTTGGGAGTCAGGTAATCAGGATTAGGTACAAGTGTACATAGGATTTACATAGGGTTGAAGTAAGAGGCACTTATATAACTTGTTAGACAAGTCTTCTTCCAATGTATGTTGCTTGCATCTAACCTGGGTCATTGATATTATTTTTTCATTCCAACTGGGAGAATACATTTTTCCTGTCTACATTCTGTCCAATTCTTAGTCATTCTAAAATTATTAGAAAATTTAAGTATTATCTGTAATGGTTATTTTGTCCTCCTCCGATTCAACTTTTTGTTATGAAACTTGGATTCATTATTTTTTGTTCTGTGCCAGAGTTTAGTGAGGTTAGTGAAAAATCAAAACTGTGATTTTTCTTCTTTTTTTGCTTTTCAGAGTCTGTTAAATAGAAGCACATTAGCTTTAGGCATCTGACAAGAGTTGGTTAATCTTTTCTTAATAATGAAGAGTGCTGGCATATGGACAGATGCGTATTTCTTTTTAGCATGTCTTCCTGCCACCTCCACCTAAAATGTGATTTGAGATTTATGAATGAAAAGTGCAATATGAGCATGAAATAGTAATAATAGCACTATGGTTACAGGATGGATGAATTAGAGTTGTTTAAGGATGAAAACAAGGGACCAAGAGACAAAATACCTGGAAACTGCTATTGTTTTCTACCACTTGACTTTTCTCTGCTTTCATTTATATAAGTATTACAGAGATGCTAATGAATGCTTGTTAAGTGTGCTGCTCTCTCAGGCGTTAGGGAATATTTTCTGTGTTCTGTTCAAATGCAATGGAAGTTTTTTCTTATGCAAACATTTGAGATTCTTCCAGTTATTGTGAAGGAAAAGTTCCCCCATTAACTCTAAACTATAAAATGTCTTAAGTCCTTAAACATACAGAAACAGTCCACATGGGATAACATTTTAATCCAAGAGCATTGTAAGCAGTACCATTGGTATGAATTGTTTTACCTAACAAACACAATTGTTATTTCCCTTTTTGAACAATTTTACTGAACAAGAAGTTGCTTATTTACTAGTTGTCCAATTATGAGGTATTCATTTAATCAAGTTCCCTTGATCACGTAAGTGTCTGATCTCTTTTCTAAAGGGAGCATATTAACAGGCTTATTCTTATTTGACTGCCTATTTTATGTTTAATTTAAATAGACATTCCTTTTTATGATAAGGCAGGCAGAAAGCCAATGCCATGCCAAAGACTGAGGGATTAGCAGTAGATTGAGAAATCCTTCATTTCTAGTTTAGATTATTTATGGCAATGGCTTATATGAAAGCTGAAAGACCTGACCATTTCTCCTTATTGGAATATGTGGTAGCGGCTTTCAGTCCATTGAAATAATGTGCCACTGTGTTCTGTTGACCCAAAGTGTGAAACAAGACTATGTGGAAATCTGATTGTATCCTAGTAAGAATTAATTAGCAGCAGTGTTTCCAAGTGAGGGAATATAAACAGAACTAGAATCCAAAAAGCCTACTTGATAGGGGTGCACCAATAGAGATTTTTTTGGCCAATACCAATAGCTGATTTTTAACGAGCCATATTGTCTGATACCAATGTAATTGCTGATATGCAGTGGGGAAGCTCGGAACACAGCATCTGGCTGGTAAGTCTGTTGTGAGGGAAGGGGCATGGCAGGGAGCAGATTGAGGCCCCTGTGATGAGGGAGGGAGTAGGGCTGGGGCTGGGGCAGGTGCAGGCACCGCACAGCCAGGCCGGGGCATGCAACAGAGCTGCAAGCAGCTCATCCAGGGGGTACAGGGAGGGGGGGGCAGCTCGTGCTGCTGCACCCACCCCCAGGGGAGGAATACGAGGGTGTGCCCCCTGGATCTGTGCACAGAGCAAGGGCAGACTGCCTGCAGCAGGCTGGGGCCAGGGCAGTGCTGGGCTCTTCCCAGCAGGGGGCTGGGCCAGGCTGCACTTGGGCCCGGTGGTAGCAGTGCTGGGAGGGGGCTACAGGAGGGGCTGCAGCCACTTCAAAATCCACCATAGCCCCCCCAGTCCTCCTCCTCCCAACACTGGCATAGCCTGCACCAAGCACAGCCTGGACCAGCCCACCCTCTGAGAACAGCCTGGCACTGCCCTGACCCCAGTCCACAGCATCAGCCCACCCTTGCCTCGCGTACAGATCTGGGGGTACATGTGCCCCATGCCCTCCAAGGGGAGTGCGTAGGGGCAGAAGCCACTACCCCCTCCCCACTCAGTCCCGCACCCTGCTTCAGCTGGGCAGTGCCTGCCCCAGCCCCACTCCCTCCCTTGCTATGGGGGCTCTGATCTGCCCCCCACTTGCCCCTTCCCCCACAACAGACTTACCAGCCAGGTGCAGCTGCTCTCGATGCTGCCAGACCATGCTTGTGGCCACCTGCATGCTGCGCTACAGCTGTGCAAATGTACATGGCATTTATCGGCCACATTATCGGCCAAGTGAGTCAGCCAAAAAAAGCCAATTACCAATACAGTCAGTTTTCCTTGTATCAATGCCAATCTGATATTGGACCGATGTATCAATGCACTTCTACTTGAGTTACAATATTCCATACCTGTAAAACCAAACTGAAATCTAGAAAGAGATCAAGGGGTGAGACACTGAGAAGTGCAATATAAAAAGTATGCCCATGTTCCTGAATATGTTAAGGACAAAGTTTCTGGAAAACATTTTTTTGTTACCAATGGTTCTATGAGCTATTTGCTTAAAAAGATGGGGAAATTATGGAAGAAAGAGCAATACAAGTAATTGTTTCTTCTTACTAAATTTAACAATCACCAGTTTCAGATTTTTCATGAAGTAGCAGTGATGAGAGAGTCATTACAGCCACCTACACACGTGGAGGAGACTCAATTAATCAAGTCTACTGGAGCATGGTAATAATTACTGTGCTCCAGCAGACTCCAGCATCACATGTATCAGCATCCCAGCACTGAAAAATGGAGGTGGGAATACTTTAACTAAAGCTCATTGAACGAGCTTTAGTTAAAGCACCCTTACAGCCATTTTTCAGTGTGAGGATGTTGATACACATGATGCTGCTGGAGCTTTAATCTGAGAGGCTCTCCAGTTTCTCAGAGCTGCTCTAATTAAAGTGTGCCTTCCCCTCCCAAGCACATGAATAAATGTCCTATGAGACCACAGTATGGTCTCCCGAAAGGAAAAATGTAGGGTTTTTTGGGGTTTTGTCTGGTGATCCTTTGTTGCCTTGCACGTGTTGCCACTGATGTATGGAAGGCTTTGACAAGGATAGTGAAGAGACCTAGATTGAAAAGGTTAGTTTTCTGATTGCACACACCATTTTTGTCTCCATCTCAGCTTCTCTAGGTAAAACAGGCAATTGCATTACTTTCTATATGGGGAAGATTGGACCATGGAATAGAAGTGGGTGGCTAAAACTCTGCTTTGACCAGGCAAAGATGATACTGGTTGAATAAGGCAAACAACCAGGAGAAATGATATGAATGGTATTGTCTTTTGATTCAATGCATGAGTCTGTTGTTTGTGAATTGAGTTTGAGTATAAGGTTTTAATTTGATTCCTAATTGCTATTAGAAGGGCGGGTAGCAGCTATGGTCAAACAGATTTTTTTTCCCTGTAGCAGTAGTTTTCTTGGTTTTTTTCAGATGTAAAACCTGCAATCAGCATACATACTTTGCCACTTCTGGATTTTGTTGCTTCCATGTGCTTTACATGTGGCTGCATCTTAATCTCTACAGAAACCAGATAATCAGCTGATTTGTCAAGCAGGGTGCCATTTCATGAGCATTTTAAACCAATGCTCAGAGGTGTACAGTGACTGCCTGTAGTTTATTGTAGTTAAATGTAGGTTCATTTTAAGATGTTAATTTTGACCAGTAAAGCTCTAATGACTGCACACCTACCCATTTATGAGTCTGCCCTTGCCTCATGATATACTTTTATGGTTAGCAGAAACGTTAGAGCTAAGTTCCATTGATTATAAAAGAGAAGAGGCTGTTGGCAGAGCATTTCCTGTTAGGGCTCTAAACCTTTGTTTTTGTTTCTGCCTAACTTTTTAACCATCAGGTCATACTGCATGGCCTGAAAAGAGCTGAAAGGGTTAAGTTGGAAGTCCAGTGGTAGCATTTTGTTCATGGGCCTTATTCTTAAACTCTTTATGTTACAGGAGAGTACACCCCCTGAGTCAACTGGTGAGTAGATGTGTGTTTACAAGAGTTTGTCAAAGGTACTCAGAGCATTATTGGTGCTGTCTTGTACAGTTGGTACAAATTTCTTCTAATAAATACTCATAACATCTATCAGCTTTATAGTCTCAGCTCTCACATATATTTCTCCCTAAGAAACCTCATGCTGACAGCTTTAGCAAATCCTGCTTGCCCAGCAATTCCTTATATTTCTGTCTAAAATATTGTTGTCACCATTTGGAGGCTATAAAAATACCTGCACAGTACTCCTGCCATGAGGGTATCATGGCTGTGCAAAGCAAGAGGAAGGTATAACAAATAAAATGTATTGAGACTTATGTGCAAGAAATAAGTTGTGCTTAGCATGACAGGAGAATAATGGTTTTGAAGTATATATGGGGGAGGGGTGCTTGTAGAGGCAACCAGAAGTAATGCCAAGGCTCGTGCTTACAATGGCAAATCAGTTACAAAAAGGATTGTGGGCAGGATCAGAGGAAAGTAAGGCTGGAAGGGAACTGATGAGATCCTGCTCAAGATCACCCCTGACTAAACTATGCCAGCCAAGTGTCTGTGTAACTTGCTCTTGAAAAATTCCACAGATGGAGATTCTGCGAATTCCCTAGGTAGCTTGTTCCCATATTCGACCACACTTACAGTGAGAAAGTTCTTCCTAATCTCCATCCTAATTTTCTTCTGCTGCAGTTTGAGGTCATTGACCTTTAATAGAAAAAAAATCAAAGATGCAATCAAAGATTTCTGTAAGACTGGAATTTATAGGTTATGGTATGTTACCAGGAGAGAAAATAGATTTGATCCTTCGGATGAGATCAGAATTGTTGTGATTATGCCAGTTCAGCAGTGATTGTAAAACTTTTGACAGCTAATCTTAAATTTCATTCATGTTATTGCAATATATACATGTTCTACAGATGATGCAAATCTAAGCTTATTAAAAGTAAAATAATTTCCAAAGACTGGAAACCCCACCAGTCCTGCACGGATTGGAACCTGTTATCATTCTGCTTTTACCACTGATACAGTGCCCCAGTACCATAGTCATGAGGAGTGTGCTCTGGAATACAAAATCCTTTTTAGAAATGTACTTTCCAACTCTATTTACCAAAAAGCCTCCTCCCCTTTTTGAGACTTGCCAGGAGAGACCTAGGAAGGAGTGTTTGTAGCTCCCTGAAAACAGAGTTCTGCAGGAGAACAATATTAAAGACATCCTAATTTGTATTGGGATTTGTAGGTCAGAGGGCAAATTTGGCTGGTCTGGTAGTTAAAGCATCGGTGGTGAATTGAATGGATCATTTTTGTCACTTCTTATTGGGGTTCTGCTGCTATCCAGCTCACTATTCAAGGAACACAACATATTAACCATTCAGTGCTGAGGATTACTAAGTAGTTTGGAAGGCTCTTGCTTACATTTTCAAAAGTATGCCGTGGTTCACCAGAGAGAAAAAAAAGGAACAAAAATGGTGATTCTCATACATTGAGGGTGAGCAGCATTTTTTATATTGCAGTTATAGCATTCACATCTACCATAGCGGTGTTTTGCATACTAATAACAGCACATGGCAAGGTAAATCTTTGTGAGCTGTAGTATGTTTCTTGCTTTCTTTTCCAAGTTGGTTAAAAATACTTTCATGAACCTCAAAATGCTTGGGTACTGTAACCACCAAATCCTGAACATCTTCATTAAACGCTAGCATGAGAGGTCTCTTCTGTGCCATATGTTTCTTCTTTAAAGGCCTTTGAATTCCTGTTTATGTCATGTTCCAGCACCCTAAAACTCTCATTCAAAGCCACTGCAGCAGTACCAGCCCAAACTAATGACATCCCTGTTCAACTCCTGAGCATATATATGAGGGACAGTAGCTTCCAGCCAGTTCCAGTTATTTCAATTAATCTTGCTCTGTCATATGTAGAATAGGAAAAACCTTTCCATCTAGTTTGCTTTGCTGATTCTTATCTAGTTCTCTTTTTTCTGCAGTTCAAATTAGTAGTATATATTAGTAGTCTTCTAATTGCACATAGTTAATTACAGATTTTTTTTCCTTTGATTAAAGGAGGTCTTTAAAGTTTTGCCTTACTTCAAAAATCTACAGTGGGAATAAAGCCACATGAGGGATTTGTGTAATACACAATTTGTCCAGTTGTCTGCACAGTTAGACAGACATTGAGTGCCTGGAGGAGATACAGTCTTTAGCACAAAGTGCTCTTTGTTGTGTATTCACTCCAAAGGCACCAGAAGATTGCCACTTGAGGCTACAGGCCTGCTTCATCAGGATCTCTCTGAAAGCATAGGACTTGGCACGAGAAGTTTAGGGTTTTGAACAATACCTACAATAACCGTCGCCAACTTCTACAAACATTTCTACAAAGTAGAAATGTCTCAATTCTGGCCTAAGAACTGACTTCAAAGAGATGTTCCAGTGTGGGATCCTTCAGTTCTTTGAATTCTTCTGTCATAACTGAAGTTCTCAATCATCATCATATTTCCTTGGCACTGGAGGAATGCAACCCTCAGTTTCAGTTAAGCAACTGAACCACCCAGCATACAGTAGATGAGTGAACCTCTTCAGCCCAGCCGTAGAGCACAAAAGAAATGCTGAGCAGTTCTACCCTGGAGCAACCTAAAGCAGATGGGGAAAAAAAAGACCTCCCACAGCCTCCCCTCCAAACAGCTAGTACTTTGGTGAAGTCCCTAGAAAGAAAAGGTAGAACTATTGATAATCTTGAAAAGATACCTAGCACTAATTTTAGAAGTTTGAAATTGAACCTACTAAAAATTGTAGTACTTTAGCAAGCCACAATCACTGTAAGATCTGTTTTTACTGAGGCTCAGCACTGATCTATATAACACTCATTTCTCCAGTGAGCCCCTTTTCTCCATTCCAGCCCTATGTCCAACCCTCTGGAACTGGAGTTTTCATACTTCTGGCACCCTGAGCCATTCTAGTTGTCATTAGGGAAAATCTTAAAATATGCTTGCATCATGATGGTAGCTTACATTGACATACCCAAGCTTGCTTTAAAAAGTTAATTTTTATACTTATTATGTCCTCTGCAATATTATTGTATGAATCCTGGAGTTTTGCCTCAAAGTAGCCACCATAGCTTGCAAAGGGCAGAAATGCAGCAAGGCACCCTCCTTTGATACTACACTAGAGTTACAGCTATGGGAATTATGGCACAGGTTATTCTTGGCTCCAGTTCTGTGAATCAGAAGTGAGGAATATAGACTTAACATTTGAAGAACAAGGTCCGCTTACTACCAAAGCATACTATATTCGAGAGAAACTGCAAATGACCAGTACTGTGGCACACTCTGCAGACTGTCCCAGCCTAGCAGTGGCCAGAAACATAAATTATTATCTATAATGCCTTGTTCCCAAAAGCCAGTTCCTGTTACTTTGTCTTATAGATACTTGTCAGGTTGCTGATTATCATCATAAGCTGGTTTCTCTTTTTCATAAAGCAAGGACGTCGTTTATCCAATGGCTCTGGATCTGAAAAGAGAAAAATGTGCAGTCAGACTCTCTTAGTAAACGAAGCCAAGACTAGCAGAAGCGGTACTTAAATGTATGTGCCATTACCCATCTCCTCCACAAGTGACGAATGCCTGTAGGATAGGTTTGTCTGCAAGACAAACAGTAGGTTTCCCCTCGGGAATAACCCCAAATATCTCCTGTTTCAGAGTAGGGAGGAAAAAAAGCATATTTTCCTCCTGTGCTAGCAGGAAGGACCTTCTCCACATGTTTCTTCAAATACTTCTTACTCATTGGATGATTCTAAATGAAGTGGAGAGACAAGGACTGCACATTTGTGGCCAAGACAACAATGGTATGTCAGCCTGCTTGGGTTATATCCACTGGCCCTCTGTTTCCCTGCTCCTGTCTCAAAATGTGCTCTGTCATGGGACTGATACAGAATCATAGCATCTGGCTACATAGATGTTTATCTGTTAGCCAATACTGACCTTGTTGTTTGGATCTAGGACATCCTCTTAAATCTGAGAAACCTGTCATTGTGCAAGGTTTTTGCCATAAATGGAGAACATTTTCCTTTGGGAAATGGATAAAGGAATATCATCCATTTACTTCCCCTTGAGTACCCAAGGACAAAATAATCCTCTCCTGACAGCCAAATGGCATCCATAAAGTGACTAGTACTGCCAACTTTCTCATCAACAAATCCATTTTCTTACTGGTCTTTCCCCCCAAATTTCACATTAACCTAAGGAGATGAATCTTCTTTCTTTAGATGTATAATGCACTGTAGACTTTTACCTAGAGTCATCTAATACCTTTAGGCAACTAATAACTTGTAATTTGGGGAAAAGTTGTAAGAGAGCCTACTTCACTTCTTAGGTTGTCCAAATATGTTAATGTTGCATATTGAATTATGTTAACTGTAGTCACTGTTTCCATACAAGAAAGGGAACAGGGCATTATTTACTAGGGCTACTGTTACCATAGTATGTTTTAGGCCAGGGGTGGTCAACCTGTGTTGCACATGCCACAAGTAACACGTGGCAGATTCGAGAGGAGATGGGCAACACAGCAGCAGGCAGGGCAGGAAGAAGAATGCAGAGCAGCCAATCAGGTAGGGGAAGGGGATCAGAGTAGCACTTGGGAAGGGTGTGGGGCTCATTTGTGGCATGCCTGCCCATAAAGATTGCCCTCCCCACTAGTGTAACATTTTGTATGCCATGGCCTAAAATAGTCTAAAAAGGAAGAAAGCCTTATACTGCTCTAATTTATTAAAATCCAGTGTAGAATTGTCTTGGGAAACTTATGTACATGTTGTGTTGTACATAGCTAATCTTAGGGTGGTCAAGGTATAAATGGGCTCTTTACCTGCTCCCCTGCTACGTAGTGGTGAACGGCTGTAATAGTAGTCTGTTGTATGCACCTATACCAGTGCTTATCTCTCTGATACAGAGCCTGGTGTATGTCATCCTGGTTTACAAAATCACTGCAAATTACTACATAAATACGTCATTTTTCCGTTGTGAAGATTTGCAGAACAGCGGCTTGGGGTTCAGTTGATATTTTACCAAGCACTACTTCTTGGACTTTAACATCATCTATGAATGCTTGATTTGGGAGAGCAGTTCTACAGTCTTTATTTAGATGAGAACTTCTCTGACTATAGGCACTGACTTCTATTTTTGCTGAGGGGGCCTAAGATGATAGATATATGGAAAGCTTTATGCATTTCAGGTGGCAGCCCTCTTCCTGAGGGAAGCAAGGGCCCTCAGGCCTCCATGTACTTGGCATCTCTGCCAACTTTCAATCAGAGGTAGTGCTGCTTATTAATTGTGCTCATATTTGGGAATCCATGGAGGCCTTCAAAGAAGAAAGAAGTTACCCACCAGTATATTTTAATTGTCTCTGCAGTCACACTGCACCGCCTGTGGCACATAGAGCCCATCTGGTGCAAGTTGGACATATTGAACTCCTTTACCGTAGAAGTTATTTTCCCACTTAGCATATTTTTCCAAGTGGTCAATGGATATTTTTAGAGGGATACCCTTCAGTTATGGAATAAAAATCACACTGGACCAAGGGGTGGGACTTAATATAGCAAGTTCTGGAAATATGCCAAAAATCCTGCAAGAAAAGTGATGGTTTTGAATTCTGATCTCTTTCAAACCCTCTAGAATAGAAACTAGTTCTGTGCATGACAGAAAACTTGTGATCTTAGGTATATATCTATATGTAACATTTGTTTCTCATCCTGTTTGACAACGAGTTATCAAATTTTAAAATGATGCTTGGATGATTACATTATAATTCCCCCTTATAACAGACTTCTGTGCTTCTTAGATATTGGCGTTAACATTATGTCAAAATTGGAGAAAATGCAAAATTGTACTAGTAATTGTGTATTTTAATGTGACTATCGAAGAGTACCAGGGCTAGAAATAGTAACAGATAAGTACAAATGCTTTCAGAACGAATTGATTTTTCTAAGCAGTGGTACTGAACCAACGTTGATTTTGATTTCTGCGTCAATGCTTGCTGGAGTTTTCTTGCAATAAATATCCCATTACTTAAACCATCTGTAAAGATAGTATTCCAAGTAGTGAAGGACCAAAATTCTCAAACAAAAAAGAAAAACCTTATCATTGTGGTCAAGAATATATTTCCCTTTTAAAATAACAATGGTAGACTGCGATTAAAATGCTGAGAACTCATGACATTTATTATTGTAGTGTCCTACAGCAGCCTTGATTTTAGTTTTGCTCACCTTTCACCAATAGATTGCAGACCTCGGACCACTTGTACCATGTAGTTTAAGTCGGAGCACATGAATTCTAGAAGTGTGGTCTTCAGCTATATCATGCATAGCCTAAATACTTGAAGTTTGAGCCAGTACAGAAAAAGCTTCCGTTGTGTATTGGGAGGACATCAAGATAGATTCTGTCTTATCTATAGCACTGTAGTAGAGAGCCCGGTATGTCCCCAGGCAGGGGAAGACCTATATGCTGAAAGTGCCTATGGCAATAGGACAACAGGGCAGAGCCCTGTTTAGGCAGCAAGGACACTACTGCAGCTTAGCTAAAGAAACAGCAGTAGGATGCTTTAGAGGTTGATGGGACACAACTGTGACCAGTTAGGAGAACACATGGCTAGAAAGGAAGTAGCCCAGGGGACATAAGCCTACAGGCCATTTCAGGTATTCCCAGGGCTAAGAGAGCCAGTGAGTGGGGAGGTGACTTAGCAGTGGCATGATGGCCCGGAGAGATGGGCTTTGAGTGGTTGCTTGCATTTCAGATTTAGTTTATACTGGAAATCTGGGTGGTGACTGTAGGGGTGGTAAGGAGGCAACACAGGGATATCTAAGAGGCATGCCAGGCTTTGACCCTTGCCAGGGGCAGAGGCACCAGACAGGGGAAGATAGGCAGGCTGAGGTTAAGAGAGTCAGAGTCTGGGAGTGAGGCACAGGCAGGTCAGAGGCCAAGAGGGCTAGAGCCTGAGCCACAAGAAAGCAACACAAGCAGGCTGTGGCTGGCGAGAGGCTGAGACTGACAGGTCAGGCCAAAGCAAGTGGGCCAGGCTAGAAGTGTACAGCCTGAGTATTCTGTAGGCCAAGGGCCAAAGCCTATATAGGAAGGCAAATTGCAAGAGTAAACACCTGCAGGACATGGGCATGACTATGGGGGAGGCTGGAGGCCACAATGAAGAGCCCTAAGGCTAATTAGGATCAGTAGTGCCATGGATAGTGACTGGCTCAGAGTAGTGCCAGCCAGGCACCAGTAGGCCTGCCTGGACTCAAGAGACACCCACGAAGAACCATGGAGTTTTGGTTAGTGGGCAGAGGGCCATGGGAGGTCAGTTAGGTTGGTTTGACATTAGTGAGAGCACTTCAGGACCCAGGGGAAGCCTCCCAATCTGTCAAAAGAACATGAAGGAATGGATAGTGAGATGAACAGGGATGTTATATACAGGACTGGGACTGTGGGCAGAATTAGGGCAGCCTAGGGGGCATCACAGCTGCCCCAGGGCCTCTCCTGCCACACACACTTGATGAGTTTGACTGAATTGCAAATCTACTTCCTGAAATTGTTGCAACTTAAAAAACTTAAAAAGTTAATGCTGTCTTTAGCTTAAATCTAAAGGTGATTTGAAGGGCTACAAAAACTTCAGAATGCCTTCTTAGTAGTGAAAATCTGCTACTTTTGAAGACCCAGCTTTAAACTCTGTGTTGGATGAGCATATTTAAATGAATTGAAATAAAATATCTGCCTTTTCCTATTAATCTCATTCTTTTGAATCAATTCCTCTCTCAGTCAAAATACCAGTGAAACATCATGCAGCGGTTTTATCCTTGTTGTCCAAGGTAATAAAAGTCTCTTTTGGACTTCTATGTAAAATTTAGGAAAAAGTACATAGGGAGACAAGGGAACGGAAGAAATTTAAACAAAACCTCTGTTGATCCTATCAAGGGACTGGCTGAAATCATGTTTGGTATAAGAAGGATAATGAAATTGCGCATGAATAGATCAGAAGTGGTGTGTCAGAAATTAAGCCTCCTTTATGGACAAAATAATAGTGGGTTGAGGACCCAATAATCCCTTTTTGGCATCCTCAAGAAAGAGACTTCAGTAAAAAAATAATGGTGCCAGGTTGGAGATGTGTGGGCTGGAAGATACAAGCTTTACCATAACGGCTGCCTTCCATATAATTTCCTGGGCCACTGGTACCCATCATGACATTATTGACTTTTCTTAGCCGTATTCTGAAAGACGCTCTAACTTTATTAAGCCAGAGAAAAGGATGCATGTGACATCCTGATCTCCGCCAGCTAGGTTCTCTATATAACATCTGGAATATGAGAATTGGATTCCTGTTGTTATCCTCTCCTTATTCCTTGCCCTCCCCCCACCTTCCTTTTCTCTTTTTGTTTTGTTTATTAAGAATCCAATTTAACCAGCCAACACTGTTTCTTTTATAATGTTACAATGATCCCTTGATTAGAAAGACGATTAAAAGTAATGCCTAATTCTGGTATGAGCAACATTTCAGAATAGCTGATAAGATATTGTGCTGTTCCTGTGTGTCTCAAGCAGCCAGAGGAAAAAATCCTTACATGAGGGACAGAAACTGCATTTTCTATTATTGTTCCTCTTTTGCATCCCATTCTGTGTGTGTTTGTGGAACTAGGAGAAGATTTCCATGAGAATAGTAGCAGCTCCAGCTCACCTCAGCTAACTTTTACTTTTTTTCCTCAAAAAAGAAAGCTATTGCCGCATTTAATGCCATCTAAAAAAAATGTCAGACAATGGGTACCCTTAGGAAAACTGTTTACAATGAAAAGAAAAGGGGATGTTGTTAAAATGAAAGCTTTGCACAATACTTTAGATTTCAAATGTTATATTTTTTTCCTTATTTTTCTTATTTTTTCATAAATGGTTATAAATATGTTTTAATGATAGAATTGATATCAGCATATCTCTGTAATGAAAGCCCTGAACACATGCATGTGTTTCATGTTGTACTGTGGAAGGGTCATGTTTACACGTCAACTCTAAGCCCATTACAACTGAAATTAACAGATTAGCAAAGGGAGCTTTTTTGCAGAAAGGTCAAACTTTAGACTGTGATGGAAATTAATTTCTGTCATTAGTGACCCCTGTCTGCAACTTTAAGTTCAAGTGGAATTTAGAAATAATACAGTATTATATAAATTGCTTTTGCTTGGGACACCTTTGCTCTTAAGGAATATGCTATCTTTAAGATGTCCACAAATGGTTAGGCCCTTTTTTGTATCATCCAGAAACTGGAATCCTTTGGGATAAGTTGATACAGTACTGACTTAGTGGGAAGTGTGACACCTATTGGACAACATCTGGGTTTTCCTTCAAAGCTGTTGCAAATATTGATTTGGCCCAACCCTGCTTAGGTTTGAGTTCAAAGTGGGTGTGTCTACACATTCCATTAATGCACAGCAATAAACTGCAGAGCAATAAGCTTGTTGGTCTGCAGTTTATTGCTCCCAGGAAGCTCCTGGACACACAGTTTGTGCATATGCCTGGCCTGCAGCACATTGAGTTAGGCTGCAGCAGTATTGACTGGAAGGGAGCCCTGGGCAGAAGGGGGTGGGGGTCAGCCTGCCAGCCTGGGGCTGCTCTGACTGGGCTCAATGTACTGTGCAGGGGCTGTCTGGGGCATGAGGGTGCTTCAGTGCCCGGCTAACTAGCAGGCCATCCCTGCACTGAAGCACCCTCATGCCCGAGCCAGCTAGCTCAGCATCTACACATGCACTGCTGTGTGTGAAAAAACTCTGCAGCAGGGTAAGTTGTGTATTTGTAAGTCCTACCCTGCTGCATAGTGTATTAGTTTCATGCACCCTAACAGAGGTGCATGTGTAGATGCCGAGACATTTACTGCACGGTTAGTCAACTGCTTGGTAAACGTCTCATGTAGACGCGCCCAGTAAGAAGCAAAAGTATGATTGCAAGAAAACCAGATAAACAAGAATGCGCCTTAATATTATGTACCTATATTTGATTCATGTTTATTTTGCATATTTCTCAAGCTGGATAGTAGTGTGTGTCTCCCATTCTTCCAGTATGTACAAGATGCTTCCAATATTCAGAGGGCTGTGTGAGAGTTAGATTCACTTGAGAAGAAAGTCAGATAAAGTTAAATTTCTATACTTAATTATCATATACCTGGACCTTGGCATCCTGTATCAGTATTTTAGCTCATGCTGTTTCTACAGTACTATCAGTGATTTTCTCACAGAACAAACCTACCTTTGTCTCAGTCTGTCCATGCAGACAACAGACAAGCTCATCATTATTCTGTGTACTGACAGAGAAGTCACAGTAAGAACTTCCTTGATACCAGAGGGTGCCCTTTTTTTGTCTTGTTAACCACTGTGTTTTTTGCCACAGGCCACTTCAGCACTTTCCTGATAACAAAAAGTGTCTCAATCTTCCTGTTATCCTAATTTGCTTCCAGGAGTACTCTGCCCTATTAAAATGAACTCATATAACTTGGCATGAACCAACTTTCTCTTGAAAGAGCTGTATGAATAGACAACATAATTTAACAAGATTAATATAGAGGTTGTTTTTATTCCAAAATGTATGTGTGTGTTCTTAGAAATAACTTGGGTAATGGGAATCTTCTTTGAACAGCCAGAAGAGCCCAGATGCCCAGATAATACAGTGATGGATAAGACATTTTGAGGCTGCATACAGGAACATATTCAGTGCATTCACTTCCATATGTCACTCTTCTTCTATCCCACCTGACAATGGTCTTGATAATAAAATACACAATTTTACAAGCTGTTTGCACCATTGTCTGACATATGGTAGGTCTTCTAGAAGTGGATACCATCCTGATGATCTGTGTCTATATTTAATCCAGCTCTCTGGCATCAGACTCCCCATCCTCTGCCTTCAATGGCATACCCAACTCATGCACAGAAATTTCCCCTACCTCAGTGGTTTTCAACCTTTTCTCATTTGCAGACATCTCAAATGGAGGTGTAGATGCCTTTGAATTGTAAATGTGTATATTCACATACTTTAGATTGATTATAATCATCTTTTGTGGACCTTAGACATTGTGGACCCCTGGGGGTCTGCAGACTGACCAGAGGTTGAAAATCACTGACCTAAATTGTACAGAACACTCAGGTATTAATCTGCTCTTATTTTTTCCAGACAAGAAGCCCTTCTTGCTGCCATCAGTGAAAAAGATGCCAATATTGCTCTGCTGGAGCTTTCATCCTCTAAGAAGAAAACTCAAGATGAAGTGGCTGCACTAAAACGGGAGAAGGACCGCTTGGTACAGCAGCTCAAGCAGCAGGTAGGTAGGAGTGGGAAAAGAGAGAACAGAACCGCCAGGGTGTTGTTGTGAGCTTAATTACTCCGGTCTTTATACCTTTATAAACTAATAATATGGAGCTTCATTGTGTGTTGAGACAAGCAGCTCCATGAACTAAATTCAGTGATAATAACTGCATGTTGATTTGTTATATGGAAGATCATACTTCAAACTTTAAAATCTGAACATGAGTTTAAAACTCCATGGTAGCATGATGGGGAGGGCATGATCATAGCACAAAGGATTTCTTTGTGCCACTGCACTGGTAGTCACCATGGTATTAAATTAGTAAAAATGCGTTTATGAAAGGGGACACCCTTTGGTGGGTCCGTACTTTGTGCTGTTAGGGAGGAGCTCTGGGAATGAACGTTGCCTCCTGTAAAGTTGAGGACACCCTGCCACCCTTTAAATTGGGTTGTCAGTTCTGAAAGTAACACCACAAGGGAATGCCACATAGCATATGGACAGATGGAACATTTGTATGCTGTAAACACATCTGTAGCACTAAAAGGTCTAGGCAGACAAATACATATGTGCCCTGTAGTGCTACAAAATGTCAGATGTGCAACAAAAATGTTGCTAGATGAAACAGCAGCTTCTCCTTAGCACTACAGGTTACATGTGGACAGTGAACAATAGAGGGACCAGTTATCTGTTGGTCCCCCAGCATCCCACAGTGCTCTGTTTTCTCTATCCAAGAGGGGAGGGAGACAGAGTGGAGTAGCCAGTTAATGAACACTGCCTAGGTACTCAGATGTCATCAGGACAGGAGACTAAAAAGCCCTGTAGGTCTCTGTCTCCTGGCTCTGGTAGAGGGGTAGGGAGCAGAACTGCAGCCCTCAGGAGACTTGGGGTCTACAGCATGCTCACTGATGAGCTCCTCTCTCTGCCCCTATGTGGAGGAGGGGAGCCAAGCTGCAGGACTGAGCAACCCCTCTATCACACCTCCTGGCTAGAGAGTGTGCCGTTGCATGCCTTTGTGGCAACTTTTGTAGTGCTCTGGTGGAAGGGGGATGGGGTGCAGCAGGACGTTACGTCTGTCCAAGCATGTAGCACTACATTTTCTTAGTGCTTCAGAGTGCTGCAGCACTTGTCACACTACAAATGCTATATCTGTCCACAGCCATAGTTGTATGCAATATGAGAGACCTCACACTGATCAGGGGAAGGTTCTTTCTTCTTCCCTTTCTCCTCCATCTACCAAACAAAACAAACAGAACAAGAAAATGAAAAGTTGAGGAACTGAGGAAAAAGATCTGGGACCTATAAAGTCTGTTTAGAAATCTAAAGAAGTCACTTAAGCACCACTGGTCTCTAGTAGGTTTCTCCTCAGTCACTCCCATGCTGTATTTCCCATAACAGCACATACTCCACTGCCAGCTACTTGCATGCCTCCAATGACTGCCATCACCCTGCAAATTTCTGTATGTCAGTTTATCTGTCAGCAAGATGATTTGTTCAGCTACCAGAAGCAGAAATCAGAACCTTTTGCCTAACAGTTCCTGTCAGCCTGTGCCTGCATATTGCTCCCCTCAACCCACTCCTCCGCCCTCCAAAGTCATAAAAGGCCAGAGTGCAAACAACTCTTCTCAGTTCCTTCTAATCACTCTTGGCTAGGAGAGACAACAGTTAGCAGTGTTCTCACTATTGGTAGTTTTCCTGGCTTTTTTCCTACTGAAAATCTTATATAATAATGGCTGGTTATTAGTCATGTTAGACAAAGCACTCTTGATTCTGTTAACTGGTGATTGTAGTAAGGAATAGCAAAGTAAAATGAGCAAAGTAAGAAGACTGTTCAGAGTTCTATCCAGAAACTCTGGATATGTTTGATACTTTGTTGGATTTTCATTTTTTGTTAGAGTATAATTACAGTTGTCTGAGTTACAATAGTTGTAGTATTACAGTTTATTACCATGCTTTGTTTTCAGAAATCTAACACTCTCTCTTTTAAAGTATAAAATATTTTGTAGTTCTCTTTTGTACTTTTGCTTTGCTCCAAAGCCCCACACCCCCTCCCACAAAAAAAGAAATAGCATCCTGCACAGGAAGGTTATTGCACTGCTTCCTCCTTCTCTTGTTTTTCATCTCAGATGTTCTTGCAGCTTGTGTTGCTTTTGGATTTCATGTCTGATGTCTTGCTCACTCACCTTTGGAGTAACAGTCAATCCATTGTGAATGCCCACCCATTCCTTGAAGGTTTGAAGCAGAATTTCTTCAGGTGGAAAACTATTTCCACTTCCTCATATATATTGTAAATCATGTTAGCATTTCCTGCCTTATGGAAGCAATTATGAATGGTGTCAGCTTTAAGAGAGTCCCAAGAATGACTCGGCATGTGAAGAGCACCCAGAAGTGTCATTCCACTGGCAACAGCAACATTTTGTATTTTGTCAATTTCCATGAGTGTTTTGTGACATGATTTTATTTTTTGTATCTGTTCTTCATGTTTTTGATAATGATTTGGTCAAGAGGCTGCATGAATGAGGACATGCTGGCAGGAAAAAAAATAATTGATGTTCTGTAATACAACATTTGGCATATGTGCTGTATAATTATCCAACGATTAAACAATTTCTTAACTTTTCTTGTAAGTTAAAGTTCTCATCCATTTAGCAATTCCATGAAAATTGTGCTTGTATTTCATCATTTTTATTTGTTCTGGTGAATAATCTTGACACTATGGAAGCATCATGGACTGTCTGTTAACCAGAAGTGTTCTTCTTTCATTGCCTGATACACTGCTGGTGACCTGCAATGTAATGTAGCCTTTCTCCTTTCTAGCCCAAAGAGACTGGAAAAAATGCTGAAAGCAAGGGTCTGACTGAAAGAAAAGGCTAGCTTCATCTGTGCTGAAAATATCATCAGCAGAATACTCTTGCAGCAGTTCAGGCAAAACCTATAACACCCATCTTTCTGCCAACATCATTCTGCATCAGCATTCTGCTTTTCACCATTCAACTTTTTCAGCATGATGCAGTATCTTTCCTTCCATCTGCTAAGCCAGTCAACAGTGGGTTTAAAATCATTATGCCAAAATATCATTGGCAAGCTTATTGCCTTCTTGACAAAAGATATGGCTGTTGATTAATACATTATGCTGTTGTGTATATGTGAACCAAAACTGGAGTGTTTCTTCTTACTTTACTGTCTTTCTTCAATTTCTTGCATTTACAGTTGGCGTTGAGGTTCCCAACGTAAGTGGATTCAAGCTTCTCTCTTAACTTTAAAATTCTGCCGAGACAATTGCAAGACAACAGCTTTGCTACTGCTTCTCTTTGATGGCACTTTCCCAATTGCTGGTACTCCTTCAATACAGTTAACCTTTCAGAAAAGCTGATGCCTTTTCACTCTTATTTGTAGTTTCGGTTTTATTTGTAGGTTGATCCCATGAGAGATGATGTGCTCAGCAGCTACCTGCTGTTGCACAGCAACCTAGCTGTGTACATATAAGCCAATATTCATGCACATAAGCAGTGTGAACCAAAGTAGATAGATAGCTGGCAGAAGAAAGGGTTTGTTCACACAGACTCTGCTTGAAGATTTTGATTTTAATATGTGGCTGATTCAGTATGTGCAGCATTTTGGTTTTTGGTTTTGAGTCTTAACATTCAGCTGATTCATTAATTAAAATGCGTTCATGGCCCAAGTGGTCTCTAAGGTGCCTATACAGGTGTGGGGATGCTACTCCAGCCTGCTGTAATTGCAGCATGTCGAAGCATACTTGATTTATCGGGTCTGCTGGAGCATGCTAATTAGCAGTTTTGTCTCATGTATCAAGCTCATTGAACAAGCTTTAGTTAAAGTGCCCATGCAGCCATTTTGAAGTGCAGGGATGCTGATACACAGGACACTGTGGTCACTTTAATTAGAGTAACTCTCAGAGCCACTCTAGTTAAAGTGCCGCCTCACCTCACCCTTGGAGCACATATGAAGATGCCTTAAGATGCCTCTCTGCTTTCTTCCTAGCTTCACACTACTTCTCTCTCTGTCAGGGGCAGGCAATTATTTTGAATGGAGGGCCACTTACCCAGTTTTGGCAGGCTGTTGAGGGCCGCATGGGTAGCCCCACACCTTGACAGGTGCCCCGCCCCCTGGTCACCATCTTGGGACCAACATTCCAATGTCTTGGAACCAATGTCCCAGGACCAGCACTGGTGGGGCCCAAAGTGAGTACCTGCAGTGCAGGGCGCCAGCCATGGGGCGGGTGGGGGGGCCGCTTTTCTCCACACAGGGAAGAAGCCCAGGGAAAAGCTGAGCACGGGGAGGAAGTGGCTCCTCCCATGCCCGGTGCCCCATACTGCAGGCGCTCAAAGCCCACGTGGGGCTGTCCGGAGCGGGCACAAGCAGCCCCACGCAGGCTGTAAGGAGCTTCAGCACATGGCACCAGGCGTGGGCATGGAGGGGCTGTTTCCCCCCCGCGCTCCTTCCTTGCCTGGGGTCCCCCCCCGCCACTTACCTGAGCTTTCCGCCAGGGCAGCCATGTGCTCCCAGCCCAGAAACCCCAGCTGGGGTTTCCGGCTGGGGGGCGAGGCTGGGCAGGCACTGCTGTTGTGGAAGCCCATCAGGCTGGGTCCTACTGCCTTTGTTTCCTGTCATTTTTGACAGGAACCAAGGGCAGAGAAATATTAAGTTTCCAAATTTTTTTAGGGGCCTCATGGGCCAGATAGAATGGTCTTGCAGGCTGGATGCAGCCCACGGGCCATATTTTGCCCACCCCTGCTCTATGTATTCTTAACAATACGTGCCATTTTAAAGACTAGTTGTTGTGTATACACACCTCAGCTGGAAAGGAAACAATACAGTTAGCAAACAGAATCGAGACATCTATCTGAACCTTCCTTCTGTTCTTAGCATACACAGTTGAACCTCCAAGAAAAAAGCAGTGCTTCTGCAAGAAGCACCCTTTGGCTTTTTCTGTGCCTACTTCTTTGTATCTGCCCCCAAACCACTTCGTAGAAAGTTTGATGGTCCTTTTTGGTCTGTTTCCATTCCCTATCCCATCTGGAGGCCATCTGATCTATTTTTGGGGAGCCAGGAACAATAATACAAAAGATCAACAGGTACTCAAAATTATTCAGATTAGATATTCTGTTTGTTTCTGTCTTGTTTTTTCTCTACCCCTCATATCCATGCTCCCCATCTCTTATCAGGCATAGATCTCATGAGGAGATTCTCTTATTTTTCAGAACTACATATCTGTTTCAGATATAAAAAAGTTTCCTGATTTCCTCTCCCCACCCCCAAGCCAAAAAACATTTTGAAAAACAAAATTGGGCATAAATAACCTCTATATTCATTTGTAGCTCAGATTCCTAGCCTCAATAATTCATCGTTTCATAGTTAGTAGCGGAAGGGACCTAAGCAGATCATCAAGTCCAACCCCCTGCCATGGCAGGAAAGAGTACTGGGGTCAAACGACCCCAGCAAGGTGATTGTCTAGCCTTGTCTTAAAGACCCCCAAGGTAGGAGCCAGCACCGCTTCTCTTGGAAGTTGGTTCTAGATCCTAGTCACCCTGACAGTGAAGTAGTGCCTCCTGTTGTCTAATCTGAATCTACCCTCTGCCAGCTTGTGACTGTTATTTCTAGTCACTCCTGGTAGCGCTCGGGGGACCAGGGACTCCCCTAGTGCCTGCTGGTCCCCTCTGACTAGTTTGTAACAGGCCACTAGATCCCGCTCAACCTCCTCTTGTGGAGGCTGAACAGGTTCAGGTCCCGTAGCCTCTCCTCGTAGGGCCTGCCCTGCTGTCCCCTGATCATGCGAGTGGCCCTCCTCTGGACCCTCTCCATGTTATCCCTCTTGAAGTGTGGAACCGAGAACTGGATGCAGTACTCTAGCTGCAGCCTGACCAAAGCCACATAGAGGGGGAGTATCACCTCCTTGGACCTGCTTGAGATGCATCTGTGGATGAATGACAAGGTGCGGTTGGCCTTCCTGACTGCATCCCCACACTGCCAGCCCATGTTCATCTTGGCATCAGTGATGACTCCAAGATCCTTTTCTGCCTCTGTACTGATGAGAGGGGAGTTCCCCAGCCTGTAGGTGTGGTGCTGGTTCTTCCTCCCCAGGTGCATCACCTTGCACTTGTCAGTGTTGGATCCCATCCTATTCTCATCCGCCCACTACTGTAACCTGTCTAGGCCCGATTGTAGCCTATTCCTTCCTTCCAGCATGCCCACATCCCCCCACATCTTAGTGTCATCAGCAAATTTGAACAGGGTGCTTTTTACCCCCTCGTCCAAGTCACTGGTGAAGATGTTGAACAGTGAGGATCCCACTGCCCACATCCTTCCAGGTCGAAAATGACCCATCCACTACCACTCTCCGGGTGCGGCCCTTCAGCCAGTTGGCAACCCATTTGACTGTGTAGGTGTTGACACCACAGTCCCCCATTTTCTTAATGAGAACTGGGTGAGAGACAGTGTCAAAGACCTTCCAAAAGTCCAGGAAGACTATGTCCACTGCTATCCCTGCATCTAAAGATTTGGTGACCTGGTCATAGAAAGCCACCAGGTTGGTCTGACAGGACCTGCCTCTAATGAACCTGTGTTGGTTGCCCCTAAGCATAATCTCCCCTGCTGGCCCCTCATGGACATGTACCAGAATAATTTTCTCAATAATTCCTTCCCTAGTCCCTGGTTTGCAGCTCTCAAGCTCCATCTCACAAATTTTCCTCTATTGATCCATCCTGCTCACAGCAAATCAAATACCATCTGTTGTGGGAATGCACAGATTGCAACACAGAGTTCTCCTCACCATCATGGCAACATTTCCTAAAATGCAAAGCATTTGTGTTTACCCTCTTCTTGACAACTGAAAGACTCGGCATACCCTTGCTCAGCAAGTCTCATGCAACATACAATATAATTTTAAGATGTTTACCATCCTCAGGTTCGGGGTAAACAGGAAGAATCTCCTCTAATGCTAGCAAAGAAAATAGAATTTATAAAGTTACTCTTGATTCCACCACAGTGTCAGCATTTCTCCCATAATTCAAATTTGAGGTTATAACAAAAATTATAAACCTAATACAGAAAAATCCTCAAACAACAACAAGCTCAGGTCTGACAGTTGCAGGGCACAACATTTTCCATCTGCCAGGAGGTGAAAACCTGGAAGAGGTTGTTTAGGAATGTTGTGAATCCCTTTCATTGGAGGTTTTTAGTAGACGGCCAAGTCAGCATTTGCTGGAGACAGTCTAGGTATACTCAGTCCTGCTTTTGTTGAAGGGTTTAGATTAAATGATTTCTTGAAGCCCTTCGATTTTTGTGATTTTTATATAGATGTTCCTTTGAGTGTTCCTTAGCACATACTTTCTTCTCTATATTCATAAAAAACCTGAATATCATATACAGGGGTGTTCCATTCTCAACCCCTTTAACTCATGTTAAAGTGGTGACAGAAACTTCCAAAATGTGTTGGGGAGTTCACATATCATCAGTCTAAAGTCTCTTGTCAAGGGATGAATTTTGCCTACAAATAAATGTCTTGGAACTCAGAGCAGTACATCTGGTGTATGTACTATTTTTACATGTAATCCAAGTCAAGATGATAGAGGTGTTGACAGACAACACCACTGCAGTGTTTTATATATGAGGCAGTGGAAAGCAAGATCATCTCTTCCATCAGGAAGTGGTCCAGCTACAGAATATGTGCTGGAATGTGTATCAAACACTGACTTGTGAATACCCTTGTGGCTTGGCTGAGAAGTTTTTTTTTTTTCAACTTCAAACTGTTTATCAAGAAGTCAGATATTTGGTTATCCAAAAATGGTGTTGCCCAACCATAGACTTGTTTGTCATGAAAATGAACACCAAATGCAACACTGAATGCAGCACAATTTAATAGCAAGTATTTTAAGAAGTCTTAAACAAAATGCTGCAACATTGATATTAACAGCACCAGCTTGTCTACAATTTTGGTTTTCAGACCTCCTGAAACTTTTGCCACAAACTCCAATGACTATACTATAAGTGTTAGGCTTCATCTGCCAAAAAATGAGAAGACCCTTGATCCAGACCCACCATCTCTTCACTTTACAGTTAGAATGCTTTCTGATGAACTACTAAGGGAAAATCTCATTCCAGGGATATCCAGAAAAATCTAGTTAATATTTGAAAGGACCCCACAAGATTGTTTTACAGTGCCAGATGGAAGAGAATTACCATTTGGACAAAGCAGCATCACCCTTCTCCCTTTCTGACAGAGATTTCTTTAATATTGGATTGAGTATTCTTACTAAAATCTGGACTTTCACTGTAGTTTTGTAAGAGTTCACTTAACTGTCTGTCATTCTCTAGTTTGAAATTACAGTTTTTCAGACTGTATAGTGTTTAGGTTTGTAGAGGCATTAGTTTGTCTTCTATCCAGTGAGAGAACATCCTTCCTTGTGGTATCTTAACATTTGTATTCACTGATCTGGTGGTTCCTCGATTTGAAGAATTAGCTTCAGGATCATTATATCATTTTTAATTAAGATATCATTTTAGGTGGCCATTATTTCTGCCAGTTTAGTGCTCGGTGGGAAAAGGTTTCACAGCAGGTATATAACACACCATCTTTTAAATGGATAAGATCTCTCAGACCCCATCCAAGAATCCTATATGAAATATTTTCTGATTTTCATATTAATCAGACTATTCATTCACTGGCTTTGTATCCCAAAATGCATGGTAACATTTCTGGAAGAAAACTGAACTTGTTTGATGTCCTTAGAGCAATCTTTTGTTTACATAAAATTAAACCATTCACAATCACTTCTAAATTATTCATAGCCTATGCCAAAAGAGCCAAAAAGAAAGCTGTTGCTTCACAGAAGTTATCCACAAGGATTTCAGCAGGTATTAGGATGTATTATAAAATAGCTAAACTCAGTCCCCTGAACAATTCAAAATTCACTCTACCAGGGTTCACAGCAGCTTCTTAGGGAATGCCATCATCACTGAAATGTATGTAGCTGCCACCTGCAGTTCAATTCATACATTTACAATGCTGCTACTAGGGAGACGCATCAGAGGTTGAAGCAGTCATGGTAAAGCAATCCTTCATTCACCACTTGGTTAATACTTTGTACCCACCCCTTGGCATAAGTTTGCTGCTTGCGGCTCACCAAGAACGGACTGCACACAGATAATTTCTGAAGGCAAAGCAAGTTAATCATCTTACATTATCTGGTGTTCTTCACAGTGGGTTATCTATATGTGTATTACTGTCCATTATAATTTGTATTCTGTTTGGCAAACAACCAAGGCATTTGGACTTTCCCTGGCTTTTAACATCCTCTGGGTTTGGGAGTGTGAAAGATTGAGGATAGATAAAACCTGGACTGATGAGCACTGACCAAAAGGTTCTGATTTCCTGGTTTAAGGAGCATATGTGCACTAGGAATGGAATCCATGAGGACAGAACCTTTCAAAGAGCACCGGTTACTGTAGGGTGAGTAGTCAACTTTTACCGGTTTACTCATGGTGTGAAGTACTTAGTGTGTTGGGATGAATATTAGGGAAGGAGACAAGCTTTTAAGAAGTAAAACAACACCAGCACAAGATCAAATGGCTACGAACTGCCTACGGACAAATGTTTAGATTGGAAATTAGGGAATTTCTAAATATCAAAAAAGTAACATTTTGAAATGGTTGTTCAAGAAAAGCTGTGGGAGCAAAGAACCTGAATCACTTTAGGGCTGAAATAGAGAAGTTTACAAGAGAGATGGTATGAAAGAGAGGGTTCATAATCAACAATCAGTGTATGTGATATGTGAATTTATGTGTTTGCCATCCCCAAGTTGGGGAGTAGAGGTAGTTCTCTTGGTGGTATGGAAGGTGTCTAGCAATCCCATGTTTCAGGGCTTTTGTTGGTCACCGCTTGTGACCAGGACAAAATCTTTTTCTCCTTGTGAATGATGCTAGCTTCAGGAAGGAGTGGGAGAAGAAAGAGGGAGGGTTTGTCTTCCTCTGAAGACCAAGACCGTTGACCCTGGCTAAGGCTGAGTTGAGGCTCTCGCTCCCTCCAGTTCCCCCTGGTGCAGCACAGCATACTCCGCAGTTCTGGGGTCATGGGGGAGCCTGGGATCTGGGGTGCCTGAGGTGCAATGCAGTGGTGGGGAAGAGGGCTTGGGCAGGGAAGGTGCCCAGGCAGTACAATGGGGTATGCAGTGGGCAGCCTTGGGGACCCATGGGCTCCACTGCTGTGGCTCCTGCTAGTGCAGCCTATGGGTTGTATGGACAGCCCTGCTGTAGGGCTGTGTGAAGTTCGGTCTCTGATTTGATTCAGCAGAGAGTCGGCCCTATTCAGCATCGAATCTTCAGATTTGGATTCGGCTGAATGGAATCGGGGACAATGATCCATTCACTGACCCTGATTTGGGCCAGATCTGAATCCGAAATGGATATGGCCCGTTTCGCACACCCCTACCCTGTTGTATAGTGTTCTTATTGTTTCAGGTATCATACCTTATAGTTGTTCATGGGGATTTAGAATGGCAGTTTCAGAGATTTCTTGGAAAAATAATTGCCTTCAAATGCAGAGGACTGGACTTGACAGCTTAAGCGGCTCCTTCCAACCCTGTACTCCTCTGAAGGGCTCTGGGTGGAGTCTTCCCATAGAAGAAAGCAGTGTTGTGTCTCCAGTGCATTAAGTAGGTATTAATGGATTGGTTTAAGATGCCCTGGTAGAATGCAGATTGTGAAATTCTACGGCCTTTGAGGGAAATCATTTCGTTCTTGACTTCAAAAAAGCCTTCGATCTGGTATCCCATGATCACCTCTTGGCAAAATGGGCCAATTGTGGCCTTGGGTCCACCACGATCCGCTGGCTGGGAGATTGGCTCTGTGGTCGGACCCAGAGGGTGGTAATTGATGGAAGTCGATTGTCATGATGCCCTGTGGTCAGTGGGGTCCCCCAAGGCTCTGTCTTTGGACACATATTGTTCAACACCTTTATTAATGATGTGGGCATTGGAGTCAGAGGTGGACTGGCCAAGTTCACCCATGCTCAGCAGATGGGTGGACAAGAACCTGATGGTGTTTAACACCGAAAAATGCAAGTTCTCCCCCTTGGGAGGAAAAACCTGCAGCATCCTTATAGGCTTGGCAGTGCTTCACTGGCTCGCACTACAGAAGAAAGAGACTTGGGGGTCGTCATTGACCACAAGATGAACATGAGCCTGCAATGCGATGCTGCGGCTAGCAAAGCGACCAAAACACTGGCTTGCATCCATAGATGCTTCTCAAGCAAATCCCGAGACGTCATTCTCCCCTTGTACTCGGCCTTGGTGAGGCCACAGCTGGAGTACTGCATCCAGTTTTGGGCCCTGCAATTCAAAAAGGATATGGAGAAGCTTGAGAGAGTCCAGAGAAGAGCCACGTGCATGATCAGAGGTCAGGAAAACAGACCTTACAACGACAGGCTGAGAGCCTTAAGGCTCTTTAACCTGAAAAAGCGCAGGCTCAGGGGTGATCTGATGGCCACCTATAAGTTTATCAAGGGTGACCACCAGGATCTGGGGGAACGTTTGTTCACCAGAGTGCCCCAAGGGATGACGGGGTCGAATGGTCACAAACTCCTGCAAGACCATTTCAGGCTGGACATAAGGAAGAATTTCTTTACTGTCCAAGCCCCCAAGGTCTGCAACAGCCGGCCATCGGAGGTGGTTCAAGCACCTACACTGAACACCTTCAAGAGTAAATTGGATGCTTATCTTGCTGGGATCCTATGACCTCAGCTGACTTCCTGCCCTTTGGGCGGGGGGCTGGACTCCATGATCTTCCAAGGTCCCTTCCAGCCCTAATGTCTGTGAAATCTATGAAATTTAGTTGCTTTAGTAGCCACTGGTAATATGTAAGCTCATTGGCTTTTTAAGAAAAGAGTATGTCAATTTAAAATTTATGGAAATTTCCAAAAAAATTGAATCCACATACAAGCCCCATGTTACTTCCTAACAAGCAATTCCTGAGTTCTTCATCCCTTCAAGTTTGCAAGGTTTTCCTGTATTTTAAAATACCTCAGTAGACAGCTAGGGATTCATTAAAGCAAAAAGATGCATTGATTCAGAGGGTTTCTGTGGTGATTCTCTCCTTCATCTTTTGCTTTCTTGCTTTCCCACACTGTATCATATTCCCATCCGCTCAAGTTGCAAGTGTGTTACTGTGACAGAGAATGAAGGAGTCCTGCCAAAGACATTTTGGTGCTTTAATTTCTTTAAGTGTGTGTATTAAAGCTTGGATGAAGGAGAGCCATTTTGGAAAGAGGATATGGCATCAATGTTGTTTTAATTTAAAGCCTCTAGGCCCTGCACTGCAGGAATGTGCCTCAGTATAGAGACTATTTCCTAACAAAGCATTCAGCATTGACAAGGCTTTCTAAGAAATGGAGCTGCCTGCTTCAGATTGGTCATCAGCTTCCATGAGGGATTTCCTCCATCACCAGAGGGAAAGGAGGTGAATTGCGGGGTGAGGGTCACCAACTAATGTGGTCCCAATTTACTTGCTCCCAAGGTAGTTTGTCTCCTTGACTAGTTCATGGTGAAACAGTGGTTGGGAGGCTGCTTCAGATGAGGGGGCCAGGGTCGATGCAAAAAACAGAGCTGAAGGTTGTCTAACAAAATCCAGATGTGCTGTGGTGAGTGCCAGCCAGCGTGTTCAGACTGTAAGTCACAGAGAAGCCCTTGCAGTATGTGTTTTGCTAGCACCCACACTGAAATTAATGTAAATCCAGAAAACTTTGAGCTGCTTTAATGTAGTCCATCCTCTAGCCATCTGTCAAAGAACAGTCTGTCTTTCAATCACTCATTTTCTTTGTAGACTAAGGTTTAACAATCAGCACACAATAATTATCACAGCCTAAAGTCCTATTCTGCAGCTGTGAGTTATAAATGGAAGGTGCATAAGAATAGTTGATGGGGGGTGGATGGGGGGTTACCATCTGTGGTCTCGGTGCCTTAAACCTATGAAGCTTCCTAGTATAAGCTGTTTGAAGCAGGTCTGTCACAATGGAGCCCTCATACTTCCACAGTATAAACACTTAATGCTAATGATGTTACCTCCAGTTCTTTCTGATACATGGGATTGAAGCTGATTTAGATTATTACTGATTTGTTTTGTGAATCTTTATATATGTTTGTGATAATATATAAAAGTTTTAAAATAATTCTCCTATCCCATTTAATAGAATCAGCAGTATAGGACTAGCCAACTTATTGGAACAGGCTACCCAGAGAGGCTGTGGAATCTCCTGGATGTTTTTACAAGCAGGTTAGACAGACACTTGACTGAGATGATTTAGTCAGGGAGGGGGATGTCCTGATCAAGGGGCTGAACCAGATGACCACCTGAGGTTCCTTCCAGCCCTCCTTGTCTATGTTTCTAACTCATTACACTGATAATGGGATCTCAAACCTCCTGTATGTGGTAGATCACTGGTTTGAATCCATATTAGGTTGTTGTCCTTTGAGTACATGCTTACACATACATTTACCAAGGATTAAGTGAGTGTGGTCAATGAATTGTCCCTCTGATCCCTAATGTTGTTTTTTCTCTAAGGGTTTAAGGCATATCTGCAAGGGGTGAGAGGTATAGAGAGCATCTGTCTGTGGACAGGTGCAGCAGTGATATAGTATCTTTCATCAGTATTTAATACATTTTTTTAATTAATAAAAGACACAGGTTGTGTTAAATGCTCATACAAAGTATCATCAGTGTCAGGTGCAACTGGTCACTTGCTTAGGTTCACACTTATGCTTCTTTGCCCTGAATAACTATCCAAAGGAAGAGAGCTCACACAGAAATGGGTTTGTGATAGACTTTTGTTCATCTTGCCTCTGACAAGCTCTGCTCTGAAGTGACAAAGAGACAAATAGGCAACCTCCTTCATTGTCTCTTCTTTCTCTGTTTCCTACCAGCAGCAAGGTATATGGCCGTTCATAGTCCTCATCATCAGTGACAGCAGCTGTGGACATTAGGCCTGTGCGAGGCAGTTAGTATTCTCTTCGGATTCAGATTTGCCCGATTCGGGGGACAGCGATTCGATTTGGTGATTTGAATCACTGTCCCGAATTGATTCGGCCGAATCTGATTCGGAGATTTGGCGGCTGAATCTCCGAATCACCCAGGCCACACACAGCAAGGTGAAATGGTGGATCATTGTTTTCTACCCATAGCTCTGGTGCACAGAAATGAACCATTTGTGGAGCACGAACACTATGCTTTAATAATAATCCTTAGCATTTATAGAGTACTTTACATGCCATTGTAGGCATCTGAGTGCTGAAATCCTTTATGCATTGCTTTGTTTTCTTCACGCAAAGCTTTGGCTGACTTTCCTCATAAACTGAGGTACTGCAGAGATTTCATTGTTTCTAAAGTTAATGAGTTTCTTCAGAGTAGGGGGAAGAATGAAGTTTTTAGTCTCTCAAATAACCTCCCCCCTTGAAATATTAGTTTTCCAGGGAAACAGGTAACTATGGAAACCCAGTACTCTGACACCTGACACTCTCCTCCTGCTATGAACTTTTCCAAAGTAAAGTTCCACTGGTTGAAACGTTTCTCTTTGTAACAAGAGACTATAAAACTGGGTCAGAAGAGGCTGACAGGCAAGCAGTTCCCTCACTTACTACAATCAAGCTACATCAGAATTTCCACACTTCTTGCAGGTTTTTAACAATAGCATATCTGAGGAAACCGTACAGACCTTTTAGGGATTGCTGTTAATATCTGCTTTGCCTTGTCTGTCTTAATTTAATATCAGCTCTGGTAATAACAATTACCAGAATAAAATGCTTTTCTAGAATAGCTGATTTTTATGGGGCTTTGTGTTCCCACTAATGGGAGTGTGAATGAATAAAGGCAACTGTCAAATTGTAATTACTGTTAAGTAGCCATTCTTGCTATTAAAAAAAGGTAACATTTAGCTATTATACCGTGTAGGATAGCCAGTAGAGAAGGAGGACTATCAGAGTATAGAAGAACTGGTAAAGTGTCTTCAAAGCTCCAAAAGCCCAACTTTGATTCTGTATAACTGTAGCCCTGTCAGAGGAGGGCACATAGAAGGTAAAGATTATAGAAAGGTTTGTTTGAATTCTGCAGATATGTTGTTGTCACTATCTTTCCTGCATAGGTGTTTATGCATGAAAGTAAAGTGGCTTAGGGAAGTTGGATCCATCTTTTTATTTCAGAGCTCTTGCTCGTGAAAGCTTATACATCTCTGATTCAGGTGGTTTATAAGGTGCATCCCTGCCTTCCACATCACCATAGTGCTTTTTCTACTAAAAGTGAAGCATTGCACAGGGAAATGTAACCTGTGCAGTAAAAAAGCCAGAAGGAGTTAAAGAGAATTTGTGTATGAACATAAGTATCATTTATTGGACAAAACTGAAAGCTCTTTGTGGCCCCCAAATGACTGCTCCAGCCAACGAAAACCACAACATATGCATAAACGATTTTCACTTTCTTTATCAGGAAATCGTCAAAAAAAACATAAAGAATTATGAGAAATATTCTCTCAGGCATCAGCATGGTTTCCCAAGCAATTTAAGACAGTCACAGCCTCATCTGTATCTAGGACAGTGGTTCTCAATATTTTTAGACTCCAGGCACCCCATATCAAAAACTGTTGTATTTATTTACAGAGCTTACCACCTCGAAGAGGGGCTCGGCAGTGGGGGCAGAGGAACAGCCAGGCAGGGATGTCCTGTGGCACCCTGGTTGAGAATAGCTGATCTAGGGCATAGACTTACTGGTGGCATCTATATGTGCAAATAATCTAGGAGCCATTTACTCTAAAGTTCCTGCTCCCTGCAGCCCTGCACTGCGCCCCTGCAGTAGCCAGGGGACAAAATTCCCCCTGGGTGCTAGCCCAAGGGCTGGCAAGGAGCACAGGGCCAGGAGACAGCTGTCTCCTGGCAGGGGCTTGGACATTGCTCCCTGCCTTCAGGAGCTGCCTGCTGCCGGGGTAGGTTCCACCACCAGAGCCCAGGTGGCGACAATTTTCTCCAGCCCTGGCAGCAGGGAGCTCCAGCCTCAGCTCTGCAATCATGGGGCCAGGGCTGGGAGTTCCTTGTCTTATCTTGCAGCCAGAGCTCCATGGTCATGGGACCCGGACTTGGAGATACTTATTTCCCATAGTGAGCCCTGTGGTTGCAGGACCTGGGCTGGGAGATTATTCTTTCCTGGCACTAGTGCTGGGGCTGCGGCGCTGGTGCTGGGAGGTCCTTATCTCCCAACATCAGCTTCACAGTCATGGGGCTGGCACTGGGAGATTCTTTTCTCGCAGAGCTGGCCCTGCAACCACAGACCTGGCAATGGAAGAGAAGGATCTCCCAGCTCACAATTGCAATCAGGGAGAGGGGTTGGGAGCTCCCTGTTGCTGGCAGTGAGACATTGTCCCTGCCCAGGCTGCAGTGGCAGAGCCCGCCCTGGCAGCAGGTAGCTCTTGGGGGTAGGGAGAAATCTCCACCCCTTGCTGCCTGGCTGACTGGGAGCAAATGTACTCCTGGTCGGGCATCTACGCATCCAAAACTGTGCAATAAGTAATCTTGAGTAAATTTGCTACCTGCATTTGCAGCTAGTAAGGGATGTTAAGGGTAACAAGCAGGGTTTCTACAAGTATGTTGGTAGCAAAAAGAGGATCAGGGAAAGCGTGGGTCCGTTACTGAATGTGAGAGGCAACCTTGTGACAGGGGATGCATAAAAGCTGAAGTGCTCAATGCCTTTTTTTGTCTCAGACTTCACAGGCATGGTCAGCTCCTAGACTACTGCACCAGGCAGCACAGTTTGGGGAGGAGGTGAGCATCCAACAGTAGCAAAAGAACAGGTTAGGAACTATTTAGAAAAGCTGGGTATATATAAGTCTGTGGGGTTGGATGGGATGTACCTGAGAGTGCTGAGGGAGTTGGCTGATGAGACTGCAGAGCCACTGGCCATAATCTTTGAAAACTCATGATGATCGGGAGAGGTCCTGGGTGATTGGAGAAGGGCAAACATCGTACCCATATTTAAGAAAGGGAAAAAGGAGGATCCAGGGAACTACAGATCAGTCAGCCTTACCTCAGTCCTTGGACAAACCCTGGAGCAGATCCTTAAGCAATCCATTTCTAAGCACTTGGAGGAGAAGATGATTAGGAACAACTGTCATGCTTTACCAAGGGCAAGTCATTTCTGACAAACTTGATTGCCTTCTATGATATGACTGGCTCTGTGGACACAGGGAGACCAGTGGATGGTGGTATACCTTGATTTTAGCAAGGCTTTTGATACCATCTCCCACAACATTCTTGAGGACAAGTAAAGGAAGTATGAGCGGGATGAACAGACTGAAAGGTGGATAGAAAACTGGCTGGAGCATCAGGCTCACAGGGTAGTAATCAATGGCTTGATGTCTAGTTGGCAGCTGATATCAAATGGAGTGCCCTAGGGGTTGGTCCTGGGGCTGGTTTTGTTCAATGTTTTCATCAGTGACCTGGAAGATGGCATAGAGTGCACCCTCAGCAAGTTTGCAGATGACACCAAGCTGTGGAGAGTAGTAGATATGCTGGAATATAGGGCTATGATTCAGTGTGACCTAGATAGATTGAAGATAGATTGGGCCAAAAGAAATCTCATGAGGTTTGACAAGGACAAGTATAAAGTCCTGCACTTAGGATGGAACAATTCCATGCACTGCTACAGGCTGGGAGCTGACTGGCTGGGCAGCAGTTCTGCAGAAAAGGACCTGGGGATTACAGTGGGCAGTAAGTTGGATATGAGCCAGCAGTGTGCCCTTGTTGCCAAGAAGGCTAACAGCATATTGGGCTGCATTGGTAGGTTTGTTTCCAGTAGGTCAAGGGAAGTGATTATTCCCCTCTATTCAGCACTGCTGAGGCCACATCTGGACTACTGTGTCCAGTTTTGGGCCCCCCCGCTACAGAAAGGATATGGACAACTTGGAGAGAGTCCAGCAGGGGGCAACAAAAATGGTTCAGGGGCTGGGGCACGTGACTTATGAGGAAAGACTGAGGGAACTGGGCTTATTTAGTTTGGAGAAGAAAAGAGTGAGAGGAGATTTAATAGCAGCTGTCAACTACCTGAAGGGAGGTTCGAAAGAGGATAAAGGTAGACTGTTCTCAGTGGTAGCAGATGACAGAACAAGGAGCAGCTGTCTCAAGTTGCAGCAAGGGAGAGTTTAGGTTAGATATTAGAAAGAATTTTCTCACTAGGAGGGTCTTAAAACACTGGTTATTCAAAGAGGTTGTGGAATCTCCATCCTTGGAGGTTTTCAAGACCTGGCTAGACAAAGCTTTGGCTGGGATGATCTAGTTGGGGATTGTCCTGCTCTGAGCAGGGTGTTGGACTAGATGACCTCCAAAGATCTCTTCCACCCCTAATTTTCTATGATTCTGTGATTTGCAGGTAGCACATTTTCTTGCAATTAGAGCCAATTACTGTTCACTAAGCATCTGCATGTGTAGACAGTGACACTTGTTATGCAGTAATTAACTCTGATCTTGAGTAAATCATCTCAGGTAGTAAATACCCATGGTGAAGCATTCTGTTCTGTTCAGATCCTTAGGCCATGACCTAAGGGTCAGGTTATGACCATACAGTAATTCACTGTCTAAAGCAGAGCTGGATCAAGAGTTAAATGTGTTACATTTTACATATGGAAAAGACATTTTTAGATGCTAAACTACGCAGTTTTTGTAGCATGGTTTTAACTCTCCTGATAATAGAGTTGTCATATAAGTGGACAGACAGTGAAGGAAGGCATTGTATTTGTACACTCCTATTCAGGAAGCTATTGGAATAGGAACAGAAGAAAGTTCTGGCTAAAGTCAGTGTACATCCACTAACTGGCTCTTATCAAGTATTGCCAGCTGTCCAGTTTGAGCACTGTGGATTTTGCTGAAGGCCTGTAATCCATGCAGATTATCAATCACAGAGCTGCGTGTTTTGCCAGCCTTTGCTTCTCTGTAATTGTTTGTGTCAAGCAGGGAGCAGTGCCAGGGAGAAAACCTCAGAACCTGACAACAGCTGAGGAGGCACAGAGCACAGAACTATACCATACCCTTGAACACCAGCTTCCCAAAGCCCAGCATAAGAAGCAGTTACTGATTAGAAACAAACTACCCTCACTCATGCTTTCCAGGCTTTTCCTCCCATCACTTTTAGTTCATTAGTTTCCATGGTAACAATATTAAGTGCTGTGTCAGCTGCCTTCTCTGCAGGGGCGGTTCACTTTCCTATGGTATTAACATTTTTCTTGCTGCCTTTCCCTACTTATGTATTTGAGCATTACCCTTCTTCCTTTTATGTTACTGAATAATAGCTCTAGCTCTTCTGCAGTTTAGATCCTAGCTGCACCTGACTTCACATTTCTTTACATATAATCTTGGAGGAATATGCTATTGACTGGCTAAGCTTTAACCAGTTATGTCTGTTGTCTGTACCTGAACAAACGTTCGTATCCACTGCTGCTGTTGCAATGTTGTGACAAACGGTAGCTTACATTAAAGAGGCAGATTCACTAGTTCATTGACGAGCTGAGGTTTAATAAATATGTATGACATGATTTGAGAACTTCAGGCAACAGGCTTTATATAATCATAAAGCAGCATTATTAGCCTTTTTCAGGCTAACTGAAATTTAGCCTGAATTTATAGCTTACTAACAATCACTCTTTGGTTTATAATTTCCCATATTTTCTCTTGACCCAAAGAAAAATGGTTTTGTCCTATTACAGTGGGTTTTTTTCCATTTCCTTATATAAATTAATATTCATCCCCAGCTGTTGCTTAAAATAATAACATTTTATTTCTTCTGAGCTATATATATCTGTATCTGTATCTATAAAAATAAAATTACACAATCCAGTTCCACTTTTATAGCATTTTTCACTCATGTGGATGACAAAGTAAACTTTTACAAAGTTAGATAAGCAGCATCATTCACAGTTGAAAGAAAAAGAAACTGAATATACATCTTGTAGAAGAGCCTTTTTTTAGAACCCATAAGAACTAAGGGTGGAATTGTCTTACCTTTTATACACTGAAATGGCACTTACCGAACTGTATAAATGGTGTTTTGGGGATTTATACAGAGTTTGCAATTTGACTTACCTTCTCTTACAGAGTGGACACGTAAGCATATGCATGTATACTGAGCAGCATGCTTCATAGGCTATGTACTGGCCAGGCAGGTTCACAGCTACATACCTTTGTGCCCCACCCCCGGTGCATACACACACATGCATACGCACATGCGCACCCCCCCCAAGTGTACGTGTATAAGTCAGAGTTGTAGCTGGATAACAGTAGGTATTAGACACGAGAAGAAGAGAGGACAATTCCAAATTTTAGCCCCAAAAGATCCTTCTGAAGCTGAACCACTGTATTTTGCATCTTGTAGGTGGTGGATAAAATAGATGGAGAGCAGTGGGATGTTTCTGACCCCTGGAAGCAAGAGACCAGTTAGAATCTAGGACCTGTTCCTTTTCAGGGCAGAACCATCTCAATGAGCCACATTCTGTTGTCCTCGTGAAAAATCACTGCACTATACATATTTGATCAACAATTGATTGTATTAAACATATGTAAATGCATTAGAGCAGAAGTCTTCAATCTGCGGTTCCTGATCCCAAAAGTCACAACCACTTTTCTTTTTTCTCCTGTTCCAAGGTTGCAGTACTCCCCTTGGAAGTGTAAACCAATGCAGTGAAGTCTGCTGAATTTGCAGACAGGCTTAAACAATAGATCTTAACACTCTGAAGTGCCTCCATTCATTTCCATCAAAAAGTCTATGATTCAGCAGTCAGAGAATTTGACATTTGTCAATCCACCACAGAACACTGTTTTTTGCCATGGAATTTTCCTTTTTGCTGCAGCCAGGAGCCCAACAATATTTGATGTTTTTCTCTCCTGCTGGGATCGGCCTGTAGTTGCTTCTCACTCTCCAGCTTTCCCTATAAGAGAAAGCCAGTTGGATTACAGAGCAGGTTCCCAAAATTGTACAATGGTGAAAAAACAGCTGCAGTCATCCTGTTTTTCTTACATTTTCATTTTTCTTCTGTGAATCTGTGGTGCAGTCTAACTTTTCTTTCTGATGAGTCTAGGAACAAAACATGCAAAATTGTTAGGCATCTACTACGATATTTCAAAGGAGTTGTTGCAGTAGCTGACAAAGGATTCTGATACATTCATGAGGCCTTTAAAATGAAGAAGTGTTGCATAGGTATTTGGAAAGTATTCATCTATTTTTCTTTAAACATGAATTCTTCAAGGAAAAACTTGTAGGATTTACAAAATCATGGCTGCTTTATTAAACAGTCATATGTTAAACTCCAAAGCTCTCTGAGGACTTTGCCTATCATCACTGTGGGTAATAAAAGCCACCAAACCTCATGCAGTTAAGAAAAGGTTGATTTGCTCTGCATCATGGTTTTGTTTCTACTATTCTGGGAATTGCTGCCACCAGGCAAGTTAAAGTTAAAATTACCCACTTCAACAATGTAGTTCACCAATGAATACATAACATGCCTGCACATGTTCAGAAACAGCTGTCTAGAAGAGGACGAAATTGTGTGTTGGGCAGTACAACTGATGAAACTATAGATGCGTCAACTTTTGCCCACCTTTCAACCTTTATCTAACATGATTCTTCTCCACAGAAGATGCCTTCCTCTTTGTTCTCCTTTGACAGGTTGAACCTCAGAGAGATAAATTTTTTAATCTTTCCAACAATCAATTTTTATAACTAATTTGGTTTTGGTTTCACTGTGTTGATATTTGTATTGATAATGCCTGAGCTTTTCCAGGAAAATGCAATTAGTGGCCATAGATCCAAACAGAAAGATAAGATTATTGTTCGGGGGGGTGTAAAGATTTCATAGATTTCATAGACATTAGGACTGGAAGGGACCTCATAAGATCATCGGGTCCAGCCCCCTGCCCAAGGGGCAGGAAGTCAGCTAGGTCAAAGGATCCCAGCAAGATAAGCATCCAGAGTAGGTGCTTGCACCACCTTTTGGGGGGAGTGAGTACCAGGCCTTGGGGGTTTGGTCAGTAAAGATATTTTTCTTTATGTCACGCCTAAAACAGTCTTGCAAGACTTTGTGACCATTGGACCTTATCATCCCCTGGGGTGCTCTGGTAACAGGTGTTCCCCAGATCCTGATGGACACTCCTTATGTACTTATGGGCTGCCACCATGTCACCTCTGAGCCTGCGCTTCTCCAGGCCGAAGAGTCCCATAGCACTCAGCCTCTCTTCATAAGGCCTTTCTCTCGCCCTCTGATCATGTGCATGGCTCTCCTCTGGACTCTTTCAAGCTTCTCCGTCTCCTTCCTAAATCTTGGAGCCCAGAATTGGATGCAGTACTCCAGCTACAGCCTCACCAAGGCCAAGTACAACAGGAGAATGACATCCTGAATCTTGTTTGAGATGCATTGGTAGATGCAAGCCAGAATTCTATTTGCTTTGTCAGCTGTGGTATCACATCGGTGGCTTATATTCATTTTGTGGTCTATCATGACCCTCAAGTCCCTTTTAGTCATGGTTCTAGCAAGCGTAGCATTGCCAAGCCTATAAGTGTGATGTAGGTTTTTATTCCCAAGGTAGAGCACCTTGCATTTATCCATACTGAATGCCGTCAGGTTTTCATTTGCCCACCTTGGAAGCCTATTGAGGTCACCAACCTATCCTCAAGTGTGGGCACTCTTCCCTAAAGTTTGGTATCATCAGCAAACTTGGCCAGTCCGCTTTTGACACCAGTGTCCAGATTGTTTATGAAGACATTAAAGAGTACAGGTCTGAGAATGGAGCCTTGGGGGTCACCAAGTGCCATGCTGATTTGTTCCGTCATCTACCACTCTCTGAGTCCGACCTTGGAGCCAGTTCCCCAGCCATTAGACTGTGGAGTAGTCAAGGCCCCAGTTGCCCAATTTTTCTATGAGGATATCATGGGATACCAGGTCAAAGGCCTTTTAAAGTCCAAATATATAACATCAACCTCTTCCCTTTTGTCCGGGTGATATGTCACCTGGTCATAGAAGGAAATGAGATTGGTCAAGCAAGACCTGCAACAAACCCATGCTGGCTGTCCCTCAGAATGTTGCCTTCTGTTAACCTGTCAAGAATGGGTTTTTTGATAATTTTTTCCAAAATCTTCCCACAGATTGAGGTCAAACTGATTGGCCTGTAGTTTCCCAAGTCTTCTTTCCTCCCTGTCTTGAAGATGGGTACCACGTTGGCCCTCCTCCAAACTTCAGGTTCTTTGCCTGAGCACCACAAGTTCTTGAATATCCTCGCCACTGACTGCACTATGATGTCTGCCATTTCCTTTAGCACTCTTGGGCATGACCTATACAGACCAGCTGATTTTTGAGGGTCCAGCCTCTCAAGATGCCCCTTCACAAGATCCACATCAATGGTGGGCATATATTCATCCTCACCCTGGTCATCCTGCATCATGTTAGGCAGGGTGGTCCCTTTGGGCTGGTGAAAAACTGATGCAAAGTAATCATTAATCAAATTAACTTTTTCCTGGGTGTCGGTAGTCAGCTGCCCTTAGCTGGTTTAGCATGGGTTCAGTGTTGCCTTGTTTTTCTTTAGACTCCCCACATATCTGAAGAAGGATTTTTTTATTGTCATTGATTTGTGTAGCCAGATGGAGTTCAGTTACAGCCTTGGCTTTTCTAGTTCACTCCCTGCAGGTGTGGGCCAGTACAGTTTACTCCTCCTTAGTGGTGTTTCCTGTCTTCCATCCTTTATACACCTCTCTTTTTAGACGTAGGAGATCCATGAGTTTCTTGTTGAGGCAGGGGGGTTGTTGAGCCCTTTTACCACCTTTCCTATGGGTTAGGAATAGACTTTCCTTGTGCTTCTAGGATCACTTCCTTAAGGAGCAACCAGTCATCCTAAACTCCCCTCTCTGTGAAATCATGGCTTCTCAGGGACTCAGGAACAAGTATCCTGAGCTTATGAAAGTCAGCTTTCCTAAAGTCAAGGACTACTGCATTGCTGGCTGACTTGCCAGCTTTGCAATGGATGGTGAAAGTGATCAATTTGTGGTCACTATCACCCAGCTTCCCTTCAATCCTTAGGTCACTGATTAGATCATCCCCTTTAGCCAGTACTAGGTCCAGCAGCGCCTTGCCTCTTGTTGGCCTACAATCTTCTTGAGACAGGTAGAGCACATCCTCACATATAAGGAAGGTTTAACTGATCAGGTTTGGCCAAGTGCTCATCCGATGAGTTGTCCGGGAAGTTTAAGTCTCCCATGACAACCATGCACTGAGAGTGTTCAGCCTCGGCCAGTTCCCTGGTGAATTCCTGGTTTGGAGGTCTGTAGTAGACTCCTACCATTGTATCCCCTTTACTGTTTCCCTCATATTCTAACCCAAAGGGTCTCCAGTCATCCTCCTTGGGTGCCAGTCTCAGCTTGTAGGGATGTGTAACTCTCCTTCACATAAAGAGCTACACCCCTGCCCCTTTTTTCAACACGATCTTTCTGGTACAGGGTATGGCCATTTATACCAGTAGTCCAGTCATAGGAGGAGTCCCACCAGGTCTCCGTGATCGCTATGAGATCGTAGTAATTTTTGTTTAGCAGAAGGACTAGTTTCTCCTGTTTATTCCCCAAACTCCTAGCATTAGTGTACAGGCAGGTAAGTGTGCCATTGGAGGCCCTAGGCTTCCTTGTGCTCATGGAGAAGCTCTGTTTCTGGGCTCAGGTGGAAATGGGTTCCCTTGAGCATCCTAACCTGCTGGTTTTGCAGTTGATGCTTGGTGAGTTTGCTTTGGTTGTTGTCCACCCATCCCCCCGGTGAGCTTCTGCTGCTTGCCTCTGTTGTGTGAAGATGGAGGATTATTTTGTCACCTATAGCCATGGCCTAGAAAGCAGTGGAGAATTGATCCTGGTAGAAATTCTGTTGGTGCTTCCTCCCTTCAGTTGGGAGGCTTAAGATCATACCTCTCTATGTGCCTGCAGGTTGGAAATGCTGAAATTTTACCACTAAAACAGAAGTATAGCAGTATCTGTATTCTGCTGGCCCCGAGTGGATCTCCTGGGATTGAGATACAAGTTCTCAAATCTAGGTATAGTATATCGAAAGAGAGAACTTTTTTCCTCTTTGCCCTAAATGTCATAAATGGGTAGGGAACGATTATTCCCTGAAGTCTTTTCAGCACCCAGGAATGCCTTCAAGAAGTGGACCACAGTTATTCTTGAAATGGACAAGTTTAAAACTTGAACTTCAAAAGGCTTCTCTCTCTGATGTTAGTTGCATGTCCTAACTATTATATAGTCACAAAAACTCAGTTCTAAGGGTGTATTTCATATGTAGGGAAAATGACCTAAATTGCCTAAGTTTTAAGACATTAATAATCTAGAAGAAAGTTCATATCTTAAGTTTCATAAAGTCTGAATCTTCAGATTTATGGTGTAATTCTGATTGAAATTCTGAGGAAGTGTAATGGCCTTGTACTTTCAATCCACTCTGAAGAGTAGTTATTCTGTCAGGGTTTTGTTTCATCAGAATATAATCAGTGACAGGACATAAGGCCATATCCACAAAGATATGCAGGTGCCTACACTCCCATTGATTTAAAAGGCAGCTTAGGAACCTAAATATGTGGTACGTGCCTAACCCATTTGTAGGTCTGGCGTTTTGTCCTTTGCCCTCTTTCTTTCTGCCTGCCACTAATGCACATCTCTTCTAGTGTCTTCATACAGATATTTTTCTGTCAACTAATGCTACATTTCAGGTAAATGTTTGCTTGCAACTTCCTGGGTAAAAGGAACAAACCCATCTGACCTGGTCACATTCTCCGTAAGGTTTAAGTCATGAGTAACATAGATATCTGCCTTACTTTTATGACACAAATACTGCTAAGCTGTTTTTTCTGCTCATTTGGGAGTGTAGAATTTACAGTACTTAATTTCACCATTTGTGCCCCAGTTCAACCAAATTTCTGCCAACCACTGACATTAATGCTGGTAAAAAAAAGAATAGAGGCAATTTAATAACCATTATGAAAACACATATGTATATGTTGTTTAAAATTTGGGTAACTGCGGAGGTTTACTTGCTCTGCAGAAGTAGTAAGTAATGTGCCTTTATTTTTTTAATGCATTTTTCCTTTTAGTTCACCCTTCAAGCCTCTCTTGTACCCTTCAAGCCTCTCTTGTATCTCACAAAGATGCCCATCAGGTTTGAATGAGTTCAGTTTGACTGGTTTAACAGTTTGGGAGATACGGGAAATATGGTCTAAAACCAGTGTCTTATTGTCTAACCGTTCTTTCTTTCTCCTCATTATTTCCACATATTTAAAAATACTTCTTCAAAATGTTGAGAGAGTGCTTTCTTTCCTCCTCTCCACCCTTCACAAGTATCAAACCCAATGGGCATGTCTACATGTGTATTTACGCATGCCAAACTTAATGCACCTTTGCTTAAGGCACATTAAGGTAATTTAGGTGTGCATCTACACATGGACATGCTAATGTGCATTGAGGTGCATTAAATTTAGGCACAAATAGCTAAGTCACATTAGCGCATGTGCAGATGTGCTAATGTGTGCTAACACCGTGTGCATCCATTGATACATACTGCCTTAATGCGCAATAGTGCGTCTACATGTGCACTGATGCGACTTAGCTATTTGCACCTATGCTTTATGCAGGTATCAAATTTAGGCTCAAATAGCCTAAAATCACCATTTTTAAGGCACATTAAGGGAGCACACATGTAGATGTGCACCCTTAACGCACCTTAAATTAGGCTAATGTGCATTAAATGTGCACATGTAGACATGCCAAGTGTCAGCCAGTGTTCCCATTGTCAGCCTGCTGCCTTTTATGTTATTATGGAACTTAAATAAATCTTTTGGCTTTTCTGATCCCTCTCAAGTTCTCCAGCTGTGAATAAATCAGTAAAGGTTTTCTGCCTCTGTTCTTTTGCTCCTTCATCCATACCTCTTCCTCTGCTTCTGTCACGGCTGCCTGATTTGTCACATCATTTAAACAGGCTTACTGACCATGGACTAAAGATATCATTAAGCATAGAACAGCAAAGACATAAAACCGCACGATCAGTCTCGCTTTTCACCTCTTGCTCCAAGAACCTCCTTTTTCTGCGTGGCCTTTACAACTGAGATGTAGGACCACTCTACAATGCCTTTTGTAGAGTGCCTTTTGACCCAGGGCTTTGCACTGATGTGAAAGGGCAATATGTTGTAGCATGAAGAAGAGTATCAGATTTTAAATAATTTAGCAACAGAATCACTAACTGAAATGTAGGTACTTTAGAACATGGGTGGCCAACTTGCGGCACATGTGCCACAAGTGGCAAAGGCAGCTTGTGTGAATGTCACAGCAGATTGGGGCAGGGGGAGGCCACACATTGGCAGGTAGGACAGAGAACAGAAAGCAAAACAGCAGACCATAAGGTGGAAAAATATCAGAGCGGCACAGGTTCTTGCAGGTTGGCACCATCATCCAAATTGTCATGAAGGCTTAATAAGAAAAAAAAATCAGTGCTTGTAAAAAGAAAAAACATTGCTGTGTAGTAATACTCTTTGTTCATGTACCATGTGCCAGGAGCAGTGTAGGAATTCTTCGACTCTGTATACTGTATATGTGCTGCTGTATGTACAGTGATAGGAATTTTGCCTGTGGACTAGACACAGGGGCTGTGTAGATGGACAGGGATTTTAAATCTGTGGACCACCCGCAGGGATGGTGTAAGCAGACAGGAATTTCATGTCTGTGTATTTGTATGTTGCACATGGGGAAGCACTAGCTTTAGCAGATGCCAAACCTAATAATTGGCTGTTCAAAAAATTCCTAATATTAATTTAGTTCAGGTTTAGTAAAACTCCTCCTGCAGTTGTCTAGGAAGAGTCTCTTGTGCTCCTCCCTGAAATAATTATCACAAAGGTTTTTGGTCAGACTGAAGGATGAAAGCAAGTCAGAGAAAGAGACAGAAGATGAAATGATCCTTTTTTTCTTTATACAGCAAACTTTGAAAATTAATCTGCCAGAACTAAATTACAAACACAAGTAATTTTGTGTATTTTGGTTAAATAATGTTGCCGTCTACACTGCTTATATATCATGCAGACACACAGACATGCTCATGAATATTTACAGAACTGGGCTCTGGGCTATTGCAGACAGCCTGTGTCGAGATGACATTGAGCAGCTCACATCACTTTAGAATCTAGGAATTTGTATCTATTCATAACTTTCTTTGCCAAGAACAACTCATGGAGGGGTGGTATACTACTAAAGACTCTTTGAAGCTGCAGGCAAAGACTATTGAAGTGCTGGTTCATATAGCAACAAAAAAGTATGTCTAAAAAAAAGTCTTCTGAGTATGTAGGTGTTGATAGCTTATTGAAACTTGCTGATATCTTTTAAAATACAAAATCCTGATGTTCTTTTCTGGGTGAAAGAAGATTATTAGTTGTTTATTGGTATAGGAACAGTGTTGCAATATATATAGGTTTGAAAATGTTTTAAAAATATTAACTAGTGCTATCACATGTAAAGATCTGCAAGCTAGTCACCTATTCATGGTTGGTTTTAGAGCAGGTGGGTATAACTTGCAAGTAATATTCTGCTGTAGGTTGCAACTTGCTGTGTGATTTCTCTGACAAAAATAGTTTTAAAACTAAAGAAATGGCCTAATACTGGACTTCCATAGTAATTAAAGTTTTAGTTGTCTGTACTAGTGTCTATGTTCTTTCAATGCACATTCCTGTTTTCGTATCTTTCCCACACTGCATCTCAACGTAACAACAATACCCTGGCATCTCTTGGTAATGTAAGGAAAACAAATACATCTTAAGCCTATTTTTAAGACTACACCCAGTCAGAAAATCTAGCTGGAGGAGCATCTGGAGAAGTTGTGAGAGCAGGGGCTGCTACGCTCTGAGAAAAGGGTATAGAGTGGCACCCAGACTGGGAGGTGTGGAGATGGGTGACCCAGACCTCTCACAGACACTAGGGGCACTAAACCCTAAGCTATATATTTCTTCCTCCTCCTACCCCACCTTAAATGGTCTTGAATAGAAGTTGCAGGGGGGAACCAATGGGGAAATCCAGCTACTAGGAACAACTACTGAAGCAGCAAAATTAGGGACCTTAGGCATTCAGAGAACTTTCTTTAGTTTGACTGGATTTTTTGTCTGCCTTGTTCTGATCTGACTAGCTGTTCCAGCCTTTTACCTCCCTTACAGTCTATACGCTTCTGCTTCGCTCCAGACCTGCCTTTCCATGTCTCTTCCTCTGTCCCTTTCACCCTCCTTCCCCTTCCTATCACTTTTGACTTTATCCTCCTAAGTAAGCCCACCCAGTTATGGGGGAACTAACATGTTTGCTTCTGTTACATTGTTCACGCTGCTTGTGCCACATTTCTTCTCCCATGCTGCATCTGGTTAGATCATACACTTTTGTTTATCTCTTTAGATTATAAAACTTTTGAGGGCAAGGGCTGTCTCTTACGTTCAGTGCCTAGGACAGTGGGGCTCCATTCTTGGTTGTCCATGAAGCGTTAATGCTAATAAAGGGTATAGATACACATACAGTTGGACCCTTTTCAAAAGAGCACCAGCTGTAATGTTGTAACTGTTATGTATGGACAAGCTGAGACTGATACAGATGTACCAAAGCCCCTTCAAATTTAATACTGCTTCATCTAGCATTAAAGCTAAAGCATGAATTTGTATCATTCCCAGCTTGTCCACACAGAACAATTGGAATGTAAAAGCTGCTGCCCTTTTGAAACAGCCAAATATATAGTGCGTCCATATCCATAATATATATGATCAGTAGACAGCAACTGTCTTCTAAACCAGCTGGGTGAGTGTTCAACCCACACAAATGAGCAAAAAAGTTCCTGTGAATTAAATAGTGATACATTGGTAACTATTTTATTCAATGTGGGTATTAGTGCAGACTTGTGGATATACTTTCAGCAAAGGTCTGTGATGGCTTTTCACATTTGCAAATGCTACCTACTGTTGGAGTCTGCAGACAGATGAATTGTACCTTTCTACTTCTCTTTGACACTTTAAGCTGTACTTCTCACCTTTCACTCAGTTGGCAAAACACTTCATCATCTGGACACAAATTGCCTTCCATCCCTTTTTTATTAACTAGAGTTCACAAACTCTAAAAAACCCACATTAGGTAAATGAGACTGAAGAAAATTTTTCTCACATGTTAATTATTTTTATGCTAGTTAGATTGTCTTGACGTGTATTTTTGAATCCCTGAATTTAGCAGTTTCTCTTCCTTTCCTAAAGACAAGAATAGTTATGCTATCAGTAGAAGATCTATACCACATATATTTGAACAGTTTGCAGTAGTAAGGGATACAAAAGCCCCAAACCAGCAAAACTTTTCCTGATGAGATGCCATAATCTTGCAGTCATCAGCTTCAGACAGTAACAGAAGCTGCAGTATTTGCATCTCAAATAGTGCACGTTACACGTAACACCAGTTTGTCCAGTATCTTAATGCTACTTGATACAGTTTAAGTAAATTCTACTCTTTATTTTATAAGAAATAGGATTCATCCCTGGAGGGCCATTTTAAATGTAAAAGAAATAATAAAAGAAAAGAATACTTGAAGTTGTAGTTAGCATTATAGTTAATTATAACTATAAGTTATAGTCTTTTAGGATGTGAATTCTTACAAGAACACTGCAGTGAAATCTGTATGTATTCTACGGCTATGGAACGTACCACTGCTAAAAAATTATGCTCTGGACTTTTGCAGGCAAACAAAATTGGTGACAGAAGTTTGAACTTGCCCTTCTAATCTTTAATGGGTTGATTTCTCTGAACCTTAAAGGCAGCATTCTAGAATGTATTGAAAACTGAATATATGAATATATAAAATAAATCGAATATCAGAATAACAATAGAGAAGGCACTGGGTTGCTGGGATGATAACAATAGAAAGGATAATGGCAAAGTCCTGTACTTAGGACAGAACAATCTTATGTACTGGTACAGGCTGGGAGCTGACTGGCTGGGCAGCAGCTCTGCAGAAAAGAAGCTAGGGGTTACAGTGGACAATAAGCTGAATATGAGCCAGCAGTGTGCTCTTGTTGCCAAGAAGGCTAACGGCATACTGGGCTGCATTGGTAGGTGTGTTGCCAGCAGAGGGGGGGAAGTGATTATTCCCCTCTATTCAGTACTGTGTCTGGTTTGGGCCCTCCATGACAGAAAGGATATGGACGAATTGGAGTCCAGTGGAGGGCAACAAAAATGGTTCAGGCCCTGGAGCACATGACTTACGAGGCGAAGCTGAGGGAACTGGGCTTACTGAGAAGTATAATGGTTTCAAGTTGCAGCAAGGGAAGTTTAAGTTACATATTAGGAAAAACTTTCTCTTGGGGTAGTAAAACACTGGAACAGGTAACCCAGAGAGGCTGTGGAATCTCCATCCTTGGAGGTTTTTAAGACCCAACTAAACAAAGCCTTGGCTGGGATGATGTAGTTGGGGATGGCCCTGCTTTGAGCATTACTTGGACTAGATACCTCCTGAGGTCCCTTCCAACCCTAATTTTTCCAACCTTATGATTCTATGGATTGCTTGTTGTTGTTTTCATATTTAAATCAATAACACTTCCATCTACATTATATATTTACATTCAGTTTTTTATGCTGCTTTTCCCAACCAGGGTTCAGGGTGGCTTATAAAATTGGAGAATGATAACAGAGAGCAAAACAACTTAAAAGGGAACATAAACCAGAGTCCCCATAAACAATATTTCAACCTAGCTTTGTTTGGTAAATGCCTGCCCAAATAGGGAGGATTTACATTGCTTCTGAAAGATGTCCAGGCTTCACCTCTGGAGGGAGAAGGGGTTCTAAAGCTGAGGAGGGACTACCAAAAACAGCTTCTCGTATGTTTTTTCCAAGCTTATTTACCACACTAGTAGTATTTGCAGGTAGTTCTTATCTTGGGAATCGGGAATGGCAACAGGACTTCTGTCGTCCTAAAAGATAGGCCTCACAATACTTTTGCACAGCCAGGTTTCATCATCTTGAGGTGGGAATGTGTCTGCTGTATGCTGTTATGCCATACACAAAGTCCTTTTCTGGAGTGATGTGGATGGGATTCCTGGAGTTAACACCTCATTAAGAAACATGGAAAATTCACTTCTGACAGAGGGTTTTTTTCAGGCTATCTAAGCTCAAGATGACATCCCTGTATAAGATAGCAAGCTTTTTTTTTCAGGTAGATTTTTTTTTTTTTTAAACGAAACTCAAGTGTCTGTACCTTATTTCAGTTCTTCTCTAAGGAACTAGAATGAAGGTTGTTTGGTTACCTTTGCCTTCAAGTGTTTTGTGGGTTTATCAGTCTAATCTTGTTTCTCAATCTTCTGTCTTTTGAACTGCATATTTTAACTAATCGCAGTATTCTTTTAAATACCTTCTCATAATACAATTATATATTAACAACTTTAATTTTACCTTCAGGTTTTATTGTACTGCTTCACCTAGTGTTATGAATTTATACACCATATCCAGTGGGGAGGACATATCAGATAAAGAAAAAAAGTGTAATGATGTAATTTAGCTTAAAACAATAAAGGCTAGAGCCAATTTAAATCAATGAGACTTGCCTGCTTTGGGGACATCCTTTAGCAAGGGTGCCTAGTATTACTTCCCTACTGGAAAACTTCACAGTAGATGATCCTCTGTCTTGCAAATAACTTAGAAATGAGAGCAGACTTGTCCTTTCCAACTGTAACTGCAGGACAGGTTCATGAAGTGAGAGACATTGTCAGTCATGTACTTTAAACTAGATTATGAATGAGTTTATATGCTATTTCCGTGAACAGCAATGTAACCAAATATGTGATTCTTATCCTAAATATGAAATGAATAATTTCTTATAATTATTGTCATTTTCAGACTGGTTTCAGTAGATGGATCTCATGGCTTTTTACAGTGTGAAGAATTCAGTATTTATTTAGGCCATCATAACAGAATGCTATGTCTTTTTAATCTTCCTTTAAAGCTTTGAATCACAAGCCACCCAGGTAGTATAAATGAAAGATACAATACTGCAGTAAACATTCTCAGACTCCATCCCTTGTTCAGAGGTCTCAGAAATAAAGCAAAACACCTGCGCAGCCTTTCTTCCTGGAATGCTTAGATGTGGTGTTCAGAAACTGAAGAACCAACATACCCTTCCACCTCTCACAATAGTTAGCAGTGATCAAGACAGCAGTTTCTTTTAGAACAGATGCTAGTAAAAATGCAGCCTTTTATTACTTTAAAGGTGGGACCAGGTTGATTCAGACTCTTGTAAAATAAAAAAAAATATCTGTAAGAGAGGGAAATGCTGATCAGTGGGCACGTCTACACATTTATTAATGAGAAGTAAGCACATTTAGTTTAGTACTTGCTTAATGAAGTACAAACGAAATGAGCAGTAACTACAGTTACTGCACAGTAGCACAGCATGCTTTTTTTTTGTGATGCTTACTGCACTGTAGCCTAATAACACTGCAGTAGCATACTAGCACGTTTTTTGACCAACACGCTACTGCACAGTGTTATTAGGCTACTGCACAGTAAACGTCTCATGTAGACATTTGGTAAATCCTAAACACTGCTTTGGGCAACTCTGAAATGAGCATATGGGAACTGAAAGAACAATGTGCTAACCCATTAAATATGGATGCAGAATTACAGGAAATCCAAAACTTACAATTTGGTTTGGGATAAATTTTGTACCTCAGTCTTTTTCTTTTATTGGATACCACTGTAAACGCAAGGGAGCACACGAAGCACAGGCAGTTCTAGCAGTCTAACCTACTGGTAACTTGGAAGGACTTTCCAATTGGCTTCATCTGAGAATACCAGCCTCTTCATAGTTTGGCCAGCCCATAATAGGATCTCTGCAGGTAATATACCTAAAAGGAAGCAAGGCTCTGAACATACCTAAAAGGAAGCAAGGCTATTTATAATGTCTCTTTTGTAAGATACGTGTCTTCAGGACCTCACATATTGTAAGTGTGACTATATACCTCACCTAAATCAACTTTCTTAGTCCTCTGGAACTCTGCAACAAAATCATGAAAGATAGTTATGCAAGGCCTCACACTTGAATTATCCCTGCAGAAAAATAATTAGTGAGGCAGGGATTAACACGGGCCTTGTGCTCTCCTTCCCCAGAGAATTTCAGTAGGAAGATGCTGGGGGCATTTGCTTAGGACATTGCTTTCTGCATATGGCTTCATCAGAAACAGCATGGTGGGTTTTATATGAGGCCTTTACAAAGATGATTTTTAAAGGTGCTAGCTGGAGAGGCAGGATGGGCTGCCCCTATAAATGAAATTTGAGTTCATAACCATGCCAAGTGTTGCCTGATATTTTGGAAGTTAATAGATTGTACTCTTTAGAGATTGCACAGTACTCTGTGACACAGGTCTTTCTTTCAAACCCATTTTATTAGGCAAGTAAAAGTACAAGAGAAATGAAAGATAACGCACAGTTATACTATTGTTTGACAACACACTTAGCTCCCTTGCAATTGAAGTGGGCTTACCTCATGCTGCTGGGGAGCCTGATGGACTCTTACAGATTCACCAGAGGAAAGTGAGTCCTAGGTACTCTCTCTTATCTCTACCTCTCTACCATTTTTTATGTCCAGGTGGCTCCCTTTGCAGCCCAGCAACATGCATCTGATTGGCCACTGACCTGACATTGCCCAGTAACCCACATCTGGCTGGCTATCAGACAGACACTGTCCAGGAACTATTTACAGAAACCCTAACAACAAACATACAGATTAACTATTTATAGATCCTTGCAAGCTACCGCTGGCAGGCAGCTCAGCCCCTAAATTGGAGTTTCACCAAGTAAAAGGGTCCTCAAGACGTACAAAGTATTTAGGGGAAAAAAAGCTGTGTATGACAGAGATGTGGCTAGGAATTTTGGTGCCCTGGGCCCCAGGAGCTGACTGTCTAAATCAGCACACCGGTACTTACGCCTCACTCTCCCACCCCTAGTTATGCTACTGATCATAGTTTTATAGTTTGTAGGGTCGGAAGGGACCCTACATCTAGTCCGACCCCCTGCCATGGCAGGAAAGAATACTGGAGTCAAATGACCCCAGCAAGGTGTTCATCTAGCCTCCTCTTAAACACCCCCAGGGTAGGAGCCTGCACCACTTCTCTTGGAAGCTGGTTCCAGGCCCTAGCCGCCCTGACTGTGAAGTAGCGCCTCCTGATATCTAACCTAAACCCACCCTCTGCCAGCTTGTGACTGTTATTCCTGGTCACTCCTGGCGGTGCTCGGGGAAACAGCGACTTCCCCAATGCCTGCTGATCCCCCCTGATTAGTTTATAACAGGCCATAAGATCCCCCCTCAGCCTTCACTTTTGGAGGCTAAACAGGTTCAGGTCCCGCAGCCTGTCCTCATAGGGTCTGCCCTGTTGTCCCCTGATCCTACGAGCGGCCCTCCTCTGGACCCTCTCCATGTTGTTGACATCCCTCTTGAAGTGCGGCACCCAGAATTGGACGCAATACTCCAGCTGCGGCCTGACCAGTGCCTCATAGAGGGGGAAGATCACCTCCTTGGACCTGCTCGAGATGCATCTGTGGATACATGCCAAGGTGCGGTTCGCCTTCCTTACTGCCTCTCCACACTGCCGGCCCATGTTCATCTTGGAGTCAATGATGACCCCCAGATCTCTTTCCGCCTCTGTGCTGACAAGAGGGGAGTTCCCCAACCTGTAGGTATGGTGCCGGTTGTTCCTCCCCAGGTGCATCACCTTGCACTTGTCTGTGTTGAAATCCATCCTATTCTCGTCCGCCCACCCTTGTAACCTGTCTAGGTCTGATTGTAGCGTGTTGCATCCTTCCAATGTTCCCATGTCCCCCCACATCTTAGTGTCATCAGCATATTTGAACAGGGTGCTTTTTACCCCCTCATCCAAATCGCTGATGAAGATGTTGAACAGTGCGGGCCTGAAGACCGAGCCCTGCGGAACCCCACTGCCCACGTCCTTCCAGGTTGAGAAGGACCTGTCCGCTACCACCCTCTGGGTGCGACCCTCCAGCCAGTTGGCGACTCATTTGACTGTGATCATGGTACAGTGCAACTTGGTGTTACCTTCCATGTAAACTGTACGCTGAAATGCAGTGGCAGATGCAGAGAAGGTGCAATGCAGCTGCCCTTTGCCAGAGGGTCTGGCCAGAGCATAGGGTGTGAGTGCTGCCACTGCCATTCAACCCCTTCCTTCTTTCCCCTTTTGCTGAATTGAGCTGGAAGGGCAAGGGAGGAAAAGGGTAAATGCTGCTTCTTTCTGCCCCTGGGCTCTGGAGCCACCCAAAAGCAGGAGCTTCAGTAGGAACTGCACTGACCAGACAGTGAGTGAACTCAAGAGTTCACTGCAAATGCTCAGTATAGCTAAAGGGAGTATAGTGAAAGGGAGCAACACACCCCTTGTCTCATTCCTGGATCCCCTACTGCTAAAATGTTTTATACAGTGAAATACAGTGTCAGTGGTTTTCAAATTGACCTGTAAGGTATAGTGATGCCACATCAGTCCACCTTCAGATATAGGGATCATTGCCCAGCACAGGGCTGTTACAAAGTTGACACATAAAGTCTTTCACCAACTAAAATCCAGAGTACTTCTCTCTGTATCCTTATACATATGCTTCCTTTCACTCTTTGTCAAGTACTAATTTAACTGCAACAAAATCTGTAGGTTGGAACCAGAACTGGAGTTTTAGTGAACACAAAAGGTGAGCAGAAACAGATTGCACAGTGATCTGGAGAGTTTAAAGTGTAGGGGTTGGAAATACAGACTAGTAAGGGTGAAGTTCTTGACCAAGATATGATAATTTAGGAAAGCATATTTTAAAAGAAGAGCTTTCACTAAGAAGATATGTTCATCATTAAAGTTAATTTTTATATTTTCTATGTTGAAATGATAGTGAGGGGTGTGTAGGATCTAGATAGGAAGTTTGAAAGGGAGGCATGTTATAGAGAGTATTTTGATTCAAAAAGAGAAGAACTTAGAATCACACACTTAACACAAAATTAAATGGAATAGGCAAAGAAAAAAAGAGGTTTTCATATTGGATTTAGACTAAGAGGGAGAGCTTTTGAGGAAGAAGGACACAGAGAGGCTGTTCATGTACGGTAAAAAGATGCAGATCTAACATACTTGATTAAATTGTTTGAAGGGAGAAAATGGAGGCTGGTGTTAAATTGGAGGCAGGATCTCCTGGTACAGTATAACATGAGACAGACTAATGTAAATTAATGGAGTTTTAATCCAAAAAAACCCCCATGTGTTTATGGTACTGGTGTAATTCCGGAAACAACCTGAGGAAACTTTTTTTGTTAGACCAAATGCATATCCTGTACCCTTCCAGAGCTGATGGTCTATTTGATTCAAATTCTAATACCCCCTTCACATGCAAAAACTGACACGTGAAAATATATCATAGCTGGGAACCACTTTTTCTTAGTGGGAGGTTCTATTTGATCTTGAACATTAAATGAGAATTTCTTCTTTTGGGGGTTTCTCTTTTTTCTTAAGAGATTGGCAGTGAGTAGGAAAGGAATCCGTTACTAGAGAGGCCTTTGGTGTACCAGGCACAACATCTGCAACATCAAAGAAGCATAGCAGTCTGTATTTAAGAGATGTGTTTTGGTCTTTTTTCCAGTCTTAGTTTCCAGCGGCACATGCACGCAGCAAGCACTGCCTAGAGACAAGGTCTGCAGTCCGGCTCTTATGGGCAGTAGTTCTCATTGTTGGTCCCGCAGTTTCTAGCCTGAGACATTCCTCACACCACAGATTTATCTGTGTCGCTCATTTCTTTTCCCACAGGATGTAGTGGTTAAGCCACCGTGTTGTTCATAGATATTTTACAGTGGTGTAAGAATGGTTGTTATAGGATCTTACCAAGGATTAGCTACAGCCCCATAAGGTGAGAGAGGAAGTGATTTCATCATAGCTAGGTGACATAGCAGTTAGGACTGCAGGATGTTGTAGCAGGGAACTGAAGTGGTTCCCCACAATAAAGTAATCAGCCTTTTTTTCGTAACCCCAGCAACAGTAAGCCTATGTTGTAGAAATTTCCATCCTTTTGAGTGTTGTGTAGTCACAGGAGGGGAAATCAGTAATTATATGTGGTAGTTTGCAGACACCGCATTAGAAGTTCCCCAGTTAAGGTTCAGAAGTCCACAGAAGAAGTTTTTGATTTGTTTGACCACCACAGGACTATAAAAATCCCTCTTATTCTGCAGCTGTATCCACAGGAGTAGCAATGGATTTCATCATCTGCTGTTAATCAGGAATGTAATTCTAGTTGCATCTTCCTTGTGTGCAGCTAGCTAAATAAACTGGCATGCTTAAACTTGTTGGCTTGATGTACCACCTATATTCAGGATAAACCCTTCATGTTTCCATTCGACCATTCGCCAGAGGACTTTTGCTTTGGCCAGCCCCCTTAACATGGATCTTTCATTTTGGTTTCTAATAGTATCCCAGCAATAAACTTTGGAGTTTCTAGTTTGTTGTTCTTGTTAAATTTTAAAGATAATTGCATTCAAACTTAGTCTTTCTAGCGGCTGCTGTCTAGACCTTCAAAGAAGTCATAATGTTGATTTTGTGCTATCTTCATGCCAAAGATGTTGATTACCACAAACACCAAGTTATAATGTAACTAAGAACAGCCCAAGGTGAAATTGGGCTGAGGGAAAGAGAACCCATTTTAAAAGGTGAAATGCAGAAAATGAGTGGCCAGATGTATTGTTTTTATATATTTTCCGTCATTACAAGGGTACTACAGGAATTAATTTGGATTGTGGTTTTCAAACAAGTCTAAGGGAGTTAAATACTTAAAATGCATTGTAACAGAATGGAATTTAAATGCCTAATGGCATTAGTTCACTTTGAAAGCCGCAGTTTAAGAATCTGTAAAATTCTCTGAAGACACAAATTTGTGCACTAACTAAGCAGCTGTATTATATTTTCTGTTGAATCACCCTGAAACCACTTGAAACCAAATGAGTGATGTGTACAACATCTTCAATTCCACTTCACAAGTTTTCTGAATGAGAGGTGTTATATTTCCAGTGTTTACCTCTGTACACCCTTCTATTCCTAAGATGGCAGTGAGATAATTTTGTCAAGTGCTACAATGCACTGAAACTTGTCAGCTCACACCATGCAGAGCTTCTCAAGGTTATTGCTTTTACTTTGTGCAGCCCGTGTCCCCTCCCATATTGAAGTTAAAGTTAAATCTCCTCTCCATAAATCATTCTTTCATATATGATTCCCAGTTCATGTAATAATTTTTCTGAAAAAAGTCTTATTTGTTATTATTCTCAAAAATCCAGATCAGAAATTCCAGTGTAATAGAGGAGATTTAAATCTGTACATGTAATAACAAAGAAAGAAATTATTAAAAACCAATCAGTTAAATACAATAAACACAGTAAGCTCAGAGAAAGCTGCCATCTTTCTCATGCCAATCATGAGTGGCATGAGAGCTAATAAAGTCCTGAATAAGTCCCAAGTACTGTCCGATAGAAAAGAACACACAATTTTTCTGGCTGAAGTGAACAAGTAAACTTTTGTATCATTTCCTAATTATAGGGAGTTTTAAGTATAATTTAGTAGTAACCTACTGTTAACCCCGAATTTAAACACTAGAACTTGCCTGTAACAGCCTTTAAAGTCTCTGCTATTCTCACGCAGTCAAATGAAATCTGAATTCTCAACCAGAAGAAGGATCATTAAAATCACAGTTTCCACTGAGAAACCATTCAGCTATGTAGAGTGTGAAACATTAATAGGAATCTCTACAGATAACTTGGAACAGTCATTTAATGAATCTTATTATTTTACTAGTTCTTCAATGATGTAATGATTCACTGCAAGCCCGATGAGTGGCATGAAACAGATACATAGGACAGATGCATGTCTCAGGGTTGGCCCTGTGGACTGGATTAGACCCACACTGCCACTTCTCCCTTCCAAATGCTGAATCCAGTGCCTGTGGTGCTTGCTGTAGCCAGTCGAGAACTACACCATACATAGCACCTGTTCCAGCCAGTCCAGGGCAGATGCCATGTGCAGCATGGGTCCCAAACTGGCTGGAGTGGGTGCTGCAAGTCGCACAGTCTCCAACCAGTTACAGCAAGCAGATCTGTTATGCAGGGGACCGACCCAGAGTCCTTTTCCTACCCCCCACCTTCCCATTTCCCTTCCTTTCCCCTTGCCCACTTGCTGGATCCAGCACTCACTCTAGCCAGTCTGGGGCTGCACTGCATGCAGTGCTTACTTCAAGACCCATCCTGCATATGGCCCCCATTCCAAACTGGTTGTAACAGGCATTGCATGCAACTCCCATCCTGGAGCATGAGCTACATGTGCTGGATCTGGCATACGGAAAGGGATCAGATGATGTGACACCATGGGTTCCATATGTGGTTAATGGTCTGTGTAAAAAAATTCCTTCAAACAGTTTTTAATTCTTTTCCTTTTAATTTACGTAGTTGTATCTTGTTCTTGCAGCACAAAGTCATAATTAGGAATTCCCTACTGATTTCATACAGCTTGTTGTTTTATGAATTTCCATTATCTCCAATTCAACTTATTTATATACTAATACTTCTCACCTTTTAATCTAGGAAGATTTTTGTCTTCTCAGTTCTTTTGACTCATGCACATTTTTCTGTTTTTTGCTTTATCCTCTTTGAAAATTGAATTTGACATTCCAAACTAGGAATGTATTTTTTTTCTAGAGTTTAGGTATATATTATGGCATTCTTAGTATTTTCAGTGTTCGGTTCTCTTCCATATGTTAATATGCCTTCACAGCTTGTTTGCTTTTGATGAAGTCAGCATGTTTAAAAGATGTTTTCACTGAGCTGTCCACTGTGATGTCAGTGCCTTTTTTAAAGGTATTTAAACTGAGGCGTTAGTTTCCATGTGTATGCATGCAGAGTGCAGTTCTCATTAGAGGCATTTTAGAAAATGAAACAGTTACAAAGCAAACTGGGCTACCAAATTAAGCAAACTGCATGTACGCTCCAATTTTCATTATTTTTTATGGTTATATTTAATATGTAGTATGTTGTATCAACAGAAATTACTGTGTTCTTTTCATATTTACAAATTTCATGGAGTTTGGCATATATAACATAGTGTGCAGTGTTTAAAGGTGCCTTTTTGTCTGTTCCCTTTAGCCTTCATGTTTATTTTGGAAGAACAAACTGAGTTTCTTATGCTTTCTTTTTCATAGACTCAGAATCGCATGAAGCTGATGGCAGATAACTATGAGGATGACCACTTCAAATCCTCATCCCATTCCAATCAAACTAACCACAAGCCCTCCCCTGACCAGGTAATATTTCCCTCCTTTTTTCTTCTTAAATGGTTTTTAATTTGACTATTTTGAGCCAACTACAGCTTTTCCTAATGTACCTGCAGTACCTGGGAAGAAAAATCATATTCCTTACTGAACAAAAACGATGGAAATTTTTGCAGCTGTTGCATAGACTTTGTAGCAGATCTTGCTAAAATGCACAGATGTTTACAAGTACTAAACTGGGTGTTGGAGTGGGAGGGGGAAAAGCCAGCAACAATGTTAATATTTTGAATATCTCATAAAATGTAAGGTAAGAATTGTCTCCTAACATATTCAGATTCCAGTAACTTGTCAGCATTTATGTACTTGGAATAGTTGTGTCATTCCTCCTTTAACTCATGAGAAGAATAATTTATTATACTAAATGTCCTGTATTGATTCTCTCCTTAAATAGCAGGGAATTTCGGTCAGGATCAGCTTCCTAATCTCTGGATTCTGTGTGAGCAGTTCCTTTCATTTCCCATGAGGAAATACTGGCTTCTATGCCAAATGAGCACAGACTACTCCCTCAGAAACTCAATGGGCCATGAACTGAAAGAAAATCAATTTGCCACCTCCAAAGCATAGTACAGCTTCATGTGTCATTTGCAAACACAGCCATGGATTTCGTAATTATCAGAGGGATTACCTATCCCTTGAGTAGCTCAGGACATGCCAGCCTAATTACAAATCCATGTTGAAATCTCCCCCTTTTCAGTTTAATTAAAATATTCACAAACTTTAATCACTGCCTGGACTGCTTTGCAGGAAGGAATGCCTTGCACCTTTCTCAGTCCTTTGGTTTGACATAAAAAGGGAAATGATGACCTTCAAAGGAAGCTGCAAAAGACAAGGGTCTTTTAAAAGAGTGGATCATGGTGATGGGAACCAAGAGGAGGATGACCCTGGAAGAAGGAGGGAACAAAAGTATAAATGCACATATATCACCCCAAAATCCTTATCACAGTATCTCCTTTCATATCTATGACAGACTCCTTCTTAAAACACTATGAGAAAAATGTTAAGACAAACATGGATTTCTCAGAAGGATAGAAGTAATGCAAACAGGAATGAGTATCTCATTTCCAAACATCTTTCCAACCTCTCTTCCCACTGGCTTGAGGTTACAAATGAAGAACCCAGTGAATTGAGTGATTTGAGTCCTCCAAGACATTCTTTGAAGATGTCAGCCATATTTTCTTTGTAAGAGGAATATCGCTCTTGCAAGTTAATACAGTGGTTTTCAAACTCATTTTTGAGTGAAAGTTTATCCACCCTTTTACACATTGAAATTCTGTGATGAAACTCAAGACGTTTCCATAATGTATACGAGAATAAACACAATGATGGTTTGAACAGGGCTAAAACAGAAAGGATTGCTAAGAAGAGAAATACATAAAGAAGCTTTTGCAATCATCTCACAGTGGAGGACAGTTTGCCTAAACACATTCTGAGAAATTGAGTAAAACCTAAAAGAGAATTTAAAAAGCTGTTTCCAGTTGTTCAAATTATTGGAAGGTGATATAGCAGAAAACACAGGGAATTGGAGACCGTTCTTTTCTGCTATTAGTATTTTGTACATATGTGTGTGCTTTAAATACTAACCAATTCTTTATTTCATTCCCATGCTGCTCTGGGGCTTTTTCCCATTGTCATCTCTCAACCAATAGGATGAGGAAGAGGGTATTTGGGCATAACCAATCAGATGCTTTAGTACAGCCATTTTGTTCAGAACGGTGAGAATTTACTTTTCTTACCAATTGAAAAGTTTACCACAGTCACTCTCGCATCTTGCTTTTGTGTGGTTTATGAAACCTGGGTGTCTTTTTTTTTCCCCCTTTTTTCATGTGGTCTATGCATGTGGATGTTTTGTATTTAATTTTTGTGGGGAGGGGTTTCATTTCTTATGTGTTTTAAGAATCAAGCACTTGTTTGAAACATTCTGGGGAGAACTTTCCAGGGCATGTAATTGAGTTTATATGCAAAGCAATACCCTGTTTTTTGTGAAAGAAAGCAGGAAATGGGACTGGTACTATTAGCCTTTTGGTGGGAATAAATTTTCACTCAGCCCCTTTACTTTAACAGGGCAGTTTTTGCCGTGGCCAAATCTTTTTTTTTTTTTTTTTTTTTTTTAATTCTGGTCGATAATGCTCAAACATAACAGATCTACCTGTAGATTACCAATTTTATGCATGTGGAGCTGTCCTGCTAAACTTACCTCCAGATGAGTGACCCAAACCACCAGGTAGTCCCAAAATTTAACTCAGAAGAGCTGACTGCTGAAAACAACTGCTCAAACAGGAGACTTTTATAGAAGTAAATAGAAGAAATATAAGTCTCCCACTTATCTCTACACTTCCCCAAGGAACTGCCAGGTACCTATCTGCCACTGTACAGGTCAGCCCCTCCCTTTCAAGTCAATTGATTGGAAACCTAATCCAGCTGGGGCAGTCAAACTTTAATTTCATGCCTTGGGGTTTGAACTGACGAAATCCCTTCTGTGGAACAATGGTAATATAATTAATGCACACTCATGGGCTATCTCACATTCCTTTTGAGTCACTTCTCTTGCAATGCTTGTGTGTTGGTGTATGGTGTTATATTTAAGATAATTATAATATTTCTAAAGCACTTGCTGGAGATTGCCAATATGAAATGAAAGATGAGGTAAGTTGATGGTAAAAAAGAGGAAATCATTATGAAGGTAGGAGTCACTATAATTGATTTTCATCCCAGAACTAAGTAAAAGATTGTTAGCAAACATGGATTAGAAGATCTTTCCTTTTGCCCCCTGTGAACTGCAAGAGGAACAATTCTAAGGCAGTAAGTATACTTCTTCACCTTTAGGGTTGTTGGTTGTAGCTATGTTGTACTCTCTCTATATCTGAAGAAGGGTGTTTGTGCCCAAAAGCTTGCAAAGAACAATTTTTCAAACTATTTAGTTGGCCTAATAAAAGATATTAGGCCTGTATGAAGCTTCGGGGGGGTGATTCAATTCGAGTGGTGATTCAGAGACGATTCAGCCCAATTCAGTGGCCGAATCTCCGAATCCAAATTCAATCAGTGGACCAATTTAAAGGTCTGAATCGATTCAAAGCTCTCTGAATCTTTGGAAGATTCGGAGAGTTTTGATGATTCGGACAGTCCCTGGTAGCTGCAGCAGGCAGCTGCAGCTGGACTCTGAGCTGGTAAGTAGGGAGTGTGGGTGGGGGGGCTGGGGGAGGGGACCATGGGGGGACCCCGACCCCCTGCTTCCCCAGACCCCCCATGGCTGCCCTGCCCACCCCAGCTCCTAGTCCTTTAAAGAAAAGTCCTGGTGCTCACTGGGTGCTGCTGGGCAGGGGAATGATCCCTGCTGCCCCCCACTGCCTCCCATTGCATGGAGGGCTCAACATGAGCCCCCTGACCCCCACCCTTGCTCCCCCAGCCCACCCCATGGATGCCTTGCCCGGGCCAGCTCCAGCCCTGTAAGGAAAAAAAAGAGAAAAGCCCCAGGACTCACTGCTCCTGCAGTGGCCTCGGGGCTTTTGGGAGGGCTGGTGCAGAGCCCCCCAAGTGGTGCATGGAATCAGGGGACGGGGGATCACAGGAGCGGTGAGTGCAGGGCTTTTCTCGGGTTTTTTTTCCCTTAAATGGCTGGAGCTGGCCCAGGCAGGACACCTGTGGGCAGTCTAGGGGAGCAAGTGGGGTTCAGGGGGCTCATGGAAGAACCCCCCATACAGTGGGGGACAGCAGGGATCACCCCCCTGCCCAGCAGCACCTGGTGAGCTGGGGCTTGTTTTTTAACAAGTGCCAGGAGCTGGGCTGGGCAGGGCAGCCATCACCAGGCTGTGGGGGATGGGGCTGGCTGATTCGGAGATTCGACAGCAGTCGAATCAGTGTGGGACAATGATTCGAATCACTGAATTGAATCACTGTTACCCGAATCGGCCGAATCCGAGTCTGAAGCGAATACTAGCTGCTTCGCACAGGCCTAAAAGATACCACCTTCTTGCCCTTTATCACAGACTAGAAATTTGCCAGATTAAGATGGATGTTAGTTTCTTGCCAGTTAAACACAGTACACTATACACTGCTTTCTACCTGACAGGTTTTCTTCAGCCACACACCATGGCAGCAAAAGCATAGAGTGCACACTACAGAATATCCCAGTACAAACTATTTGGTACCTAGGAGCCTCTTTTCTTATGTATCCCAGCAGAATGTGCATGTCAATCACAGACTCTTTATGAAGTGCAGCAGGGAAAAGTGTGGAAGATAGTTGTCCTCTGACCCAGTGATTCCCCAATAAGGTAAAAGTTTTTAGCACTGGGTTCTGTGTCCACTAGTAAAAAAGTGTATATCTATCTCTTTTGTATATCAGAAAGAGAAGGGGTTCAGGCCAGAGGATCCATAGCCTATCTGATTGATTTATTTAAGTGCTAGAATTAATAAATATATTGGGGCCCATAAAAGTAAAAGAGAGCACAGGCATTAGAACCCACCTTTTTTCCCTTTTTTTTGCAACAAGTTACTCTAACTGTGAGCAGGCTTCTACCTTGTCCTCTGGTCAGTACTGAAAACACACTAGATGCCAAAGCACTTACAACATTCAGCTTAAAATGAATACCATGATATTATGACCCTGAAACAAATTACTGATGATAAATTATAACAAATTGGCAATGGTATTGCACACGTTGTCATAGCACAGCTCTGCATCTAAAAGCATCTGGTATATTTGCAGCAACATAGTTTGGTGGCTTGTTTTCAGAAGCTTCAAACTAATAGAAGTGCTTTACCTTAGTTGTTCTGGTTTACAAAATGAATGTGAATATAACCTCTTATCCTGAAATACTGAAGCTTCATTCCCTTGCATCCTGGATTTCTTGTACCGTGTCCTTTCATTCCCCATATGGAGCTCATATTATATTATTTTGGGTATCTTTTTCTCTTATTATTTTGTAAAGAAGATGCTTGTTTTATACTAACACTAGTTGTGTCCCTTTCCTTTTCAAGCATCAAATTATCCCAGACAATCACAATGGAAGAAGCAATGTGGGAGGTGTGCTAACAATGTGCGATACCGTACTTTGGTATATAAGCCAATTGACACTGAGGACATAAAGGAATCCATGCATAAACCACTGAAATATCTAGTTCAATTTTCTGACTTAGATTTTGCTATTCACAATCCTCCCATATTGCCATATCTTCTTCTTCCATTCTAGATACAGATAGAGGTGTGAATGGCATGTTGATCAAAATTCAGAGGAGCTGATGCTACTGAATGGGAATAGTAGATACAAGACTAATAAACTGTGAGGAAGTAAAAGAGAAACAGTGGTTACAGGACACATAGGGAAGAAGCAAGAAATAAGTAACTACATGGGTTAAGAACAGAGGAATAATCAGGAAGACTATCCTACATTGTAGCACTGAGAAGTTGAGAGTTTTGTCCCATTATATAATTACTAAGTATTTTAGTACTAGGTATTACTTTTAACTGTGCATCCTTCTATACAGTGTTCTCCTTCATCTGTGCCATGGCTCTTGGCCTGTAAAATGATTTTGGAATGTAGTAGGTGTCATTATCACATTGCCTTTCTGGACTTCATTCTACAGAAGGATTTTCTGTAAACTTGTTCCAAAAATCTCTGAAATCATTGGTGTGCCTATTAATGAACTAAACGTTTGGTTTTGCTGTGCATGAATTTCAGGAACTGAAATCTGACAGCAGATGTTCTGCTTATAAGAGCAACATCGGAGCATCCAAGAAACTGGGATTGGGCTAGAATATTTGTAAAGAACTGATTTTGTTAAGATGATGGGGGAAAAATTAAGTTCCTGTTACTGACATTACTTTACAGTTAGGGCTGCCAGGCTCTGGAATGGGCTCCCAAGAGAGGTGGTGCTCTCTCCTACCTTGGGAATCTTCAAGAGGAGGCTGAGCAGATATTTGGCTGGGGTGATATGACCGAGGCACCCATTCCTCCCAGGGGCAGGGGGTCCGACCTGATGATCTGTTTAGGTCCCTTCTGACCCTAAGCACTATGAAACTATGTAAGACATTTAGAAAAGCTTCTTAGCTGTAGGTTTGGGTTACACAAAAAATACCTGTATAAAAATAGAAAACAAGGCAGGATCTCTTTAAAAATAGTAAATATTCCAATTGTAACACTATAGGCATAAGTATTGTTGAACAAGATCCTAAGGATTCCATAGAAAATGCCTGTGGTGGAAAGAAGGGTTAACTCATTGTGGAGAATACTTGGAATGAGAACTGAAAAAAGTCAGCCTGGCAACTTTTCATAGACTTCCCTCCAAAAAGTACTAGAAGTTATACCCTGTACCTGCATCAGAAAATCTGTTTTGTGTAGCAAAATATAACTTGTGAATTTAAGAATGGGCTCATCCAAAAAATTCCTACAAGAGCCCTCTAATCTTAAGAATCTGAAATGAAATCTTGAAACTCCAAGGGAAATTAGCCACCTGTGAAGAATGTAGCTCTGAAAAGTGGGATATCTTGATGGATTTGGAACCTGATACTAAATGATTCATATTAGAAATTAAGTAGATGGAAGATGCGATGAAATTATCTAATAAAGAAATAACTTTGTAATCTTTTATGGTGAAAGACTTCTCCAGTGAGAGGTTTCTTTCTGAGTACATCCCAGTAACCCTCACTATTGGTCATTGTGAAAAGGATGATGGAGGATAGGTCACATGTCTATTTTGTGTCTATGAGGAAAATCTATATCTATTAGGATTGAGTGCAACTGTGTTCAGTAAAGAATGAATGATAAGGTCAGTTAAACTACACTGAGGAAAACCCAGTACTTGCAGATATATACAAAACTGAACGGATTACACAGGATCTAGGCTGTGCCTTTGCCTTTCCATAGATTTCACACAGAGCTTCTCAAATCTGAGTGCAATAGGGAAATAAACATAAATGCATTTTTAGTATCTTGATTCTCTTCCCCTTCGCTTCGTAAGTTAGTACAAGTAAAACTGCTAACAGAGGTGGTAAGTCTGACACAGTTTTCCAGAACTTAGGATTTTCCACCAAATTGCACTATCAGATTTCCACAATGACACTTCAAGGAAAAAAACAAGGTAATGAGAGAGTGAAGATGTATTTTAGGTATAATCTAAAATCACACATTTTCTTGTGAAGAAAATGCATGTGGCCTCCCAGTGCTGTCTAGCACAGTTAGCAGCCAAAATTGTATAACTAGTATATAACAATGATAGCCAATGGGCCTTTGTGCATGCTACAAAATTGACCTTTAAAGTGGCTTAAATGACCTTTTGCACTACTTCAGAAGTGTGGCTGTTTACACGGTTGGAGGCATAATGTGCCTTAATGGCGCAGCAGAGTTTACATTGTCGGCAGCATATTGCACATTAAATGACGTTGGGAAGCAGCAAATTTAAACATGTCTGAGGTGCTTTAGTCTGCTACCTTACAGCTGCAGAGGGGAGCACCATGCAGCTCAGGGGCTGTGCAGGCAGCCCATCCAGGCAGGCTCCACTGAAGGAAAAAAAGAAAAGTGGCAAGCCTGATTTTTTTTGTTTTTCTTCCGTGGAGCCTGCTTGAGGGTGGGGGGGGCCCATGCTGCCCTCCACAGCTGTGGTACTGCCCAAGCTAGGTGCCTGCAGAGGCATGCCACCTTGGGGGTGCCGCTGCCATGGAGAGAAGCGCCATCCCCCCCAGCATCTCAGGGACCGCTCGGCCCACTGGCAGCTCACCCTCCCCCACCCCACTGCTGGAGAGGCAGGTAAGGATTGGGCCCGACCCTTGTGTACACACCATGGGGGTTTATTTCATCCTAAATTGAAGCAGTGTTTTTAAAAACTCACTGCTTCAATTCAGGGAGCATTAAACTGAAGCAACTCCCCATGGCATGTACAATCAGCCATAGGATCTAGCCATAGGGGTGGGAAATAATTTCGGGCAGAGGGCTGCTTACTGAGTTTTGGCAAACCATCGAGGGCTACATGACAGGCAGCCAAGGGCAGATAGATATTAATTTTCTTAATTTTTTAGGGGCCCTGTGGGCCAGATAGAATAGCCTGGCAGGCCACATTTGGCCCATGGGCCCAATTTTGCCCACCCCTGCTCTAAAAGTACCTCATCAATTGCTTTAGTACCCTAGGGTACATTCCACCTGGCCCTGCTAACTTGAAAATATCCCACTTTCCAAGAACTCTCAAACCTGATCTTCCACCACTCCAGGCTGTTTGTCTCCTTCCTTATTCTGGCTGCCAACTGAACTTACCATCTGGTAACCGTCCATATTCATGAAAACTGAAGTAAAAAAGTCATTAAATACTTCAGCCTTCTCTACATCATCTGTTACTAGATTGCTTTCTACATCCAGTAAGGGAGCTACACTTTCCTTATTCTTCCTTTTCCTTGTGAAAAACTTGTGGAATCCTTTTTTTTTATTGTCTCTTATAAACCTTGCTAGTCGTATCTCATTTCCCTGAAAGCACTGTAAAATATAAATATCTACACATTGGGATGTTTACAAGGCTATAAATAGCAATTCTCTTCAATTGCTTTAGTGAAGCACACATATCATGAACAACTAGTTTGTGGAGTTTGAATCTGTGGGGATCTCACTCTAGGTGAGTTTGTATAGAAAATCAGGGCATCTTTGTGTGCTAGTTGGATTCCTTCTTACAACCCATGTCAGCAATGTTCTTACCAGTGTTTACCCCACTACCTCTTAAAAATTTACCAGTAGCATAACTAATTAGGCTAACTGTGAATTAGCTAACCAGCGTTAATTCTCTTCAAATGTATTCCTTTTTATTATTTTATTTATTTTGTCATGTGGACATGATTTGGTCCATGGGCTGGATTTTGCCTATCCCTGCTCTGGAACAGCTCTGTCTGTCTGTCTGTCTCTGTCTGTCTGTCTCTCTCTCTGTGCAACAGATACAGTAGATTCCCATTTTGGAATCCACCTCCAGTATGACAATGGCAGGGCAACAAAATCTGAATGAGCCTTAAATATGCAGTTCACTGCTCTGACCCTATTGGGAATGACAGAGGCCTTGATTTCTTCCCTGTCATTTGAAGGAGAAAATCTCAGCTTTCCTGCTCAACTAGGGTCAGAGTGAGAAGAACAAGAGCAACTGGCAAAGGGAGAACAGTCATTATCCCTCATACAGTAGAGGTCCTTTCAGCTTATGAAAAGACAAATCAGACCAAGAGCACAATTAAAAACAAAACCCAAGATCTAAAAAATTCATCATGTTTTGACGAAAGAACCATTAATCAGCATCACTGCAGCCATGAATTGCCAATTACAAGTCCTTATTTGCAAAATTTAGCTAGCTCACTAGGAATAGGATAACAATAACATTCTTCCACAAGATTCCATTGGGGAGTTCAAAATTGATTACAACAGAGCTAGAGCTAGAAAAATACATCATATGAGGAACTAGATATTAGTTCTACTGCAACTACACCACATTTCACACTGATAAGATGGTATGGAGATCTTGATTAGGGACAGAAGTTGCACAGAAACCAGTTTAAGTGATCAGAAACTGGTTTAAACCTGTAACAGAACAGAAGTTTAGTGCACATAAACCAGTTTCAAAATGATCAAAACTAGTTTAAGATAAACCTGGTTGAACATAGTATCAGACTTAACTGATCTGAGTCAAACCGGTTCATGGAACTTCTGTCCCAGACCCCTTCCTATTTCAAGTTAAATCACAGTCCCCCAGCATCTCAGGATGCTTTGCAGCCCTGGGCTGGGCTGTGTTATCTGCTGGAGCAGAGTAGAGTTGGCCCCACCCCTCTGCTCTATAGTCAAAGCAGAGGGCTGGCTGGCTGACAGAGGGGGTGGGGGAGGGAGGGAGAGCAGCCCCTGCCAGACTTTTCCCTGCTGGAGTGGGGGAGGCAGGGGCATTGGACAACAGGCTCAGGCAGAGGAGAAGAAGAGTAATTAAACCCCCCTGCTTCCCCTCTCCCACCAGCACAGGACCCCAGCTGGAGTCTGCCCAGGTTTCCCTCCCTGCTTGCTGCTCAAGCAGTGGGGGTTGTGGCCAGCCAGCGACCCAGGTCCCCCGCTGCTCAGGGACAAAACTGGCAAGGGCTGCTTCCCTCTCTCTCCTCCAGGCACACCCTGGGTGGATGTTTAAGGCCCTCCCAGTCAAACTCAGCAGCCTGCTGGGGCCTGGCCACATGTCGTACCTGCCCCCCCCCCACTCCCCCCCGCTCAGCTTCCCTCCAGCCTTCTGGCCACTGCCAAAGGGAAGAGAAGGCTCACTCTAGCACCCCCTGGCTTCTAGCCTGGGCCACTGCAGGCATGTGGCTGCATTTCCAGAATCAAAAGTGAATGTCTATTCACTTGCTTATTGGTTCAAGCTATGCAATTTAGACTGACCTGCAAAGATTGAATCAATTTAAGCTTGGGCTTTTTGAATGTCTATACTTAAAATGTGTTGGATTTTCATTTGGTTCAATCTAATAATTTAACTCTTTTCTTTCTGTAACCCTACTCCAATCATAATGATTTAAATCCTCCATACCTAGGACATTTCAAGGGCCTTGTTATATTACTATAATAAAACCCCAAAATCTTTTACACTGTCTCCTCATCTTTTTATTCCTATCTCTAATGCTTTGAAGGATCAAGCAGTCTCTCCTCAAACAATTTCAAAATGGCTTGAATAATATATAACAATCTGCTCTTATACAGCCATTCTAACACTTTTCTAACACTTCCTTCCTAAATTTCACTAGAGTGCAAGCTCTCTGAGTCTTCTGCTTCTTTCCATGCCCATATGCAAAATTTGCAGGATAGCTATATGAAGTAACGTTGACCTAATTACATAATCAGATGCCAGATTTCATAGACCAGTGATATAGTCATTGTTTATTTAATGACTTTTCAGTTCTGTCTTCCAGTTGGATTGCTACTTGTCAGTTGCTCACAGTGGAATCCATGCTAACACATACTTGGAGAAGGTAGCTCTCCCAGGAATCTTATACATATGGGTACTTTACCTTATACTTGGGTACGCTACAATATACTACACTATATATATATATATATATATATATATATATATATATATATATATGCGCGCCAGTTCTTTAAGGTGTTGTCGTCCATATTGATTCCACACCATATCTGCTTTTCTGTAGTCGTCATTATCTGAGATTCTGAATCGGTAATGGAACTGAAAGAAAGATACAGTCACCCTGTCCTTTATGCTCAAGTGAGAAGACAGCAAGACATTCCCAAAATAGGTGTGGGTTAATAGATACTCCCATGCCAAAGATTCTGATTTTGTGCTGATGGGACACAGATGTACCCAGAGTATAAAGTAACCTTTCTTTCCAAGCCATATTCCAGGGTTTGCCTTCTCTCAGGAACAATATTGCACCTTCCTTCTCTGCTAGAAGTCTGATGGCTGTGAGAAATTGAAAAATAACTGGGTAGTAACTTGCCCACTAATATATAGGTACCATTGCCATAGCATTGGAATGAATATCAAATGCTATGGTAGTAGTCTTCAGTCACTAAATTAAGATGATACTCATCTCAGTGCCGATAAATGATACTCATCTTAATGCCAATACTCATTATCAGTGCTAGATAATGGTTAATTATCTAACATTTTAAATTGAAGACATCCCCTGTTTACCTTTGTCTCAGTCCATTGTCCACCCTAACATGTAGTCTTTTCACTTGACAAGCCATGAGTCGTTCTTCTAAGCTCTCCTGTTCCATTTTAACATACCCACCCTTGGGATATCACTAATATTTCCCCATTACCCTTCTCTGTTTCCTACATTTTTCATTAACTTGTTTGTAATTCAGAACTAATTTATCCTCTAGATTGTTTTATGTTTGAAGAGTGTGTTCTTTGTCGAAGAAGTTCTTATCAGCCAGAACAAAAGAACTGATCTCAATGTGTTATTCCTCTTCTTCCTGGACTAAGGTTTCCAGATGGAATATTATTATCTGCAATTCTGTGGATGAATTAAATGATCATGATTGAAGTGTAGCTGGATTGTATCACTGTCTTTCTATTACTCTCACAGATCAAAGAGCACAAATAGATGCTTATTTTCTAAAATACTCAAAACAGATGCCTAATTTTGTTTTGTGGATATTTGGACCTTCACTTACAAAAAGGCCTCTACTCATTTTCACCAAATGAGCCTGAGCTCTGCAATACTTTTTTTCTTCTCTGTTTTACAGCTGAACAAGTTCATCTAGTGATGGTGTGGTTTCTGTATCAACTGCAGACTCCAAAGCCAACCTTAAGACATCTCTAGATGTCATAACTGTTGTGGATTGTAGTATTGTTTTATAATCCTATCTTTTTCCTGGTGTTGTGCCATCCAGAGCTCTTAAAGCTGTCATCCTCCTGTCAGAGAGCAAGCAGGCAAGTCCAGGTTTTTTTTGTGAACAATGGTTGGAAACAGATGTCACTTTTCATCACCTTTCTGCTACCGTAAAAAAATTTATAGCAGCACAAAGTAAAATAATATAAATGCCCATACCCTTTGTCATACAAATGCCCAAATTTATGGCTGCAACAAAAGTAGTCATAATTTGTCCTACTTTGTTGCAGCAGATGTCTATTTACTGCCCACACTCTCCAGCCACCCTGGGGAAGCAATCTGAGGGGTTGAAGGTCTCAGTCCTGCATATCCCAGGAATTCCTGCATAGGATTGGGCCCCCCAAACCCCCAGAGATCCTGTCCAGCTTTCCCTGCTTCCAGTGACATGTCCCTTGGGTCTCCAGGGCACATCTTTGCAGATGGAGAAAGGGGAAGTTTCCCATTTCCAGAGATGTGCCCCCAACAATATCCAGAGTGTCTCTCTGGAAGTGGGGAACCCTGCCTTTCCCAGCCCCCAGAGACATGCCCTGGAGATTGCTGGGATGCATCTCTGGGAACAGGGAAAATGTCACCCATTGTCCTACAAAATCAACAGGCAGAACAACAAGTGAGGTGTATTTCACTCAGGGAGGTAGATCAGCTGTGCCAGGACACATCCTGGCACAGATGATGCACTTCATCTGGTAGCATGAGGCACCTATACACATGCCAGACATCTGTTCCAACATGTGCTAATTAGTAAGTAATTAGCACATGGAGCAGACTTGATTAATTAGCATGCTCCAGCAGGCTCTGTTATGTGTACTCAGCATCCCGCATTTCAATATTGCGGTGGGGGTGTTTTAACTAAAGCTTGTCCAATGAGATTTAGTTGAAGCCACCATTTTGAATCACAGTACACTGAATACCCATGACAGAGCGGGCACTTTAGGAGAGCCACTCTAATTAAAGCACCGCCCTCACCCTGGAACATGTATAAGGTTGCCCATCTGTTTCTAGCCAGTGGGTGCATAGTTGGGACCATAAAGAAAAATGGACTTCAGCTCAGACACCCATCTCACATACATAAGACAGATGAAGTCATAGGAATAGCTGTGGCAAGGCTGTGTTCTTTTTAGTCCTGTTAGGATTTAAGTTGTGAGAAAAGGAAATTATAAAGAAAATAAAGTTAGCAATATGAGAGCTGGGTTCATTAATAAGAATAGGAAAGCTGAAACTCATTTCTAGTATTAATGATGAAAATAGGTCTGTGAGAGGAGTGACTAAAATAAGAGCTGATAAGGGAATGTAACCAGTCTAGAAGCTGTGCTTTCCTGGCTGGTACAGGCTATAATTACTGAGTAAGATGCCAGCTTTCATAGTCCTAGCTCTCAGTAGCCTGGGCACAGGCAATCAAAACATTCATCTTTAATATAGCCCATACAGGAGCCATGTTACTTTCATCTATGTAAATACATATCTATTCTGGGGTGATGCATTTAAGTGTATAGCATATCAGAGATAAATCCAAGAGACAAGCAAGTCACATGGTTCCCATATGATTTTGCTTTAAAAGATTCATGTGACAGGTGAAGAACTTTCAGAGCACCATGAAGACCAAATATTAGAGAGAGGAGAGACAGAGATTTATATCACGATTGCAGGAGAGCTATAGTTCATCTGAACAGGAAAAGCACAGATTGTGTTCCCTGGTAGATTACTTAAAGCAAGCTTTCCATTTTCCATCAGCAGTATAACAGACAGCAGAGGGACAAAAGAATGCAGTAACTGATATGAGTAATCAGGCAGGCAGATCGCCAGGGTATATGCAGTGTAATTGCTATGTTTTAAGCAAAGTCTGTACTTGCTACTAGGCCCTATTGTTCCTTGTAATGGGAAGAAATAATAGACAAAATAGCAGAACAGTGAGAAAAACTGATAGTAATGTGGATTGTGATGCATTGTTTCTGGATACACACAGTTACTTAAAGAATCAACTGCTATATAGTTTGCTTGGGTAAAACAAAATGCAGACACCAATGGGCACTCTTATTTCTTCACTGCCCTTATTTTCAGAAAGTCTCTATCTTTTATCAGAGAGAAAGGATACTACAACATAAAATCTAGTGAATTCTGAAGCATTGAAACATTCACTTGCTCCATGCTTACACCTAAGAAATTAAAATGGGGAAACTATTGTTTCAGTCTGTAGTTTCACAGTATAATTTTCAATGAGATTTTTGGGGGTGCCTTTCTTAACATTTATGTTAGCTGTGGGAACACTTTCTTCCCCCACTTTTCTTCTTTGACTATATTCACACTAACTACCTCACAAATACGACTATCTCTTATGAGGTTTTTTTTATGTAGGGTTGTATTATGTTGGCGGTGTTAGTTGCATTAGTTGTTGAAAAGTAGACTACTTGATTTGGAAACTGTCAAGACTTAGGAACTAACAAAATGAACTTCCTCAAACCACACTGACACATTAAACAACTTTAGTATCCCTGCAATCTAAAGGAAAATCAAGGGGAAGCCTGGGGGGTGCCAGCCATTAACATTTTAAAACAAACTGTTCAGAAGAGACCGCCACATTTCTGTTCAGGTGCAGCTGAGGGAATTGACTAACTTCATGGCTTATTACTATCTACCTGATTTCTGCTAATCTCTTCACTTCATAGGTGTTAACAGCCCTTCAATTTCCTCTAATCAACCTGGCCTTTCTTCTACAGTTATCCTGTCTGTTATCTATTCCTAGTAATATTTCTCTGCTCACTTGCCAGCAAGTCCAGTAAAGGTGTGCTGCTGCCTAGGAACCTGTACTTGGGTGGCTTTGGTCCTAGAGGATTTGAATTCACAAGAAATCAGACAGAGAAGTGAGGGGCAGGGCTGATGGCATACTGAGCTGTGCAGTGGTCCAGCAGTCTGAGGCAGGAGGGAGTTGTAAAGGTGAGACAAAGAGGTAGGTTACTGCAGTGACCCTTTTCTGGGCTATTCACTGCAGCCGATGATGAAGATTGGGAATCTGAAACAGTAGTGCAAGCATGGTTGGATTAGAGCAGGTGGTCTCCCCAGGTAGGGGCACTGCCAGTGACTGAAGCAAGTTCTCCTCTTACCACAACTGCTTGTTCCTGTATGTTGAGAGTGGAGGGCAATACTATGTTGAGAGTGGAGGGCTCGGGGCATACTTTGAGCAGGGCAGGAGTGTGTGTGGGGGGGGCAGTTACACCCATGCCCCAACCTTCCCTGCTGTGAGGGTGGGGAAAAATGTTTGGGAGAGGTTTTAAGGAGAAGGGGCTCCCAGGGGCCATGAGGGAATGGTTGGGGGATCATAGGCATGAAAGGGCTTTTGTGGGGATGAGGTCTGTGGGGTAAACTGGTGTGGGGTGAAGAGAAGCTGGGTCTTTATGGGAAGGAGATGTGAGAGGTAGATGGGGTTGGGGAATAAGGGAGTGGTGGGTTCTGTGCAGGTGAAATTGGTGGAGGGAGAGGGTTGGGAGCAAGAGGGATTGTGGGTGAAGGGGTACAGGAGGTAAGGGGCTGCAGTAAGGTGCGAGTTCTCAGAGGGGCAGAGGAAGTCTGTTGGACTTTCAGGGGGATGCTGAAAGCTGAGTGGGGCTGAGGAGTGAGGGAATGAGTCTATGCACGGTACAGTGAATTAATGGGGCAGTGAGGGAGTAGGGTGGGACTCAGTGGGATGTTGGGGGGATAATGGGATCTGAAGGATTTGGGGCATGATGGGGTGCGGCTGAGCAAGGGGCTAGGTGGGGTAACAGAGGACAAAGTGGAGCCAGGGGGCATTGGAGGTGGCAGGAGCAGTACCTAAAGGACATTGAGGAACATTTTGGGGCCATAATGGAGTGTTTGGAAGATTTGTGAGAGGAGTAGTTGCGTTTGTGGCCTGAGTGGAGGATAACAACCGTACCCCACAGCACCAGGTGCTTTCTGCACCCTGGAGCTGTCAAGTAGCCCTCCTCCCCCAACTCAGTTATATTTGTTTAGAACATAAACTGAATAATACAGCCCTAGGCCCCTAACATGTTAGTAAAGCTTCTTGCTTCTTTTTAATTGGAGAAAAATATGTGTTTTGTTATGAGATAATGCACCATACCACCTGCACCCCACTTTTCAAAATCCTAGACCCACCTCTGCTGCAATCATGTGGTTTCCTCCTTCCCTTTTCTCCCTGAAACCTACTTAGTTCTAAACCATTTGCCAGATCCAGGAATTTGGGGGAAAAGAAAAAACCCTAGACAAAAGCAGCATTAGAAGTTGCTATACTCTAATCTCACCTTGCCCTTAGTCACAACATTCTCTGCTTTGCCTCAGTAAGGCAGAAAACTGACCATTTCCAGTCAGTACATTACAGGGGAAGATGAAGGTCCATGTGTATTATGTACAGTGATATTAATCGCATTTGGGGTGTGAGATTCACTGTAAATGTTATTGCTCAGGAAAACAAAAAGTTGTCAATACAGTCAATATTCAGGCTGAGCTGGCTGCGTGCAGACAACTCTTTCAGCTCTGCCAAAGTACTTCATTTGTGAATTATAATACTCCTTGCTGTTTCACTTGTAGCCCCCACCCCCAATTCTGGCAGCATGTCTCAGTTCTGACCGTCAGCAATCTCTGCTTTCTGACCTTGCTTCCTCTCAGAACTCTGCCAATTATTTCTCAATATTCCCTGCTTTTCAGATCCAGAGCCCATATAAGCAGGTACTTCCAGTGGTGCTAAACAGGGTTGTGGTTTTATTTGGACAAATGTCTGTGGAAAGACATTAAACACTCATAATCCTTAGCAGAACAGAGCACTGCAAATCTTTTTGATTCATCCTTCTGGAAGATTTCTCTGTTTCTAAACAGGAAGAGTTGTTGGAGGAAAAACAGCTCTCCTCCTTTTGTCTTTTCCCTGTTTCTTCCAACCTCCCCTTAAGTCTGGATTTTTCCCAAAGTGAAGGGGATAGGTAGTGGAAATCATTAATCACTGGGATTTGTTCATGGTATATAAAAATTCAGAAAGAATCTGCTTTATAAATATGATTTCCTGATTGACTCTGGCAGAAATGAAACCAGAAAAGACAGTTCTGTCATAATAGCCAAGGTATCCTTCAACAAATATGCATGTTTTGTTTTTTTTTGAGAGGAGGAGAGTATATTTTTAAACCCATTTTTTCTTAAATATCAAATCTAAACAAAATTGAAACTTCTTCTGAATTTTTGTAATGCAGCCTTATTGAGGAAAATACCCACATACCTTAATGCAATAGCAAAGAACTGAACTGAGGACAGGTAATGTCTTTTTGAGTGATTTCTCCTGTTTTTATTTAAAATAAGGGAAGGCATCAGTAATAAATTGTTCTGTTCTGGGGAAAGCTTTGCACTTCCCAAGCCAAATTTATGCTTCAGATAGCCCCACTGAATTTTATACTTACACCATTGCTGGATTTGCCTCCTTAAATGGTTGCCAAACAAACTGAGGTCCTCTGAAAAGGGAGCAGATTTAATTCAGCACACACCCACTCCCTACAAATGTTTCCAGACCAGAGCATTTGGTTTCCTAACATGTTTCCAACCCTTGCAACAAGAGAATTGCATTTTACTATAGTCAAGATCCCTTTTTCTAATAATAGAATATCAAATCATCCCCTGGTACTGGCAACAGGGGATGACATGGTAGGGGACCTACAGATCAGTGGTCACCTGGGGGACAGTGACCACCAAATAATAGAATTCATCATAAGGCATAGAGTAGGTAAAGTAACTAGTAGGGTGAAAGTGCTGGACTTTAGGAAGGCTGACTTCAGCGAACTCAGGTGTTTAGTCAATGACACACTGCAGAGTAAGAGATTTGGCGAGATGGGAGCCCAAGAAGGGTGGCTGTGCCTTAGGGAAACGATCCTTCGGGCACAGAGGGAGATGATCCTGATGTAGGGGAAAAGGGGGAAAGGAGCCCAGAGGCTTCCTGGGCTGACCAGAGAAACCCAGAGCAGCCTAAGGACAAAAAGGGGAGCATAAAGGCAGTGGAGACAGGGAGAGATTACTAAAGAGGAGTAAACCTCCTCAGCTTGCAGTTGTAGGGAGGCAGTTAGAAAGGCCAAAGCTACCATGGAGCTAAGGATGGCATCCCAAGTTAAGGATAACAAAAAATTATTTTTCAGGTACATAGGGAGTAAAAGGAAGGCCCACGGTGGAATAGGACAACTACTGAATGGGCAAAAGCAATTGGTGATAGACAGGCTGAACTCCTCAATGAGTTCTTTGCCTCAGTCTTCCTAAACGAGGAGCAAGGCAAGTTTCACAATGGGATTATAGAGAGGCAGCACCTGGGTGCCAGACTACCAAGCGTTGACCCTGAGATGTTGCAGAGTCACTTGGAAGGACTGGATGTGTTTAAGTCAGCAGGCCTGGATGAGCTCCATCCAAGGGTACTGAAGGCACTGGCTGATGTCATGCACAGCCACTGGCAAGAATATTTGAGCACTCATGATGCACAGGCCAGGTCCTGGAGGACTGGAAAAGGGCCAACATACTCCCTATTTTCAAGAAGGGGAGGAAGGAAGATCCAGGCAACTATAGGCCAGTCAGTCTCACCTCCATCCTTGGCAAATTCTTTGAAAAGATTATTAAGGCTCATATATGTGAGAGACCAGCAGGCAAAATTATACTGAGGGGAAACCAGCATGTAAATTATGCCTCACTAATCTGGTCTCTTTTTATGACCAGGTTACAAAACACCCCTCTGGACACAGGAGTAGAGGTAGACATTGTTTACTTAGACTTCAAGAAGGCCTTCAACACGGTATCCCACCCCATACAAGTTAAGAGGCTGTGACTTGGATGATTACACAGTCCAGTGGGTGGCAAATTGGCTAGAGGGTTGTACCCAGACAGTGGTAGTGGATGGGTCGGTATCGACCTGGAAGGGAGTGGGTAGTGGGGTCCCACAGGGCTCAGTCCTTGGACCGATACTCTTCATTGTCTTCATCAGTGACTTGGACAAGGGAGTGAAGTGTACTCTGTCCAAGTTTGCGGATGATACAAAACTGTGAGGAGAAGTGGACACACCAGAAGGCAGGGAATAACTACAGGTAGACCTGGACAGGTTGGACAAATGGGCAGAAAACAATAGAAGGCATAGAGTGGGTAGAGTGGGGAAATGCAAAGTGCTGCACCTAGGCAGGAAAAATGTCCAGCACGCCTACTGCCTAGGAAATGACCTGCTTGGTAGCACAGAAGTGGAAAGGGATCTTGGAGTCCTAGTGGACTCCAAAATGAACTTGAGTCATCAGTGTGACAAAGTTGTCAGAAAAGCTAACTGCACTTTATCATGCATCACAAACAGAACCAAGGAGGTGATACTTCCCCTCTATTGGGCGCTGGTCAGACCGCAGTTGGAATACTGCATGCAGTTTTGGGCACCACACTTCAAGAGGGATGTGGATAACCTGGAGAGGGTCCAGAGAAGGGCCACTCGTATGGTTAAGGGCTTGCAGGCCAAGCCCTACAAGGAGAGACTAGGGCACCTGGACCTCTTCAGCTTCTGCAAGAGAAGGTTGAGAGGCAACCTTGTGGCTGCCTATAAATTCATCATGGGGGCGCAGAAGGGAATTGGTGAGGCCCTACTCAAGGCGCCCCTGGGGGTCACAAGAAATAACCCCCATAAGGTGGCAGAGAGCAGATTTAGACTGGACATTAGGAGGAACTTCTTCACAGTTAGGGTGGCCAAAATCTGGAATGGGCTCCCAAGGGAGGTGGTACTCTCCGCTATCCTTGGAGTCTTCAAAAGGAGATTGAATGGGCATGTGGCTGGGGTCATCTGAACCCAGCACGCTTTCTTGCCTATGCAGGGGGTCGGACTCGAACTATAGGGGTCCCTTCCGACCCTAACATCTATGAATCTGTGAAATCATATATGCATTTATCTTCTCTGAAAATCCAGGAATCAGCCAAGCTCTCCACCCATCTATATGTCTCACCGGCACCCATTTTAGGTCCTTTTGCATCTTAATTGCTTTTTAACAAGCAGCTTTTCCTGTCAAGTAGCTTGGACTGTTAGACATTCAGTGGCCTCAGTCCTGTCTGCCTGGTGCACAGTGATAGGGTTGGGGAGTACATTTTTAGCTGCAGCACCATTGCATCTGTTTGAAGCAAGGTTTGAAAAACTGGGGCTGCAAATTATTTCATGTTTTCATACCTGTGCTAGAAATGGCTGACAGAGTAGGACAGGCTGTTTTCAGGTGGCCAACCTCAGCTTGATTGCATTTGAGCCATGCACCATGTCGGTCTTTTAATTATTTTGGAACTCTTTTTGTGGATAATGTGCTGATCAAACCCAAATAAACTACCAAGAGGAACCATCAAGCAGGAATTAGTCCAGAATCCAGAATAGGAAGCTACATTAGGATGCATTATGAATAGTCACACAGCCTTACTCTTTGGAAAACTCGTATTTTCTTCTCCATTTAGTTTCCTGTTTCTGCTTCTCAGGACAGATAGACAGTGATGTTTTTGACCTCATTTAATTTTTTTTGATCTCCAGAAAATATCCCAATTTCCCTTTCTAACTTTGATTTTTGTCTATTCTTTCCTAATTTAACTTTCCCCAAGTTTGTGACTTGATGGCAGAGTTGAGATAACTTCAATGAATTATTTAATCATGAAACTGAAAGCCCGTTATCTGCACTGTTAGCTCCATCAGTATTTCAGTGTTATCTATAGCATGCCCCAGAAAGACTGCTGAGCTACTGGAGGAATATTTATAACACTTCTGCCAGTAACAAGTATGGATTCAGCAGAGTATGTCGACTTGGCAGTAGCAACACAATTCTATTAGTTGTTTTTGGTTTTCCGTGTTGCACCTCCCACCCAAACACACATAGACAAAAAACATACACACTCTTCCAGGAAACGGTATTTCTGCAATTGAACAACATGCCAGGTTCTGATGAGTGAGTGCTGGTACACATCACATAAAACTATTCTTCATCCTTCAGACATTTATAGACTATCATCATCATATTTGCCACAAAATACATTCCCTTACACTCATACCACCCATTCTCTGGTGCTCACTGTCGCACAGACTCCTACATGTTTTTACATATTCGTGTTTGACATCACTCAGACCAACATCTGAACACCATAGTCTCCATACTTGAGATGCATGAATCTCTCTCTTAATAAAAGAAATAGCCAGACGTTTGGTTAGGTCTGTTCAGCCAGTCAGTACAAATATCATTTTTTATCCATGCTCCACATCTTTCAAGTTTAAGTCAAGCTTTTACCAAAATACAGCCATTAAATAAGTTGACCATTATGTAGCAACAGCAATTCCATAATTAAAGCAACAGTGGCTATTTAATTTTAAGCTATGTTTTTCACCTCTCTAATTTCTGCAAAACTATGCTTGGAACTAAATTTGTTGTGCTCAGTCTTTCCCAAGATAAACGTTTCTGGAAAGTCTCAGGAACTTTGGATAAGTTTTTTTTCAGTCAAATTTGTTTTGAAATACTTTCCCACATTTCTTTATCAGATGGTAATTTCAACATGGTTTGCCTTTATGTCAGACTTGTCAAGCATTTAATGTTTTCACTTCAGCATTGTAGTGACTTGCTTTTTGCTAGATGAAATACATCTTCAACCTTAACTGTGCATTAACCATGTTTTGAGCGTGACGGTATTTTAAGCAGACTCTATTCCGTGTTCTGATGAAAAATATGCCTATGCCTTGAGGGAAGCCAGTTTGTCTAGTATTTCCCTGGAAAGCTCTACAGCTGTGTACAGACACGTGACTGAGCTTATAAAGCCAGTTCTGCTCTCCTTTCCACTTGGCAAGAGCTCTTGCACCCTCTTGAGATAAGGTAGTGGCAGCTCTGCTGTGTGGGAAGCACAGTGCCTTTTGCTAAGTGGCCAGCTCAAATTAGATATGGAAGGAACACAGATAAAAGGGCATTTCCTACTTGACTGGCAGGGTTTAATGGGTCCCAAGTGAGAGAAATGATTGCTCTGTGAACAGTTCTGGAAGCTCTGCTAGTTAAGAGCTTTCACACGGCTCGTATCGCTGATCTCCAAAAAAGGGGAGGGACACCCCTTCCTAACATAAGAAGGGATGTGCCAAAATTACTTCTGTTTTGCAGGGAATTTAGTGCTAGAAGAATCCAGTTCAGCTTCCTTGCATAAATAAAAGCCTCTATAAACACCAGTAAGATAGTTCTACCTTTATCCTTCTACTATTCCTTTATCATAGAGGACCGTAGTTAAGAATGATAGTGATACTGACTTTCAGCTTGAAATCCACACATCCCATCCAATAGAATCAAATATCTGAAAGAGAAAACAAGGCAAACAGGAAGTTTGTTGATTATCTACCAGGAACTAAATCTAAAAGGTGACTTAGGTGCGACAGTGTTGAGCAGTCATGCACCTAAAGTTTAGGTGCCTAGATTTGTCTATGGAACTCACAATTTAGTCATTTAAATTCCCTATTCTTTAAATGGGGAGACTTGGACTGGGCCACCTAGGATTTGGGATTCACAGCTCTCAGCATGTTATGTATGCTAAGCAGAAGGACACAAAAGGCAGCCAACTGGAAGTGTGGAAGAGCTATCTGTCTATCTGGAATCCCACCTGTCTCCCACACTTACTTGTTGAATTCAGGACTGCAGATAGGCACCTGTGTGAAACAGGGATTCAGAGCCTGAAACCCCTGGGATGAAGAGGAGGAAGATCCAACTTTTCACACAGTAGCCTAGAGTACCCAACCTGGAAGTGAAACATAGGTTCTAGGTGGTTGTCAGTCTGAGGGGGTCCAAACACATAATGCAGATTAATGCCTCATGCATCACATGCAACCCGCAGGTTGCCATTTGAACACTCCTGACTTGGGGGTTGATTTTTGACTTCCTAGTTGTTTGGGTCTCAGGGTGTCCCTGACTTTTCTTGTTCTTATTTTAGATAATTCAACCCCTCTTAGAACTTGACCAGAATCGCAGTAAATTGAAGTTATACATTGGACACCTGACAGCCCTCTGCCATGACCGTGACCCCATGATTCTGCGTGGACTCACCCCACCTGCTTCCTACAACCTGGATGATGACCGGGCAGCTTGGGAGAAAGAACTGCAGACGATGACTCAAGAACAGGTGAGTCTGTCCTTAGGTCCTTCATTGGTAGAAGCTTTGAAATATTGACAAGCATCTTGCTGACATATAGCACAGGATTCTGTGAAATGATTCTCTAAAAGCATTAGTAAAACTAGCTAAGATTCATTCCTCAGGTGATGGTGCCAGAATTACCTTTTGACCTTGGCTAGGCATTGTATTTATTTTACACTATTTGTTCAAGGTGAGGGCATATTGTATTTGCACAGTTTTGGGGAATGTAAGCATTGAATAGGGACCATTCTGAATCTTTTCACATGCATATTAATTAAATTTTCATTCTGTAGGCTGGAATATTCCAGGAAAATACCAATCATCACATTTTACCTATTGATGTACAAGCTTTTTATAATTTAACATAATTAGATTAATCTTAAGTATTTCTCAGTGACATATTAAGTTTACTTAACCTCTACAGGGTACAACAAATTTGTTCTTATGAATCAGCATACTCATTTAAGAGTACAGTACATGCTTATATATTCCTGTCGAGACAAATTTTGTTAACACTGGATGCATCTACAGGAGGCTCTCTCTCACCATAACAACAAGCTATGGCGATGTAGCATCAGTGGGCACAAACCATGGTGCCAAAGCTAGATCATGGCAGTGATAAGCTACATCACCATAGCTCATCACTACGACAAGCTAGCATCTAATAATAACAATGCTCATCCTGGACTGCGCGGTACTGGTGGGTACTGCGCAGTCATTTAGTACTTGCTTTAGCAAAACATTTAGTACCAAATGTGCAGTACCAAATGCAGTCAGGTGCAGATGTAGACATGCCTGCTGTTTATACCATTTTTTGTAGTACCAATGGATCTAGATACCTCAGATAAGGCTGTGGCCTATTTTATTAATTACTGTGTTGCATATATGACATGTGCTCTCTGGTAGTGTAGAATTAAGACATTCAACAGAGTTTCTCCAGGAATCTTGGAATATAGAGTTGAGGGGAGGAGATGTTACTAGTGGCTCGTCTGGTGAAGTCACTGCATTATGTTTGGGTCTCTATACAGTATGCTGGACTCTTACTAATTGGTTGTCCTGCAAATATGAAACCAAAAATCATTAAAAATGACTGGCAAGGGTTAGGCTCTCTAGTCCATATTTAAAAATCTGTTTTTTTTTAAAAAGGACACTTTTTAGGTGAGGCTGGGTGGCCAGTGGTTTCAAAAATCAGGGTTTCTGTTTAGGTGCCTAACTGTAGATACCCATTTTTAACCACATTTGCCTAATGCCTTATTTTTTTCTATTTGTGTTATTAAGACACCATAATGGTCCATGTACATCCATATTTTCATTTCTCTCCCATCCTAAAGCAACTTTTAAGGGGCAGTTCAGTATTTGTGAACTTGTCTTTTGATTTTCTTTAACCAGTGATCTGTGATCCCTGCCCAGATATCCTGTTCTTTCTTTTTCCTGACCTGTGCCATCTGCCTGATCTCCTAGTCTGCCTTCTGAACCCCACCTATCTGCTGCTCTACTGCCTCTCCCCTTCCTGATCTGCTGCATGCCACACACAGAGGCTGCCCATGGCGCTCATGCTACAGGTTATCTATCCCTGCTCCAGACTTTCATTCCTGTTGTACTCAGCCCCTTCTTCTGCAGAGAAACCATTTTTCTATGCATATGGGTCAGTATTTGAAAAAGTCCAAGCCAGTGGCTCCATATTAAAGTCTGTTTGGTGTAACAATGTGTTCTGCCACTTTAAGGGTGAGAAAACTCAGGCCAGCCAGTCCTATTTGATTAATAGACCTAGCTAGAAAGGTGTTGCCATAAAGAGACTGAGAGAACTCAGTTGAAAGAGGTGCTGCAGAAGGAAGGTTTCATAGTTTCTAGGGTCAGAAGGGACCTGAGCAGATCATGGAGTCCGACTCCCTGCCACGGCAGGAAAGAGTACTGGGGTCAAATGACCCCAGCAAGGTGTATATCTAGCCTCCTCTTAAAGACCCCCAGGGTGGGAGCCAGCACTACTTCTCTTGGAAGTTGGTTCCAGATCCTAGCTGCCCTGGCCGTGAAGTAGCGCCTCTTGATATCTAGCCTGAATCTACCCTCTGCCAGCTTGTGACCGTTATTCCTGGTCATTCCTGGTAGTGCACAGGGGAACAGGGACTTCCCCAATGCCTGCTGGTTGGTTCCCCACCTATCTGCTGCTCTACTGCCTCTCCCCTTCCTGATCTGAGAGGAAGGGGATATATGCACAATGAGCATATTTTCAGGAGGTAAATTAGGCTGGGGATTTGTAGCTTGTCAGTTGTTCCACGGTAGCTGCTTGTGTACATGTTCTTACTCCATGGCAATCTGTGCAATTTTAGCCTTCTTTCACTGGTTATGCCCAAACCATGGAAGAGGAAGATACAAGGGAAAAGGCTTCTGAGTCTCTGTACCTTGTGCTGGTCAGAATAACAGCTTTTGGATTGCTTTTTACAAGTTATTCTTTTATTTAAAAAGCCATGTCCTGAGGTAAGACCATGAAAAAAACATTTCTGTGATTTTGATCATCCCTGTGCTGGGGGAAAGGGGACAGCATCCCTGCAGATGCTCTCTCAGCAGTAGTTCTTCAATAAGGTATCAGACACATCCCTGAGAAAGACACGTTCCTGGAATCCAGCAAAATGAGCTTGCCCAAGGGCAAACAGTTTTATACAAATCACAGTGCTAATATTCTACATCTAGTGTGACACAGTGTCCATGCTCTAGTACTGTTGTATCCCATGTACATGTTGGAAAAAATATAATGCAGCATTAAACCCAAATTAGTCATTTTCATTTATACAAAGAAACCTTGACAGCACTCCAGCAGATAACGGTGCCTTAAAGTATTTATTTATTCATTCATAGATTTCATAGACATCAGGGCTGGAAAGGACCTCGGGAGATCGAGTCCAGCCCCCCGCCCAAAGGGCAGGAAGTCAGCTGGGGTCATAGGATCCCAGCAAGATAAGCATCCAATTTACTCTTGAAGGTGTTCAGTGTAGGTGCTTGAACCACCTCCGTTGTCAGACTGTTCCAGACCTTGGGGGCTCGGACAGTAAAGAAATTCTTCCTTATGTCCAGCCTGAAACGGTCTTGCAGGAGTTTGTGACCGTTCGACCTCGTCATCCCTTGGGGCGCTCTGATGAACAAACGTTCCCCTAGATCCTGGTGTTCACCCTTGATAAACTTATAGGTGGCCATCAGATCACCCCTGAGCCTGTGCTTTTCCAGGCTAAAGAGTCCCATGGCTCTCAGCCTGTCATCGTAAGATCTGTTTTCCTGACCTCTGATCATGCACGTTGCTCTCCTCTGGACTCTCTCAAGCTTCTCCACATCCTTTTTGAATTGTGGAGCCCAAAACTGGACGCGGTACTCCAGCTGTGGCCTCACTAAGGCCGAGTACAAGGGGAGAATGACATCCTGGGATTTGCTCGAGAAGCATCTATGGATGCAAGCCAGCATTTTGGTTGCTTTACTAGCCCCAGCATCGCATTGCAGGCTCATGTTCATCTTGTGGTCAATGATGACCCCCAAGTCTCTTTCTTCTGTAGTGCTATCCAACATAGCACTGCCGAGCCTATAAGGATGCTGCAGGTTTTTCCTCCCAACGTGGAGAACCTTGCATTTTTCGGTGTTAAACACCATCAGGTTCTCGTCTGCCCATTTGCTGAGCTTGTCCAAGTCAGCCTGGACACCCGCCTATCTTCTGGCGTGGATGCTTTGCCCCAAAGTTTGGTGTCATCAGCGAACTTGTCCAGTCCACCTCTGACTCCAATGTCCACATCATTAATGAAGATGTTGAACAGTATGGGTCCAAGGACAGAGCCTTGAGGGACCCCACTGGTCACAGGGCACCACAATGAGTGACTGCCATCAATTACAACCCTCTGGGTCCGACCACGAAGCCAGTTTCCCAGCCAGCGTATCGTGGTGGAGCCAAGGCCACAACTGGCCAGTTTGGCCAAGAGGTGATCATGGGATACCAGATCAAAAGCTTTTTTGAAGTCAAGATATATGACATCAATCTCTTCTCCCTTGCCCAGGTGATAGGTCACCTGGTCATAGAAGGAAATGAGATTGGTCAAACAAGACCTACCTGCAACAAACCCGTGCTAGCTGTCCCTTAGAATGTTAGCCTGGGCCAGTCCATCAAGGATGGCCTCCTTAATAAACTTTTCTAAGATCTTCCCCAGGATAGAAGTCAGGCTAATGGGCCTGTAGTTAGCCGGATCCACTCTCCTCCCTTTCTTGAAGATCGGCACCACATTGGCCTTCTTCCAGTCTTTGGGCACTACACCAGAGTGCCAGGAGTTTTCAAAGACCAGTTTATATGCTGCCCTTCCTAACAAAGGCTCAGGGCAGTTTATAATAAGAAAACAGAGTAACATAAAACAGGAGAGTGACAAGAGGGGGGTAATAATTGACCACAGAATGAACACGAGCAGCAGTGCGATGCTGTAGCCAGCAGGGCAAATAACAGGGCTATGTGACGCTTCAGTAGCTGCTTCGATTTGGAGGAGATTCAGCCCGATTTAGGGGCCAAATCTCCAAATCCAAAAATTCAATCAGAAGACCAAGTAAAAGCTCTGAATTGATTCAAAGCATCTGAATCTATTCGGAAAAACTTTGGAAAAGATTTGGCTGATTCGGAGATTCGACCATAGACTAAACAGGCAGCTGACAGCTGCCTCCAGCTGGTAAATTTGTTTGGGGGGGGGGGGAAGAGGAGAGGGAAGGGAGGGATTGGGGCTGGGACAAGCTGCCCAGCTGGGGCATAGGGGTGTGTTACTTGGCGGGGGGGGGCAAGGGATGCAGGCATGGCAGTGCTGGGAGCAGGGGGCTCTGCCCTGCTGCTGCTCGCCCAGCTGGGGCAGGGGGGGTGGGATGCAGGCGGGGCTTGCTTCAGGCAGAAGGGGGCAAATGGCAGCAGGGCAGAAACCCTGCTCCCAGCGCTGCCATGCCCACATCCCACAGCCTTGTCCCGCCCCACATCAGCTGGCAAGTGGTGGCAGGGCAGAGCCCCTGCTACTAGCACTGATGCAGGCACAGCAGTGCTGGGAGCAGGGGCTATGCCCTGCTGCCACCCAGAGCGAGGTGCACCTGCATTGCACCCCCCCCCCCCACCATCCAGCTGGGCAAGTGACAGCAAAGCAGTGCCCCCATGGCCCCCCACACCAGGGCAGAGGCATGCACAGCCAGAGGAGCTGCAGGAGAAGCCTCCATGGTTGCCCTGCCCAGCACCATCCCGTACTTGGCCCAGCCTCTGACACTTTAAAAATAAAAGCCCACACTCAACGGCTCTGGAAGCGGGCATTGTGGCATGTGGCAGAGCCCCCCTGCGGAGCATGGGACAGCAGGGATCGCCCCCCACCTGGCACCCATGTGGCAGCTGCCCCATGGCATGGGTGCGGCACAGCTCAGCAGTGCACTGTGCACGGTCTGGGAGCTGGGGCAGCTCCACATGTCAGCCAGAGCCTGGCAGCACTCAGCCCCAGCAGCCCCAGCTCCCAGACCGTGCACAGTGCCTTGCTGAGCCGCACTGCACCCATGCCATGGGGCAGCTGTGGCGCAGGTGCCAGGTGGGGGGACAGTCCCCACTGCCCCCCCCATCCCGCACTGCATGGAGGGGGCAGGGGCTCTGCCAGTGAGTGTGAGGCTTTTTTTTTCTAATTTCTGGGATGCTGGGGCTGGGCAGGGCAGCCATCAGGGCAGGGATGTACCGGGGGGGAAGATATCAAGGGGCAGGGGCTGTGCCACGTGGCCCCAGCGCTCCCACAGCCCCTGCTATAGCTGGTGAGTATGGGGCTTTATTTTATTTTATTTTTTTAAGTGCCCAGAACCTGGGGCTGGGTGGGGGTGGGGGCTGGGCAGGGCAGCCATGGGGACTTCTCCCTTGGCTCCCCCTGCCTAGGGAGAGGCAAGCACAGCTGGTGGAGCCACCTGGCTATGCCTGCCTCTCCCAAGCCGATCCGAATCACCAAATCTTGTCAAATCTTCTGAAGTTCATTCAGCTGAGTCGATGCAGGACAGTGATCTGAATCTCCGTATCAAATCACTGTCCTCTGAATTAGGCAAATCCAAATCGAATAGTTACCTATTTGCACAGGCGTAGCAAATAATACTCTGGCATGCATCAAACGATGCATCTCCAGGAAAATCAAGGAAGTGATTCTTCCATTCTTCTTGGCATTGGTGAGACTGCTGATGGAATACTGCATCCAGTTCTGGGTGCTGCACTTCAACAAGGACGTGGAAAAGCTCGAGAGAGTCCAGAGAAGGGCCACCCATGTGATCAGAAACTTGCATGGCAAGCCATACCAGGCAAGGCTGGGGGACCTGCGACTCTTCAGCCTGAAGAAGAGAAACCTGAGAGGGGACTTGGTAGCAGCTTACCACCGCATCAGTGGAGTACATCAAGGGCCCAGTGAACAACTATTCACTAGGGCACCCTTAAGGAAAACAAGGAGCAATGGTCACGAACTCATGGAAGACTGTTTTGGGCTCAACATTAGGAAAAATTTCTTCACAGCCAGAGTGTCCAGACTGTGGAGTAAGCTCTCTCCAGAGGTGGTGCAATTGCCTACCCTGGAGATCTTCAAGAGGAGACTGGATGGTCACCTTGCTGGGGTTGCTTGAACCCAGTTGTCTTTCCTCCTTGGTTCAGGGGGGCTGGACCCGATGATCTTCTGAGGTCCCTTGCAGCCTTACCATCTGTGAAGAGGACCAAAACAACTTAAAAAGAACAAGAACATCAAGATAACGTAATTACGTGTAATTTTGTTTTAAGGAACCAGAATTTTAACAGTAAATTTAGACTTGAGGTTCTAAAGCTTTGACTTTCATTGGGTGTGGGGACTATAAAAGCTTGTCTCATTAGGAAATCTTTCATTGGGTAATGACATTTTCTATTAAAAAATAGACCATGTAATGAAAAAACTTATCTTCTCATCTCCTCCTTTTCTGTGCATCCACAGTTCAGCTTCTGAAGTCATCTTCCCCTCTCCCAACTCTGACTAGATCACACCCTTCATAATCCCTTCACTGGCAACCTTCTCTCTTATACTACATCATATTCTTGTTTCTCATCCCCACAACCCTCTGCTCCCATTTCTTCGTCTTCACTTCATTAACTCGTTTAATTTTTAATGATGCTTTTGTATAGAATGCATAAACGTGCTGAGCCAAATGTGTGTCTGCCATAAGCAAAAAGATTTTAGATGAGAGAGAAGTTTGGCTCATTTTATTATTCACTGACCTGAGAATAACAATGATAGTTCTATGACTGTTGTTCGTCTTCAAATACATATACACACGGAGTCTGTTATATACGTGTACAGTGGAAGCCATATACTGTTGAAAGGGTGGTTTCTGGACAGTGAGCACCAGCCTGACTTCTACCTAAACATTTTTGCTTTTCTTTTCTTTTGTGATGCTTGAACTTGTTTCCAAGCACTTTCAGCTGAAGTCTAAATTGTGGTCGAAAAAAATGAGACTGCAGCTCACCTACAGAAGTAGGTCTAAGAATTCCAAAAGAAAAACAGACCTCTGAAGATAGATGTGTTTTTAAAAGGACCCGGTGTCTGTCTTCATACCTGTCTTGACACAGTTGTTAGAAATACTCCACAACGTACCATCACTCTTTACATCTGTCTTAACATAACTACCTGACTCATTCTTCTTTTTCTAAAGCAGCTGTTACAAAACGAATCAGCCTTTTTGGCAGTTGGATTATGTGGACAGAAAGTTAAAAACAGGGGTAGAAATAGAATTCTATAGTATGATCCACACTGTCTTCCTCTAATTAAAAGATATGGTCCTCAAACTACATGCAGTGTACTATCTTGAGTCATGTAGTCCCTCAGATTAAAATGAAATATTACATTCTTGGACCTGTAGCATCTTCCAAACCAAAAATTAAAGACAGTTGCCATCTGGTGCAAATGGATAAGGTTTGAATGTCTCTGAAATAAACTGAGTACCATATTTACTCAAATATAAGTCGAGGTTTCCCTCCCCCCAATCAAAAACAAAGGAGCCCATCGTCTTACATCTGCATATAAAGAAACTGCATTAAATGCATTGCTTATCTTTGAGCTACTTAAAACACCATTAACATATCTAGAAAGCTGCCATTTTGAGTACAGAGAAAGAATTCCATCCAAAGTGTTTTTAAGAATGCAGGGTACTAAAAGTTGCATCTCTAAAAAGCTACCATGGAGAAGAAGAGAAAGTCTCATTTTCTCTCCTGTCCCCTCATTGTCTTACGGTATAAATGGTTATAAAAATTGCTTAGGTGAAGCCTGCCTCCTGAGGCTGACGGGGGCACAGTGACTGCCTGTAAGTGGCGGTGGCGGGGGCACGGTAGCGGTGAATGGGAACCACCCACAGATGTCCGTGCTGAACATCAACAGTGACAGCGGGCCGAGTGGGGACCGTCTGCAGGTGGCTGCAGTGGTGTTGGCAGTGGGGGTGGGGGAGGGGACCCCCCCATGGCCAATTGCTGACTGGACACTGAGCCTAGAAGTGCCAGTGGCACTTGGGGGGGTGGGGCACCAGTGCTCCACCTGTCCCCTCCTTCCCATCGCCTAAGCCAAGAGCGTTCACTCTCAGGAGGCACCAGCACTTTCAGGGGGTGCATGTGCACCCCCATGCAGCCCCTGCGCATCACCTATGGACACTTGTTTCAATATCAAAGGATACCAATACAAGCTGGGCATGTCTACAATGAAATTAGTGCGATGAAATAAACTCTGGCATAGTTCGCGCTGAATTTATAGCCATTCTCCCTCCCCCTTCCCTCCTTCCCCACTGGCACAGTGTTTACACGTGGGACTGCAGAACACTGAGCCAAGGCAGCACAGCCCTGGCTGTCAGGGCCCAGGCAGCCCCAGCAGCCACCCTCAAACTGTAGCACCCTCATGCCCTAACCAGCCCCAGTCACTGTCTACATGTGTATTGCACCAAAGTAAATAACTCTGCTGTAGGATGGTATTTGTGTCAGACAGTACTAACATGCAATGGAGTTAATTAGTTTACTCCAGCCTAATAGCTTCACACGTGTAGATGGTGATGCTTTACTGAGGAGCTAATTGGGCAACTCCTCAGTAAGCATCTCTTGTAGATGCCCACCTGTTATGATGCTAGCTGTTACACCTGTATGATTCTATAGCAATATGTAAGTGTAGCCAGCCCCTCCAACCTTGATCCTGCTTTTTTCAGGATCAAAATTAGGGTGTAATTTGTATTACTTCAAGTTTATGCAAATATAACAGATTATAACAGTATTCCTTTTGCCTTTTAAAGTGGATAAAACATGTTTGTCTATACCCTTATTTCCACTTTCCTTGTCCTATGTATTTAGCGTGAAGTTGCTGTTCTGCCTGTGTTTCCCCTGTACGTGCAGTTAATTTCTCAGCAACCCTTGCTATCCTTCCCCCACTTAAGTGGATTTTGTTTTAGGATTTGGGGGTCAAATACAAAGAAGGAATATTTTTCATTTTATAAAGCACTGCATTTATTGAAGTCTTTATTGAAGAGTTTTTATCTTTCTAAACAGCAATTTTTCCTCTGTGCTTAAATGAGTCCAGTGGGAGAAGGGGAGTTAGTTCTCCAGGTTCATAGAACCCCCGGATAGAATAATCATTCATCATCTTGGAATTTTAATGAGTTTTGTGAATTACATCAAATCCAGTGCATTAAATGCAGGCCTGTCCCCTCTAATATGATCTTCTGGAGATAACGTTCCCCCAGCCCCAGTGGGAAAAAAATAATCCTCTTGAATGTTCAATAACACTAACATGATTACAGTGGGCATGTTAAACTGAAAACCAATAATGTTTAAAAACAAGGGAAATATATCCATTGCTTACCTATCAGATTGTTTTGTTTTATGTAAGTAATAACAATTCCATTTTTAATGTTGCTACTTTTTCAGCTTTTCAGTGCAACAGCTTTTGTTGCAAATCTGCCAGTTGCCCTGTGCTTCATCATAGTCAGTGCTCCTATAGTTTTGTCATACCTGCTGGGGAAAGTTGGGACAGGAATGCTTTGAGCTTCTTTGAAACCAGCACTCCTACACACATTCCAGTCATTTCTCCTGGTTGACATGAATAGAACTAGTGCAACAATTTGAGGAACTGAATATGTAAATAGGTGTTGGGAAAATGTCTACTGACCTACTATAGAGGTTCAGGGAGAAAAATGTATGAAAAACATCTTAGTGCATTCTGACATAAATAGCCATGTAGATCCTGAAATGAAAATGTTTCTCAGAAAACAGTGACTACTGTGCAGAATAGAATTTCACTGTGGTGTTGTAAAGCCAACCTTATTTCTAAACATCATTGACCCTTATCAGCAGGTGAAGCTGAAATGCCATATCAGCCTATGCTTTATCAGTAGCCAGTTGCAGTAAAGCTACTGCACTGTTCTAACTTGGACCCTTGCTGCCACTGGGGCAGAAGTTTCCCCACAACATTGTTTTCCATATATTTTATCCTATGACTATTACATGCATGGGGCAGGAGCTCAGTTTCAAAATCACTGCTGGACAGAACACTGGGTATGTCTGACCTGTGCTGTGTGGTTAGAACACAGGCAAGTGAAAGATAACAGATTCAAACTAGCTCTGGAAAAGAAGAACATAGCACCAAAGTCTCCTGTTTTCTGGGAAGGTGTCCTAACCATTCAGCTGTTGGGTTTACAACAGGGAAGGACCCTCTTCCCTCCCCACTTTTTCATAGATTTCATAAGTTTATAGATTTCACAGACATTAGGGCTGGGAGGGACCTTGCAAAATCATTGGGTCCAGCCCCCTGCCCAAGGGGCAGGAAGTCAGCTAGGGTCAGATCATCCCAGCAAGTTAAGCATCCCAGTGTTTCTTAAAGGTATCCAGAGCAGGTGCTTGCACCATTTCTGGGGGGAGTCTATTCCAGACTCTGGAGACTCTGACAGTAAAGAAGTTTTTCCTTATGTCTAGTCTAAAACAGTCTTCCAGCAGTTTGGGGCCATTAGACCTCGTCTTCCCTTGGGATGTGTGGCAGAGTGGGAACTCCCTGACCAGCCACAGTGCTGGTTTTCCCCACCTGCTTCTGGACATGCCATCTACCTGTCTAGTCTGCCATGCCTTGTTGTTCAATAATTAAGGTGTTAATTAGGCAGGAGACTGCCCGTTCTTGCCCCAGGGGCATTATCTGTGACTCCATTCCTCCCCTGCACTGCAGCCCAGCCCTTGCAGATGGCATCCAGATGACACAATGCTCCCGGGCTACAGCCAGACCAAGCTTAGCCTGTGTTGCCAGGCCTCAGACACACACATTCATACTGCTCTCTTCTCACTAGGGCCTCTCACACTCCACCCCCTCTCACAGGGTCTTTTTCATGCATCAACAACTTGTACTGCCTTGCTCCATCTTGGAGTGGGCCCCTTCGGCCATAGGCATTATCTAGTTCATACCTTGGGTGACAAATGTACCGTCTTTTGGGCCTCTCCTGCAACCTTCACCGGGGTAGTGGCCAGCCAATTTCCCAGCCGGGGTCAAGCTTGCTCTGACCCCTCCTGGGGCAACTCTATTTACTCACACACACACACATGCTGGGCTCTCAGCCCTCTGGTTTCCCTCTCACTGTGGCTCCACATCTCCGCCCCTCCTCATTGAGGCTGCCCCCTCATTGGGGCCTGGGGTCACACACACCCACCCCACAGGCTCAGATGGCCACAGCCATGCCTGGCCCTCCCAACTACCTCCAAAGTTAAATGATCTACCTGAAGGTTGGGCTGGGGTTAAGGCACCCCGACCCACCTTTCACCAGGATGGTAACTGGCCTGGTATTTCCTGGGGACTCGTACACCACTGAGAGCCCCACCAGGCCACCCACTCCTAGCAGGGTGCAGTTTTAGGTCATGACCAGGACCAGGAGCCTCCAAACCATGCCCCATAACTCCTGCCCTTACCTCTTGGATGTTGCATTCAGCCTTATAGCCAGGCGATGTTTCTGCCTAGCCTGCCAGCAGTGAGCTGCTTTATCTATATAGGCAACCAGAGATCTAAAATGGCCACCGCAATCAAGCACCTGCTGGTTGCTTGGCTCAGCCCTTAAAGTGGCAGGCACCAACAGTGCCCTACCACAGGATGCCCTGGTCAACAGACATTCTCCCAGTTTCTGATGCACACCCCTTATATACTTACAGGCTGCCACCAAGTCACCCCTGAGCCTTTGCTTCTCCAGGCTGAAGAGTCCCATGTCCCTCAGACTCTCCTCATAAGGCCTGTTCTCCTGACATCTAATCATTCATGTGTCTCTCCTCTGGACTTTCTCAAGCTTTTCCACATCCTTTCCAAAGTGCAGAGCCCAGAATTGGATGCAGTGCTTCAGCTGCAGCCGCACCAAGGCTGAGTAAAGTGGGAGGATAACTCCTTGGGTCTTGCTTGAGATTCGTCGATAGAGTTTTATTCTAGATGACCCCTCAGTAATTAGATTCTATGTATGGAAAATTTATGATCAGTTCATGCCAAGAAACTAGACCCAGTTCTAAACAACAGCTGTTGTGAAATAGCAAGATGTCTAAAGCCAACATCAAAGGATAACCTGTACTTACTGGCTGGCATTGTACCACCTTATATCCAAGGAAAGGTTTCACACCCAAAAATGGATATCATGGCAAGACCCCAGGTATCCATTCTGTGGTCACACAGAAAAAACTAAATGGCTTAAAGTGCAGAAGAGTTTTGTGACCAGTGTTACACCATTGGACATGATGGCTGACAGGGTGCAGCTGAGGTTATGGGAAAAAAAGATTATATGCAATCAGATGCTCTGAAATAGAGGTAGAGCCCCAGGAGGACCTTCCCAGAGGGGCTAATCTAGACTGGCCAATATGGCGATATCTGAATCACTTTCACTAATCAGTCATCCAGGAAGTAGAAACTGCAATGCTGTTTCTTCTTAGGAATGCTGGCACTATTGCAAGGACCTTTGTAAAGGCTCTTAGGGCTAGCAAGAGGCCAATTGGAAGAACTCTGCATTGGAAATGGTTCTCGTCTTCCACTAATCAAGATCATTCTGTGTGTGTGAAGGCATGAGGATGTTGATATGAAACACCTACACACAAACTGGAAGATCAAAAATAAACATAATCAACTCCTTGGGTGAGACCTGTATGAAGGAGGACCTCACTACAGCAATGGAAAGAGCCATCACTTGTGCACAATTCTGGAAAAATATATAATTTATGACAAGGACACAAGAAGTAGTAGTAGTAGTAGTAAACTTCCTTTCCCTGTATAATGAAGACCTTAAATTGGTACCATGATATCTCAGAAATTAAGCTGAATTGGACCTTGGTACCACCAAGATGGGTACAATAAAGGTGATGCAGAAACAACCCTGGTGATTTATTTGGTAAGAAACGTTCTCTTTTTAAATCCATTTCTAGCACCCTTGGGCCCCTGACACAACACACCAGTGGATCCTAAACACCATCTTTGGCTTGCTCTGTCATTCTGTTTGTGGTGCCTACTTTCATTTTCCCTCTCCTATTCCTTTTCAAGTAACCTTTTCACAAGATTGTCCTTCAAAAAGTATCTTCCTTCTTACTTTTAGGGGCCACTGAAGAGATTCCTCTAAAGCAGGGGTGTCCAGCCTTTTTTAAAGTGGGGCCAGATCACGAACTTTTTTTCACTCAGTGGGCTGGCGAGCCATATTCAAAGACCTCACAGGAAGTGGTATCACATCAGGAAGTGATGTCACGTGACTTTTGACACTAATGAAGCTGTAGGAAGTGACAATGAAATGGGTCTGGAAATGTGGTTTAAAATTCAAAATGAAAACAATATAAAAGCAACAATGAAATAATACCAAACACTTGACTAAAATAAACTCTTTCGCTTCTACTCACTTCTCAGTGAATGAAAGAAGCATAATGGAAGTCGACAGATCAAATGTGGAAAAGATATCATCCAGAGTGGAAACTAATCAAAGCAACAAAATATGGGCATTTTTTAGAATAGTCTTCAAGAAAATTTACTTTTATTGAATTAATAACTTGTTAGTGACACATCTTTAACAAGTAGTAACAAGTTGAACACCCAATCCCACACAAAGAGAAACAGAAGCAAACACAATCCAAACACTGGACAGTATTTTTACAAAGATTTTTACCTACTCCAAATTTACGTTGGAGCCCAGATAGTTCATGCTCTATTCTTGAACATATTGTTCAGCCTTAAACAAGCATATAGCACAGTTATCCAGTGAGGTTCATAATTGGGGACATTCTGTTACAACAGGAACTATGCAGGCAAAAAAAAGAAACAGGTGGCAATACAACTGTTGTCAAGTCTCAAGAAAACAACCATGCTCCAATCCGCACTATAAGTATACAAAAACAGTGTAAAAACAAGGTGCACAAGTCTACTCTTATTAACGTTCTGAAAACTACAATGAACACTAATTTCTTTAATGTGATACCTGGAATTGTTTTTGCTTGCACAAGTTATCAATATCTGCTGGCACACTTGATGTGGCAAAGTGCATGATTCAATAGATTTGGGAAAGAGTTCCATGTAACATATTGACCATAAAATGTCAGTGGGTCATGTTCTGCAAAAGCTCTCTCCAAGGCACTGTTATTTTGGATGTCAATTAGTTCCATTTGGAACATGTCAGGAGCATTGGTGGCATCCGTTCCAAATGGATCTGCAAACAGCTTCAACTCATTAGTGTGTTCCCTGAAATCTGCAAATCTTTGTTTGAATTCAGATGGCCGATTGGTGTAAAATACTTGTCATGGTTCACAGTCTCAGCACATCTTGTTAATAGTATTGTGAAATGGGTGACATTCTTTTTATTCAACTGTTTCTGAAACAATTCCAGCTTATGAATGAAGGATTGGATGCGTTCATACAGTCTGTTGACAAATTGATCCTTCCCGTGTAGTCTTATATTTAAAAAAAAAAAAATCAACAAAAATAATCTAGACTATTTATACGTAGGGTGACTATATATCCTAAATTGGCTGAGACAGTCCCAGATTTTATACGCTGTGTTGGTGTCCCAGCCACTGGAGAAAATTTAAGCAAAAGTACCAGATTCATGGGAATCTGAGAGCTGAGGGGTTGGGGCTGTGTGTTTGTGTGTGTACATGCATGCATGTGCATGTGTGTGTGCTTCCAAGCACATGTGTGTTGCAGCAGACAGAGCCAAAACAGCTATTGGGATGTGCTGGGAAGCATGATACTTTTGCCACTGAAGCAAAGGCTGTGGGCTGGGGTGGGAACTGGGGTGCTGGCCAGGCTGGGGATGCTGCATGTGCTTTGTCTGCCCTGCTCTGACTCATGGCTCTGCATCCTGGCTGTATGCTGCTGGGCTAAGTCAAAGTCAGCCACATTGCAGCCCCATGTGGAGAGCCCAGTCTGGCCTGGCCACATCCTGCCCTAAGCGGAGAAGGGAGTATGAGGCTGGGGCTGGCTGCCTCTGCCCAGGCAGGGACTCATGGCCAGGATGCAGCTGCAGGTGTCAGGTTAGGGCCAGGGCCAGAGGTGTAGATTTCATAGTTTTCGTAGACATTAGGGCTGGAAGGGACCTTGGAAGATCATCAACTCCAGCCCTTCACCCGAAGGGCAGGAAGTCAGCTGGGGTCATAGGATCCCAGCAAGATAAGTATCCAATTTGCTCTTGAAGGTGTTCAGTGTAGGTGCTTGAACCACCTCTGATGGCAGGCTGTTCCAGACCTTGGGGGCTCGGACAGTAAAAAAATTCTTCCTTATGTTCAGCCTGAAACGGTCTTGCAGGAGTTTATAACCGTTCAACTTCCCTTGGGGTGCTCTGGTGAACAAACGTTCCTCCAGATACTGGTGGTCACCCCTGATAAACTTATAGGTGGCCGTCAAATCACCCCTGAGCCTGTGCTTTTCCAGGCTAAAGAGCCCCATGGCTCTCAGCCTGTCATCATAAGGTCTGTTTTCCTGACCTCTGATCATGCATGTGGCTCTTCTCTGGACTCTCTCAAGGTTCTCCACATCCTTTTTGAATTGTGGAGCCCAAAACTGGATGCACTACTCCAGCTGCAGCCTCACCAAGGCCGAGTACAAGGGGAGAATGATATCCCGGGATTTGCTCGAGAAGCATCTATGGATGCGAGCCAGCATTTTGGTCGCTTTACTAGCCCCAGCATCGCATTGCAGGCTCATGTTCATCTTGTGGTCAATGATGACCCCCAAGTCTCTTTCTTCTGTAGTGCTATCCAACATAGCACTGCCGAGCCTATAAGGATGCTGCAGGTTTTTCCTCCCAATGTGGAGAACCTTGCATTTTTTGGTGTTAAACACCATCAGGTTCCCGTCCGCCCATTTGCTGAGCCTGTCCAGGTCAGCCTGGATCACCCGCCTGTCTGGTGTGGATGCTTTGCCCCAAAGTTTGGTGTCATCAGCGAACTTGTCCAGTCCACCTCTGACTCCAATGTCCACATCATTAATGAAGATGTTGAACAATATAGCTCCAAGGACAGAGCCTTGGGGGACCGCATAGGGCACCATAATGATTGACTTCCATCAGTTACTACCCTCTGGGTCTGACCACGGAGCCAATTTCCCAGCCAGTGGATCATGGTGGACCGAAGGCCACAATTGGCCCATTTCGCCAAGAGGTGATCATGGGATACCAGGTCGAAGGCTATTTTTGAAGTCAAGATATATGACATCAATCTCTTCTCCCTCGTCCAGGTGATAGGTCACCTGGTCGTAGAAGGAAGTGAGAGATTGGTCAAGCAAGACCTACCTGCATCAAACCCGTACTGGCTATCCCTTAGGGTGTTGGCATTGGCTAGTCCATTAAGGATGGCCTCTTTAATAAACTTTTCTCAGATCTTCCCCGAGATAGAAGTCAGGCTGATGGGCCTATAGTTTGCCGGATCCACTTTTCTCTCTTTCTTGAAGATAGGCACCTCTTTGGCCTTCTTCCAGTCTTCGGGCACTACACCAGAGCGCCAGGAGTTTTCAAAGATCTGTGCCAGAGACTGGGCTATGATGCTTGCCAGCTCCTTGAGTACCCTGGGGTGTAGATTGTCAGGTCCGGCTGATTTGAAGGTATCCAGTCTCTCAAGGTGTTCCTTCACAAGGTCAGCATTAATGGAGGGCAGGGGATCTCCCTCACCCAGACGGTCCTGTCCCATGGTGGGCATGGGAGTCCCATGGGACTGATGAAAGACCAACACAAAGTACCCATTTAATAGGTTGGCTTTTTTCTGGGCGTCAGTTGTCAGTGTGAGTCAGACTGAACACATGCAGAGCCCCCAGCCTGGCCAGCACCCAAGTCTGCAGCCTTGACTGTGGTGAGAGAGAAACTGTGCTCCAGACAGCTGTTCTGGCTCTGCTCACTGCCACACACTTCAGCATGCATGCGTGTGTGTTTATGTGCATGGGTGTGTGCCCTCCCTTATATCTCTCCATCCTGGATGTCCTGGTCTGAGGGACAAATGCAGCCTCTGGGCCAGGCTCCTCCTGCCTCCCACCCAGCCTGGCTCCAGCAACCATGTGCCCCGCAGCCCTTGCCCGGCCCCGAGGCACCCCCAGCTTCACGCAGGAACTTACCCTGTGCCTCCATTTGCCCCGGCCTGGCCCCAAGGTGCCCCTAGCTCCGTGTGGGAACTTACCCTGTGTCTCCATCTGCCCCGGCCTTGCCCAGCCCCGAGGCACCCTCAGCTCCATGCGGGAACTTACCCTGTGCCTCCATCCGCCCTGGCCCAGCCCTGAGGTGCCCCCAGCTCCACGCGGGAACTTACCCCGTGCCTCCGTCCACCACGCATGCGGGCAGGGCATGGGCCATGCTGCAGCTCCCCCGGCCACGTGCTGGGGCAAGGGGCAGAGCCAGAGAAGAAGTTGCATGTGCTGTTCCCAGCTCGTCTAATCAGGCGTGGCTGGGGCAGCCCTGTGCCATGCAGACCGTGGGGCAGTGGCGGCAGGACCCGGCTCACTGATGAGCCTGGCCCTGCAGAGGTAAGCAGCTCCCCTCCCCTCGCTGCTGTCTGGGGCCCGCGGGCCGGCGCTGCCCGCCTTGCCTCGCCTCGCTGCTGCCCTGCCGCCACCACTGCAGATCACAGAGGAGGCACCTCTGGCCAGATAAAATGGCTTGACGGGTCACATGGCGGCCCGTGGGCCATATGTTGGACAAGCCTGCTCTAAAGGAAAGAGGGAAATCGCTGTCTAGCAATTGCTTCTTGGTCCCAGAGGGAAAAGAGGGATGTTAACTCTTTTGGACTTATGAAACCACCAGTTCTTCATTCACAAGTGCAAGGTGAAGATAGTAATACTAACCAGCATAATCCTCTCCCTCTAATCTGGTTACCAGTTCACATTTTTCAGTCTTCAGGATACATTGTTTCATATCAACATCCTCATGCCTTCACACACAGAGAATGTTCTTGATTAGTGGAAGACCAGAACCATTTCCAATGCAGAGTTCTTCCAAATGGTCTCTTGCCAGACCTAAGAGCTTTTACAAAGGTCCTTGCAATACTGCCAGCACTCCTAAGAAGAAACAGCATTGTAGTTTCTACTTCCTGGATGACTGACTAGTGAAGGGTAGATCCATCTGGTAGGTGGCAGAAAATCTCCAAACCATTCTACGTGTTCCCCATCTTAGCTCTGTTTATAGACGCACAGAGCCCCTAAGGTGCTTTAGCCAGACCAAGTCTCTTTGTGAATAATACCCCACGTTTCTGCTCACTGTTGTAGCGGATTTCACCTTAATCAGCAGATTCATCTACCAGTTTTCTTCCCAAAAATCTCCCTCTTCAAAAGGTGAAGCATCTCTCTGTATGCTTGACTTGAGGAGAACCTTATCCTTTTACTTGCACTGAATTAAACCTTTTCAGAAATGTCCTCACTTCTTTGTTTCCATAGTTCCAAGATTGAAAAGTGCAGTAGCTTTTGCCCAATGACTGTACAATTGGACCTCAGACTACATCAGGGTGTACCATGACGTTACTGAGGTGTAACCACCACCAACAATCAGAACTCATTCCACCAGAGCCCAAATGACTTCAGTGACTTGCTTTTAGCATTTGTCTATTCTGTACATTTGCAAGGTAACTCCTTGGGCTGCATATGCATTATTAACAAGTGTTGCACGTTTTGGAGACTTCTAGAACAGAGACTATGTTTGTCAAAGCAGTCCTCCAAGAACCTTGCACTCTTAAGATCACCTTCCAGGTGTACCATGTACTGATGTGGAGTTACCCATGGTGGAATTTGCATATAGAGAAGTACTCAAAGAAGAAAGAGAAATTGCTCCTCAGCCGCTGAAGATCTTCTAAATATATTGGCCATATGCACATTCCATATTTTGCCTACCCTCAGAGTCTTCAGTAGTCCATTGTTAGGAAGAAACTGTGGAACAGGAAGCATACACTGCCCTTTATGAATTTAGTGAGGAGCATGAAGAGCGGTTACACACAGTACAAGTGCTGCTTGCAGGACAAAACAGTTTCTGAGCTTGCAAGTGTGAGTTGCATTTGCACGTAAGAGTGGAATGTGCATATAGTCATCACACCTTGAGGAATTTCAGTTACTGGTAAGTAACTTCTCTGTCTTTAGCAGCACCACCAGGGAGTTATCCAATGAAGATTTTTATCTTGTTTCTTTAAAAACAAAACTATATTCCACTGTACTTGGCACTAGCACTTGCTGCGCTACCGTAATAACTTTGGGAGGAGCTTCTCTTCCCTATTGGCTTATCTCCTCTCTTCCTTTCAGTTTATTATTTCTATTCTTATCAGCTAAATACAGGTGATAACCCCCCCACCTCTGGCAGAAGCATTCTATTGTGCGTAACTTAAAGCACTATCTATTAGAGCAGGACTGAACAGAACACACGTGCTGTACGGTGCGGGAGCTGCCTGCACTGGCCAAGAGCCCACCTGTACTCGCATGCCTCCCAGCGTGCTCTGTGGGCTCCCTGGGCTGCTGAAGATTCCTGAGCATGGCCAAATGGGGAAGCCATCCCTGATTAGCTGCCTGGCAGGGGGGAGCAGTCCCCACCCTGCTGCTTGGCGGGGCAGGGCTGACTTGCACTCAGGCAGAATAAACAAGCTCTGCCTGAGGCTAGAGCACAACCCTGTGCAAAGCTGCCTGACATAGCGGCAGAATACAACTTACCTTAACGCGCAGTGGATGTAGTACAGACATTCAAAAACGCACTCTAACCTAGAGCACTTTGGTCTAGTACCACATTCATTCTAACTTAGAGCACAGTCTACCAGTTTTAAAGCACTCAGAGACCCATGATCGTCTGTTCAGTTACAGCTTTAGAGCACTTTCTGGGCAATTAATGTGTGATAGATGAAATGTCTGTACCTAAACATCTTTATTTTGTTATCACTGTAGGGAAAAGTACTGTGTTTTGAGACACTTAGTCTACTCGTGAACCGTGTATGAAATCCATAATAATTGCAATAATTTGTATGCTTATTTGAAAAGTGTAAACTTTATTTTCAAAAATCAAGGAAGAAAAACAGTCTTCTGACAGACGATGTCTAATCTAAATAGTTTAAGTATATACTAGTACCTGCATCATCAAATTATAGTTTCAGGTTTGGGCAAAGGAGAAAAAACCTGCAATCTACGTCATAATTTTCAAATACTAATAGAAGATACACTGTAAATATTAATAATAAATCAATTCTAGCACATGCACACATGTGGGAGAGAGTTGTTGCCATTAATTTTTAATGACAGTATACAGTGCTAACAAAAATATTTTTAACTTGAGAACAGGGAGGAAGGGAAGTTAAACAGTGTCTTACAAGATATAGTTCAAAATAGTTCTTTTATATAGTTATAAATAAAGAAAAACTGGGAAAGCTTCCCCTATAAAAACAAAAACTTTTTGCATTTGAGTCCATTGTAGGAGAGGTCATTTTCAGAGATGACCAGGGATCTGGGTTTTTCAGTTGCTGTGGGAAAATGCAGATTTTCTCCATTAGTGGAGAAAAATGGAGATTTTTAATTGCAAATAGCAGATTTTTAATTTAAAATAAAAAATGCAGGTTTTAGACAGAGAAAACCAGGATCCCTGGAAATGACCTTCCAGTTGTTTCCACTTCCATTCATAACCTGCATTTTCAGCTCTGACTTTTCTCAAGTATTTTTACTTCTTAAATTCCATGTTATTTGTCTTGATACCGTGCACTTACCTAAGCTGGGCAGGAAAAATAAATCTAACCTGTCTGTCTTTTGAGGCCAAGGCGCTTTGCAGTTGGAGGAAGATAGCTCACTTGTACCTTTTTTTTTTTTTTTGGTAAGGCTTGCTTCTTGAGGGGAAATAAAACCAAGGGTGCCTATACACCTGAAAGTTTTCACCATGTCAAGCATTCTAAAGCTGTCACTTAATACATGTGGACAACTTTAGAATGTTTTTAAAATGGTAGAAGTCACCTTTAGTAAAACTCACTGTATGAGTTTTAAATGTAAGGTGAACTGCAGTAGTGTGTCTCAGCCTACCTAGTTCGCCTTTATTGCATGCGTTTTTAACTGGGTCTTTTCAAAATGGTAATTACTAGTTGCTGCATTGTACAGCATCTGGCACTCCCTGCCTTCTACTCTACAGAACTGCAGCAAGGCATGAAACTCATACCAAACCATGGAAAGTCTATTAAGTTTTAAGGCACTGTACCTAACACGCTTTAAGTAAAGTGCAAAAGTTACGGGCCTTTGGAAATGCCTGCCCTTCATACGTATAGGCACCCTTAAAGTCTTCATGAACTTGGCGTAATCCTTGCTTCTTTTACAGTCTAATGCATCGGTTTTGAATGTCTGCCTCACTCCTCATTTGTGTCATTCAATGTTCATGGAAGAATTCTGTATAATAGCAGTTGTGCAAGGAATGAAAAATTCCATAAAGTGCCTCATTTTCTGCAGTTGCCCATGTGTCACCATTTAACTTCATCACTTGTTTTTTTAAGATCTCTGTTTCCATCTTCTTAATGTATTTTATTACCTTCCTAAAGCTGTCTGAGAGAGCCCAAAGTGGTTTGATCAGAGCTTCAAGGCATGCTGTGATGTTGTATCATGAAGAATCACATCAACCTCATGTGGGCTGCTCTGAAGAGGGCAGGAGTAGACTCAGGGTGCAGCCACACACCCCCTTTCCCTGTAAGGGGCATAGGTAGCGAGCTGTCTGAGCTAACTGGCTTGTCAGTGCTGCTGTTGGGAGCTGCTGCATTGGCACAGGAATGAACACTGTCACCACTCAGCCCTGTTTTCCCCTGCCACTGAAAACAGTGGTGGGCAAGGGAGCAGAGAGCTAAGCAGAAGCAGCATTCACCTCTTGGGCTCTGCCAGCAGCTGTGCTGACAAGCCAGTGAGCTCACTGCATGTGCACCACACAGCCAAAGGAGATTCTGGCCATACCCCTCCTACACCTCCTGGATATGCCCATGGAAGAGGGTATCTTGTTTCTCCAAGGGCATCCTATTCCTTCTCACTCTTCTTACTAGTCATAAGAAGTTTAGATACCCTGTGGCTTGTTCAGTAAATGCACAGTTTATTGAAACTGTTCAGAGAGTCTTCTGGTTATGTTTGTTGCACAACAGACCACTTGGGAGAGGTCTGTGGGCACCCTTTTTATGTAAAGGGAACCACACTTAGGAACAGCTGGGTTCTTTGTTTACTTGGGTTGAGTTTAGTCTGTGTGGAATCAAAATTACCTTTTCTTCTCTCTCATATAAGTTACCCAGATTCTTGTGTACCAGTTCAGATGCAGAAATTGTTCTTTCTCCTAGGGAGGAAAAAAGAAGAGGCAGGTGTAGACTATGACCAATATGACTGATGGTACAGTACAAAGAAGAATACTAAATTAGATAGCCCCTCCTTTCATCCAAGCAGTTCCCTCTTTGTTCTCTTTGACATGCATATCCTGTCCTGTGCAGGTCTGAAGTCCTGGGCCCTACCTACCCTGGGGTTCACTTTCAAAAACTGGCCAGCAACACTGATCAAGCTATACCACACTAGGACTATCCCCATAGTTTCTCTCATAATCTAATTAATTTAAGTAAGTAATAGCAATAAAAAAATCTTTAATTTCAAAAGATTGTTATGGTATCTTTCTCTCCATTCCGAATATATTCAGACCTATCAGCCCAGGCCCTTTCCTTATGATTTTCTATTGCCAGTAATGTGGCATAATAACAACTTACCTGTAGTCACCTCATTTCAGAGTTCTTTTCCAACTTAAGTCTCACTACATCCTTGTGAAACATTTGCCATTATAAAGAAGGGTAAGCTGAGACACAGTAAGATATAGTTATTACTTTGTGGTAACAGACTAAATAGTAGGTAGCATTAGAAACCAGTAGTTCTGACTCCCAGTTTTTGCTCTAGCTTTTAGAAAACTCTCCTTTCCCAAATTCATAAACTATGCTTGCATGAGAGCCTTTTAGGTTTGTCTTGCCTAATGAACTGGACTTGTAGACAAGTGAATTTTCTTTCAATTCTGGGGGTACCTATGATAAGTAGATGGGATTCTGAAGGAAGCATCTGGGACAGATTTACTGGTTACATTAACCTGCAGGTTATATGCTGAGTAAAAACCAGTGTGAATATCAAGCTAGCATCACCACAGCTATAGAATGGCACTCTTAGGGCGCTCCCAGACGAACACATGCGTGCTTCTTACAGCATCCCAAACCAGTTTGAGGTAATACAAGAGGCACGCTGCGAACGAAAAAATGTTCCCTGCACGGCATATTTGGAGTGAAAGCTCAAAATTTGATACCTGGAAAGTCAGATATCAAAAAAAAAAAAAAAAAAGAGGAAAAGGAAAAAAGCCCAGAAGCCAGTCCTCCAGAGAGATGCTCTGGTTTCTGGCCAGAGCATCTCTGTGGTGCTTCAGCTGCCCCAGAATGTTGCCCCAGTAAGGATGTGGCATGACTGGGACACAGGTGCTGTCACAGGTAAGTTAGGGATGTGGAGGTGAGGGGGTATGAGGAGTGGCAAGGGGTGTGGGGGGATGTGCAGTTTGTGGATGGGCTTGAGCAGCGGCTGCCACATGCCTGCCCCCCCACTTGCCCCTGCAGCCCATGGCAGCATGTGCTGCCTGATGCTATGGGCAGGACTTAAAGATGCTCACAAGTCTATATAAGCAGTGCTTACATCATGATTTAAAATCTCAGTTCAGAATTGGAGGGGGCGGGGGGGGGTTCAAACCTATTTTCAAATTCCAGTAGGATTGGGCAAATAAATTTTGCCCAAAAAAGGAGTTATTCTGGAATGGTTAAAATGTTCTGATCCAATATTTTTTAATGAAGTGTTGAGTGTGCTGATTTAAAATGGCATTTTCATTTTTTAAAAATTGACACATTTAAAAACAATTAAAAAAGAGATCACCTAAAAATGTGAAATATTTCATATGCTTGAAAAAAGATATTTCAGGTCAAATTGAAACAAAATTGCTGAGGGGTTTGGTTTTATTTGTTTGTTTCTCCAAAAATAATTTAAAATTCTCTTTTGGGTTGACCAGATTAAGAATACTTTTCCATTTTTCAGTTCTGCTACAGCTCTACTAACATGGGTTAGAAAATGAAAGATTTTATGTAATTGGTTTTCATTATATCTTGAGTACTGCTGTGTATATACCAATTGATTTTGGAGAGATGCTTAAGTGGGAAAGTATTTCTTGTTTCTTGACTGAATAGATAAAGTATTAATAGTTCGATTTAAATCTGATACATTTTATATGTGGAACAGAAAATCCATATCATTAAAGAAATGGACATAGTCAAATAGACCTTTTAAAACTCTGATTTGTGTGATCCTGAACACTAAACACACCTTCCAAGCCTTGTAGAATCCAGATCCTGACATTGTGGTTTACATTAAACCCTTTGAAATATTTTGTGATAGATTTTACCTCTTCACCTCAAGGCCAATATGCACTGTCCATCTACTTCTGGCATGCAGTTTTCTGGCTGCTTACCCACCCCCCTCAGAACTCACGCAGATTAATAATGGGAGAAAACAGGTCATTGAAACTACCTTTCATAAAAACAAACTTAAACACTCTCAGATAAAAGGTGCCTTTCTACAGTAAGGGATACAGTCAGCGTTCCATATACTAGTGCTATAAGCACAGAGTGTATGTACAATTGAGAAGCATCAGGTCAGACACAACAAAGGTTTTCTCACTTGAATACCTGACAGTCTTCAAGCAGCCTCTGAAGTGCAGGGGTGGAGATCTGAGAGAGAATACACTATCCTCCTAGTGATTTATTTGTTTTTCAAGAAGGCAGTAAAATTATACAACAGGAAGCATTCCTGTTCTGAGACCAGGTTGGAGTCAGGGGGAGAGATCTTGAATCTACTGTAGGCATTGACCCCACAGAGATGTAGAGACGTTTCCCATTCTTCTACCTGAACATGAAGTATAAATTAGTGTGCAGCTTTTTGCTGGGGTCCTTATGATTCCTTCTTTTCCCAAGATACCTATATTTTACCAGTCATCACCTACACCCACACATGGTCTTTTCCCCTCTCTTGTCCTTGGGCACTTCCATGAGAAAAGTATGTAATTCTCATCATGCCTGGTCTGAAAAAATAAACAAGAAAGAAGGAGCGCTCATATTCATGAGGTTCTTTCTCACCACAGAGAAAGGGAAATAAGAAAAGTTAGCACGTTGTCCATCTGTACCCAGTACCACAGCTATAGTGCATAGAAACAGAGTCTGGTCCAGGCAAAGTAAACACATTGGGAAATGTTCCCCAAAATTTTGGTACTGACAGTCTTCCAGATTTATCTGGTAATAACAGTGAGGCTTGGAAGCTCTTCACTTCTTAAGGAGCTTGTCTGAATGGAGCTCCTAGCAGAAGTCACTATAAGGGATGGCATAAAAACACTGACTGTAGGAAAGGTAATAACTCAAATATTATATTAATATTATAATGTTAAGTTCATGTAGAAAACAGCCATGCTGTCATCTTGCATCTCCAAAGACCTCTCTGCTGATAACCTAGTATGCAGTACTTCCCTAACTTCCATATTTCAACTGTTGTCTGTGCAGCTGCCTTATAATGGCTTTTTTTTTTAATTTGTCATTGTAAGTGAGGTCCCTGTTGAACCTTACCTTTGGGCAAGTTGAGTGAAGCTATTCTAACCACTCTTCTCCCCTAGCTTGACAACTTCCCATAAGTTCTCGAGTATTCTAGTTGGATTATGATGATTTATTTAGAATTGCATAAGGTGCTAGACTCATAGCTCTGGAAACTGAAATCAGCTGATCAGCCTCAAGATAGATGTGGCAGAGGCAATGTCAGGTGCTAGCTTCTGGGGGTGAGAGGGGAATTCAGCTTCCCTGTTTCCTCTCATTTTAGATGTATTCTCTTGTCTTCAGATGGCATTTGTGTTATGGTGTTCAGCACCCCTGAAGTATTGAACCCCAGTGATAGTATTTCTCCTACTAAGTGACACCTCTGCAGAATCTGTCACCAGTGGCACCAGTTTCTAGGTGTTACGTGGAGGATGTAACTGAGTTCGCGATCCAGCTAGGACAAATCAGGTCCTGATATCCCTGCTACATTCTGAGAAAACGTCTATACTCTAAAAAAAAAAATTGTGCAAGATTCTTACTCCTCGGTCTTAAATTCAAAATGTGAAACTAACTCATTAAACATCCTAAGCTTTTAAACTTTCCTTTGTCTTGGAGGGAGATGTAGTTAAGTAAAGTGTAATCTGGGCCCCCTTCTGGTCATCATGTGCCATTCCCGCCTTCCAGAAGTTTCAGGCAGTTTCTCATTTGCATCGGGCAAAGGAGCCCATAGAAACTCAGTCAACTGTGTGTCGCTGGTTTCCATTGGATTTGCTCTTCACCAGGATCCAGTAATGCCTCATTTGGTATCCTTTTTCATGTTACAGCCCCGGCTTTCAGTCAGGCCCAGTGTAGGCAACCCCAGCTTAACACTGTTTCACTTAGTGCTATTTTGCTATAGCGCTCATTTTAAATTGATACCCGATTTCACTTAGTGCTCGATGAGTTTTATTATAATGCTTGCAGTCACCATCTTGGGTCATCAAAAACAATTGCGGTCGCCATCTTGGGTTGTCAAATACTTTTGGTTTTGCTTAACGCTCGTTTTGGTTAACACTCAGTTTTTCAGGAACCAATTAAGAGCACTAAGCGGGGGTTGCCTGTATGGTGGTTGAAGTTTTAAGTGTTGTGTGTTTTAGCATGCTTCTTGTGGTGTGTATGGGTGGTTTCATTTGTTTGTTTTATTTTGTGTTGTTTTTGCCAGTGTTTCTGCTTTTGCTTTGGTGCCTGTTTTTCCAGTGCTTAGCACTTAGGCACTCAGGTGACCACCACTTTTTTCAGTGCTTTTAGGTTTGTGTTGGCAGAGTGTCACAGCTGAATGCTGAGTTTGCTAAGGCTACTGAGTGACAGTGTTTTCCCTTACATAAGCCTAACAAAAGAGCTATATTACCCAAATGTATGGCATCATTAAGATTGAAGACTTCACCAGTCATTGATCCTTGACATACTCAGACCTCTTCACCTAAAGTTGGTGGTAGTGAGTTCTGGTCAGCTGCTGTCTCCATAAAAGTGGCCCTCCATGTCATCACTGAATGGTGAGACTACTGGACTCACAATAATTAGTTGTTTTGAATCTGGAGATCTCAAATTTAAAATATACTGGCTGTGGATCCGCCTAACCTAGAATGGAGAGCTTATATAAAGGAATTGGACACCCAGGAAAAAATGGGCTTCAGGAACTGCTTTTGCTCATATACATCCTGAAAATAATGGGATTTATTTATAATAGACTTTCAGGGACCCAGTGTCTCAGTCCAATCCTTGTTTAAAAGGGACAGTCGGTCAGAACCCAGCAGAAAATGGATAACCAAGCAGGGTAGCAGTTTGCATGAGGCTTGTGGGAGGCACTGAAGGAATGAGAATGGTGTCTCCCCCACAATATAGTCCCTGGTCCCTTGTTTTTCTTCCAGGGAAGAATCCAAAACCAAAACAAGACTGTCAGTTTGTGACTGACATTCATGAATGTTCTTTGCATAAAAAATGTTAGCTCCATCTCAAGTGAGGACACTACAGATTAATCTGTTTACCATTCACCTGAACAAGAAAGTTGCCAATTATTTTGGGGGCTCCAAGAAAAGATACTTTCTTCAAACATTGTAAAAGATGGCTCCTATACTTTTTTCATTGGCTGCATAGATAGCAAAGTACTACACCATGATAGAGGCATTTTCAGTCATTTTAGTAATACCATACCAGTCCAGTAAGGTTTAGTTTGAGATCAAAGTAGTTCCATCAAGCTAAAATTGAGGCCCAGGTCATCATCTGAAGACCCAGGGAATCATGTTCTGTTCCATCATGGTAGTTTTCTCCGTGATAACTTTAGCCATGACATGATACAGATCCATAGGTATAGTGTCTCTTAGCAGGTGGTCTATATTCTCTTGGCTTCTTGGAAGCCATCTACCAGAAAGACCTAAAATATTTTCAAGTTGAAAAATTGTGTGATTCAGTCAGGCTCTAGTTGGACCTCTTTATTTGAGCAATTCAGTTATTTATTGACTATGTTATCGTTTTGTCTAAGTCCAACTCAGAGATTAATTCCATCAAAGTATGTTTGACAGATACACTGGTCTGTCATAGCCTAAGGTAGACCACTGTCTACATCCCCTGACAAGTATATTCACATAGGGCTTGACACTTTTATGCCCTTTACCATTATAAACCTTCCTGCGGCATGTGATATTTAGTGGTCTTTACAAATTCCCCTTTGAACTTACTTCCTGTGAACTTAAGCTTTTTTAACATGAAAAGATATATTTGCCTGGTCACCAAGGTATCATTTCATTGTGAATAAATTTCAGGCTCTAGTGTTTAATTCTCCCTTTACAAGATTTTACAAGGATGGGATTATCTCTGAACTCGTCTGAATTTCTTCTCCAGTTGGTATTGAAGTTCTGCTTTAATTAGCACATATTTGTCAAGACTTTTTCTACATTCTACATTTTTTATACATTTTTTACTCATTTTAGTGAGGCTACTAAACCGTAGCCTTGATGATAAAAGGACTGTAGAGTCCTACATGCTGCAAACTAAAGTCAGTAGACAGTCTGCTCGGTTTTGCTTATTGTAATACCAGTTCATCTGGCAAGGATTTAGTAAGAGGACTTTGTCTAAGTGGATATCCAGTTATATTTCACATTGTTAAAGATGACTGGTTTGAAGCTGGAAAACCCTTTCAGTGGTCACTCGATTCAAAATCAGGCTGCCACCATAATCTTCTTCATAGATGTTTCTGTCATGGATGTCTACAGATCAGCTGCATTAACTTTTCTGCACATACTTATTTATGAAGTAGTTTTTCTTGAGTTTGCCTTCCAGTGGGAATCTCATTTTGGATTCTGGATGCTTCAAAACTTGTTTCAAAAGTAGAAAAAAACAAGCTCCTATCCTCAGAAAGATTTGCTGTTCAGTCATGAAATATTTTATTTTCCGTTAGCTAACTTTTTCCCCCTTTGGCACAGGTTATGAGTCCATTCTGTTGTGCTTACACTGAGTTTGCCAGGAATCTTAGTAATACATATGTATTCAGATATATAAATATATGACACAGATGGCAGGCATGTTAAGCACAGAGGAGATTATTTACCTTGTAGTTCTGCTTTTCTGAAGATACCATCTTGCAGGATTTTCACTTGCCCACCTACATCCTTATAGTTTTGGAGGATCTCTTTCTTACATCGATAGTCATAATTCTTTTTTTCCTGAGAATGTCATCTTGCACTCGGTTGAAGGAACTGACTTAGATGTTCAGAGGTAGCATTTATGCTCATCAGAAAGCCTGACTAGTGCTTTCCCTGCTAACACTGCCCTCTGGTGGTATTGCACGAAAGAGTCACAGTCCAGGTAAGAATCCTGCAAGGTGACGTCTTCAGAGAAGCAACATTACATAAATTGTTTTTACTTCCGCTCTGGTTAAATACCCTTTGTCCTTCCTCTCCTCTGCCTCCATACTGACACACTTCTGATTGCGTCACCATGAGGTCCTTATTCTGGTATGGATGGCCCATGAAGCCATACACATGCTGTTCTGGGGATTTGCCAGTAGGTGGTACCTTACTGAGTCTTGTCACTGGACTCTGGGTAAGTTAAAAGTTTCAGTAGCCTGAGAAACCTAAGGTTCAAAAAGTAGTTTATGATGCCAATTGTAATAATCAGCTCTGCTTCTTGGTGACTGTGTTGCTTCTTTAAACCCAGCTTGCTGGCTGGACTTCTAACTTTTCCACTGAGTGCACACTTCCACTCAGTAAAGCTGCCAGGCTGTGGCTCGGCTACTGGAACCAAGCAAATTGCATATCCAACAACATGATGTTTCTAAGCCATGCTGGGTTACTTTTAAATTCCCTCCCTCCATCCTTTCTCCCATGAGAGCAGTTACAGAGCCCAGAGCACTCCCTTCCTTCTCCTTTTCCTGCCTCCCCAGCTCATGTCATTCTGAGAGTCAGGATCAAGTTGCTTTTGCATTGTGATTCTTGGCATAAGCCCCTCTCAAAATCATATTACTGTTCTGTGAGTGTAGCAAGGGCTTGAGACAGCCACTAGGAACAAAATACAAAAGAACCCATTAACATTCTGCATGCAAAAGCCAAATAATTTACTGTATACTACTCTGGTTTTATCCACAGAAGCCTGAAGCATTAACTTCTTCAGAATACATTTGCATTTAATCTGTTTTCAAGTTTTAGGGTGTTTGGTTTCATACCTCTTCTTGCAGTAACACTGTAGCAGTCAAATATGCATCGCAAGCACTGCATTGCATTTTTCATTTTACTGTCCCTGTGTAGAAACATACTGTTCCATCTGCTTAGAATTTAAATTGCAGAAATATAGCCCTCCCTACTGCATAGTGTTTTCACTAAGCCAAGCACAGAGTGTTGTTGTCCTAGTAGTCCTAACATGTCTGCTGGTTAAAAATACTTCAATTTTTAGAACTACCAGGATGATCAGTGCCATAGAATACTTAAAAATAAGGCAGAAGGTGGGGTAGGGTGGCATTAGAGACTAACTGGTTCAGAGAGACATGAGCTTTCATTGGAAACCTACTTCATCAGATGCTATGAATGGACAGCTTCAATTTCCTTAAAAAATTAGGTACCGTTGGGTATGAGAGATCATCCATTTAAACCCAGCTGAGTTTGATGTTCTCTCCATATCACACATGTGCACTCCATAATTCCTGTACAAAGTATAATATTAAGTTAGAGAGAACACATCAGTTACTTAAGGGTAATACACCTTATAAAAATGTTGTGCATAGTTATAGTTTAAAAAAAAATAGTGTTGGAAACTCAGGAAATTTAATTAGATACCAGAGTTTTGAAAGTATGGAATTAAGTAGTAAATAAATACATCAACTTCAGAAACACTTGAGAGAACTTCTCCCACCCATAACAAACAGATTGTCCCTATCAGTGGGCGTGTCTACACATGCAATTAATGCACATGAATAAACTCTGGAACTTATTGCTCTGGACTTTATTGCTCCCAGGTGTGCTTTTTGAACATGTACCCGGGACCAAAACACATTCAGCTGGATCAGAGCATCCCTGGCTGGTAGGGGCTCTAGGGAGTCAGCCTGCCAACTTATAAAGTTGGCTTCCCTCCCACTCTGCCCCCTCCCCCCCAGTTCAACATGTCATGGAGGAGCTGGCTAGGGCATGAGGGGGATTCAGCACAGGGCTAGCTAGCAGGCAGCCCTCATACTAAAGCACCCTTGTGCTAGCTGGGGCAGCATTTACGCGTGCTCTGCTGCAGAGTAAAAAACTCTGCAGCAGGATAGTTAACCTACTGCCGAGTTCATTAATTTACTGTGGCCTAACAGGAACACATGTAAACATCCCATGTAGATGTGCCCAGTGGCCACAAAAGTGAGAATTTCTTACACTTCATCATATTGGACTCTGGCCTTTTTTATGACCATACTTAGTTCATAGATAAGGGCATACTTTATCAGTTACTGATTAGACACTGAAAGCTGTCATTCCTAAGTCTTCATTAAGATTCCTTGGGCCACTGACTGCACAAGTGTCATTAAACACAGAGCTAGTTCCTGTATCTGTGCATACAGACCTGCTAAACTTAGGTTGTTAAATAACAGCACATACTTGAAAAGCAGTTTAAAAACTTTGCAGGGAAAGAGTTAATGTTTTGCAAGAGATGTTAACTAACTTTTTCTTCATTTCAATACATATGTGTGCTCCCTAGAGGTATAATTTTGCTTCACAGATTTAATAAATATAAATGTTTTGCGGGTGGGAGCATGTGCTGTGACAAATTTCACCAAAATACAAATTATAGCAGGAATATATTGTTTAAACAAAGTAAGTAAAACTGGGCAAGTCTTTTCCTGTGTGTCATTACCTACTTGCTTTCTTAACAAATCTCTACAGAAACCAAGAATACTGTATAGGCTGCACACTTCAGCTGTGCAAGGGGGTGCTTCATGCTGTCCAACAGGTACCCTTCTAGTTATCAGAAGATGGGTAAACGGGCTTTCACACTGACTTATCTAAATGTGTAAACTAGGCAGAACAAGCTATTCCAGAACAATTTATTTTGCAGTACCTATTCCAGAAATAGCCTTCCATGTTCCAGAATTACCACACTCGCCAAGTGTGCACAGTTTCCACACAGGAAGCATTTCTGGAGTACTACAGAATTGCTTATTCTACAATAGCTACTCTGCTCAATTTCTCCCATGTAAACAGGGGCTCAGGAAAAGTGACCAGAGAAAAATTTAAACCGTAATTTGAGTTCCTAAAATGTTAAACTGCTGTTTGTCCCTTCTCTAAATCTGATGCTCCAGCCCAGGCCTTCCCAAATTATGAACTTTCTAAAATAGGGACTGCCTTGGTCTGATTAGCTCATTCAGTGCCAGGTCTGACAGTGTGTCGGTCACTGTCCAGGACCCTCATTTAGTTCCACTATATAAATAATAAAAATGAACTGATATGTGTTGTTTTGGGGTTTTTTTTGCAGCTTCATGATGAATTAGAAAAGGGCGAGAGGGACAACGCAGAGCTGCAGGAATTTGCTAATGCCATCTTACAACAGATAGCTGATCACTGCCCTGACATCCTGGAGCAAGTCGTCAACGCACTTGAGGAGTCGTCATGACCTCAGCCACTAGCCCCTAGGAGCAACAGAGCTCGTGGCCAAGCCCAGTCAGTCCAAGGAGTCATGTGAAAGGAAAGGAGTGTGAGAGAGACAATGGAATAGGAATTTTTGGTGCACCTTTTACAAAGAAAAAACCTCTATAAACTACATGCTATCTTGGTTCTCCCAGTCTATGACTGCTGAATCCAGTTTGCATTCATCTTCTCACTGCCTTTCTACTTTGGAATCTGTCTCCCAGTTAACTTTCTTCTTTGTATTAAGGCTTTTGGATACATCTAAGCAGAAAATGTCTGAGTCCACTAAGCACAGAAGAGGGCATCCACTGGACACAAGCAGTTCTTTGTGAGGTCATGGAAGGGGGCGTTTGCCTTTTGTTCTTTTGTTGCTGGTTTGTTTCTATGAAAAAGTAAAACCTGAATTTTTTAATGCTAAAACAGAGCATGCTCTACTTATGAGCTGCAGCTGACCTGCATCAGCTGACAAGCTCAGGATTTGCTGCCTGTCTAAATTTCTTATGAAAAGGAGGGAAGTAACACCAGGTAAAGAGAGAGCAAGTCTCTCTGTTTGGTCTTTCCATCCAGCAGCTGTGGGGCAAGATAGGCACGTGGGTGCTTTTTTGTTGGTTAGTCTGTTTACTTAGCCTCACTTCTGTTGTTACTGAACTGGCTCTGATGTGCCAAATGTGGCTTATTTTCAGATTGTTTTCTTTAGCTCTTGGGGTCTTACTTATGCTTTTGCACCATCATGTACCTCGCCTCTGCCACTTGCTTCTTGTTTTCAGAGAGTTCCCTTCCATCAAGCAGGTCAGCCTCCAAACATAGTGTGTACCTTACCCAGTGCTAATGTTTCAGGCAGTGGTTTTGTGAGCTCTAATTGCAAGCAGAGTAGTTCTAGCATTATCTACATAAGAAAGCTGCACCAGTTTGAGTAAAGAGGCGATTTTTAAATCAGTTAAGATAAATGGGTAGAATAGGCTATATGGACACTCTTGCTTTAATATAAATGAATTTCCTTTTGATTTTTCTTAATTTGATTAAGAATCAGTTTAAAGTGAATGGAAGTAAGTCATTCTTAAACTGGACTAAGAAAATTTACTTTGGGGTTTGCACCCATTTAAATGAACTAGTTTACAGTTACACTTTTAATTAAACCACTGCAACTCTATTGCCATCCATCCTTTGCCTTTGCCATCCTCATGATAGCCAATACTGGCAAGAGATATAACCTCTAATAAGTGATCTGTTTGTTATTGCCTTAGCAAATTAGAAACTAGTCCAGTGATAAGGCTCCAAAGGTCCATTCATACCTTTTGCTCTTAGTGTGAAGACATGATTTTGCCCTGGGTGCTATTTGTGTCTTCAGTGTGCTTCTGTTGACACCCACAAGACTGAATTATTTGGCATCCCCCTACAAGATCACTAAAGGAATTATTCTCTGTTGGACTTTTGGCTCTCTAACACTAAATGTTAAGAAAATAGACTTTTTCTCTTCTGTTACATTAAGAGAAAAGGGTACATTAGACATTAATGCAATAGTGCTGAGATTGCGGGCTCTTCAACTGCTTTCCCATCAGGTTTGTTTCAATGGTGAATGCCCTTCCTACTGATGCAGGAAGCTGCTCTACCACCAACTGATCTTTCAGAACCTAGAAATATCAGTTGTTAAGTATCAAAATCCAAGCTTTTGGAGCAGGCTCTCCCCATTCAGAACCCACATTGCAACTCCTGTAACCCAACCCTGAGCTTATATCACTGCCACTTATGCTGCCCAAATCCTACAGTGCCTTTAGGTTTACTCTCTATTTCCTTGTCTTTCACACCTGCAGCACAGCTCCTCTGCCTTTCTTCTACCCATTGTTCCAACTTTTGGGGGGACTGATCCCTCTGCAACTGGCAAACATTTGAGTGAGTCAACATTCACCCTTTGCTTATCTGAAAATTGCACTAAAAGTCCAGGCAAGAAAGGCATCTCACTTGCATTCCTTAAAATGTAATGAGCAGTTCAAAATAAATCCTTTGCAAGTTTGTGAAAGGATCCAGTAGGTCATCCATTGCCAGCAGCAAACCACATCAGGGAATTCAGTATTCTCTCATTGGCATATACAGGGGAACATTTTAATCTGAGGCATCCTTTAGAAGGGGGAACTATGTCAACAACCTTGGTGTTAATTGGTTTAGAAAAAAAAAAGGTCTGCTTCTCAGTTTCCTAATGGGAAGTTCATAGCTTCCTGTCCTTGCTTTGCAAATCAAGAATTATAGCTTTAGTTCTCACTGCAGTTATTGCTTCTGTCTGAGCCTTTTCATCATCGAACAGGAAAAGAGTGGGAACCTGAATGTTTGCAAGGGTGACATACTATGTACCGGAAGGCATATAGACAGTGACTGTATATACCACTGAGCCATGCCTCATACCAGAACCAGCCCTTTGGCCCTATTATTTGAGTCAGCACGTTTTGATAGGAGCCGTAGTTTTGAAATCTTTCTCTTGCTTTTTTTCTTCATTGCCCCTAATTACTCACTGTAGGAATTTAATGCTGCCTGTAAAACCATCATAGCCATCAGCCTAACATCATCCCACCACCACCACTCCCTGACTGTCCCATTAACTTATATGGTCAAATCTCCAGCTGCCCATGTTCCCTGCTGTAAAACAATCCCTTCTCTGTGAGAAACTGTGGAATTTCTCTTATCGATGCTTCAAATGACTCCTGCTCATAAACCTCTTACTGAGATGCTCCTTGATAGCACTTTGACTATAGGGTAGGGGGAAGGGACAGGAATGAGTGGTGGTCATTTGTGGCTATTACAGCAATTCCATGTTTATTGCATGGCCTGTAAATCACAAGAAAGCTCCAATTTTCAATGCTGGGATTTCTGGAACCTTTAACTTAGCTGCTACCATGTGGCTGTGCTTCTGAAAGTGGGTGCAAGGCCTATGTATTGAAAACCAGTTCAGTCCCACTGTTTACACTCAGTGGTGCTCCCACCATGTTCTCTGAAGAGATTTGTGAAGGAGAGCTAATTTGCACACTGCCCATTAGGTCTTCATCTTTGAGCCACCCAGTTGCTGTTCTCTCCAGCTGGATTGTTGTGCCCGTCTACAATTTCTCCAATTACCTATTGTCATCTTCATGTCCACCTACATCTACTACCTTAAACGTTGATTCCCCAGTAAAGTGCTTTCAGGGAGAGAACAAGCTCTGGTTTGGGAACAGCTCTGATCTAACTTGATCTCTGGTAAACCATTGCAGGTAATCTCTATGATCCTACTTAGATAGAGGTCCTATTATGTTGAATATTCATGGGAATGGTCTAATTTAAAGGAAAGGTGACTGACCAGGATTTAAGGCTGAATATGACCTATCTTAACTTTTTTTTTCTTTTATGGAGTGTCACACCACTGGCCTTAAGGTAACTCTTGGACTTAGCTGATATGCAGCCCATCATAAGGTAGCATATCATGTGCCTAGCAGAATGGGTGCATGTGTGTATGGTATTTGGTAGCTCTTTTAACTTGATACCTCCCTGTTCTGCTTCCAGGGAGATCAAGCTACAGTGTCCAGTAAACACAGCTCCAGTACAATGCCATAGTAGTCCTGGCAAATTCATCTGCCCTTGGTGTTTCCCTGCCCTAGAATCTAGTTTCCAAGAATAACACAGAATGTGTGAAGAGGGGTCCTGCAGGATTTTGCTTAGTCTTGCCACATTAACAGAGTTCAGTTTGCTGTGTTATAAAGGTTTTGACTGCTTTCAAGTTCTTTTTTTTCCAGATATCAAAGTGTTCATTTGTAAAGCTGCTGAAAGATTCATAGACAGGAAGAGCTCCCCATAGTTAATATTACCTTAGGGTTTAGATGTAAGTGGAGCTCCCTGAATTTTGTGCCTAGTGTACACCCTGACACTCACTCCACCTGTTCACAATCCCCAAAAATCCAGTTTCTTCTTTTCCTCTGCACCAAACCTCTTCTAAAAACACTAATGAAAAAGGACATGACAGCACTGGAAATATCTTGAGCATAGTGACACTATTTCTAATTAGAGGAAGAGCTGACTGAAGCCCATCCCAGGTAAAACTCTAAGCTTCTGATATTGTCTCTTACATTGGCAAGATCTCCATCTATAAAATGCCAAACCCTCTTTGGAAGAACCAAGCTTCAGCCAAGCCCAGGAGGGTGGTGGGTGATGGTCATGTGATGCAGAAGTGTCTATGTGCTGTTTCCAGTTGTACTACTGGACTAATGTCTGCTCTAAAACATTTTTTGGTACTTGGTGTCTTTCTAAGTATTATGCACAAGGGAGTGCTAATATTATAGATCCCACCTGCCAACACAAACGTCTACCCACATACACGCACACACACCCATATCCACCTTGCTTTCTGAACCCAGTGGTATATTTTTACTTGCCTGTAGTGCTCCCACCCATAGCTGCTGCTAATGTTTACTGTGTTGCAAATTTTTTGTTTCTGCTAATGGGTTAATGAAGCAGGGTCCCCATTCCCATACCCCATCGTCAATCATTGCCAGAAAGGGTTCTTTACAAAGGGTGGTGAATATATGCTGATTCCGATATAAAGCAGAAGTTCCATTCCACAATGTACCTATTCCACAATGACTTTGATGAAATAAAAAGGAAAACAGTACAATCAGGGTGTCTGGGGTTAAAAGAAACCCCTACTCAGTGAGCATCTGCACTGAACCAGAAAGCAAGAGAGATGGGAAACTGAAGGTTGCAGATAAATAACACTGCCCCAGTGAAGCCAGTGGGGTGAAAGGGTCAGACATAGGGCATGCTTGGACTGCCACAACTGACAAGATAAGCTTTCCTCTGCCAATCACTTGCTTTTGTCAATGTCTTGGGAAATCCAAGTGTTGTTTTTTAAAACAATGTTTTTAATTGTTTTTTCCACCTAAGCAGAAGCCGTACACTATGGCAAATCTTTCTGAACAAAATGGCTGTGTCCGCTGACTATTTTTAAAAAAAGAAAGAAAAGAAAGAAAAGAAAAACTGTTTTGAAACTTTTTAGTGTCAAAAGCATAAACACAAGAATCCTGACTTTTTCCAGTGGGTGTGGTGAGTGATGTAACCCTGTCATCGGTATTGTCCCTGACTTTTTCAGGGGTAATTTTTTTCCTGTTTTGTTTTCTGCTTGTTGATATTGTCTGTGTGGTCCTAAGGCTGGGGCAGTTACCAACAATGTGTGTCTGTCATCAGATTTAAAACAAAGATAGTAGTAGAAATGAAAAAAGATGTGTGTTAAAAATATAAAACTAAATGTCATCAAAAGGAATTCAAGTTAGGCAGTAGCAAAGCTCAGAGTCCTCTTCCCAGGTTTGTGAGGAAAAGGATTTGAAGGCTCCTGTTTATCATAAATGGCCTTTAACAGACTACTGAGGGCAGAATAGTTTGGCCTGTTAGGAAATGTTACTGGCCCTATATTGTATGTTCTTTCTCTCCCTTGGTTCTGCATTGTATCTACTAGATTTAGAATATAGAAATGGGGAAGGCAAAAAGTTATCTTAGAAATCAGTCTTTACTAGGAATAGTTACTAGTGTTGGGTGTCCTGTAGACTGTCAATTTTTGGTGCAAGTAGAATTTTCAGACATTGTCTGTTGAATTGCACCTGTAAATTGTGTAGGCGTGTGCAGATGTATACGAGCATTGTCAATTAGCAGTTTACACATGTGCATGCTTACTTTGCAGGTGCCTGTTTTTAAAAAGTGTATTCTTTAAAGTCCAGCATGTGTCGTGTTACATTAAAGGACTTACAGCCCTTTGCTGCTATAGTTCTGTGAGAGACTGGACCATGTAAGAGACACTGTCAATTTGAAACTGCATGTATAGCAAAAAACACATTTCTTTTGATAGTGATGCTTAAATTATTTTAAATTAATATGTTTTGTAAAACCCATCTTATTTTTCACAATGGCATTTGTTTGCTTTTTGCACTTCTTCTAGCTTGGACATTGAAAATCAAGTCAATGTCACCTTTTTCAGGTTCTCAGTGCTTTTTATTTGCTTGAAACAATTTTTTGACTTGGAAATAAAAATTATAAAACCATTTATATTAATATTATGTACTTTTAGATGTTGTAAAAACTTGGTTATCTAGAATCTAAATTATGAGCCAGACTTTTGTAGACACTAACCCTTTAACAGACTTTTCACCAGGCAGACAGCACTCCCAGGACCAGGTCATTCTCAGTGCTAGTGAAGTGTAATGGCTCTTTTGCATTTAAATCCATCAGCCTCAGTAACTGCAAAGAGCCCTGTTTTCTTTGTGGCCTGTACTCTATGACAGACTTGAAGGCAATTAAGTTTGACCTTTATTGATGTTCTTGTTAGTAGATCCTGAGGATGCTGTGTTGGTAAAATAACACAGTTCTGAAGGAGGGTGAGTCAGATGGAACCATAGACAGGGGAATGATTTCTGTGCTGATCTAACATGTTGTTCCACTAAAACAGTATTGCTGTTTACCTCTGATTCACTAAATGAGGAGGGCTGCATGCCAGAGCCTGTTATACCAAATAGTTCATGGAAGTAGCCTGGGGGACTGCCATGAGGAATAAAAATGTGTGGGACAGTTGACACATTCTACAGACTGGGATCCCTCATTTGCTTTGGAAGAGACATGTTGCACTTTAGTGGAGGAGGAGATGAGCTTTGGGTATAGTCTGCCATACTTGAGTTCCTTTTGGAAACAGCAGCAGCAGGAGACATTGATGTCTGTGATGCAAGTGTGCACGCTGCCTTCAACTTGTATGTGTTTTATTGCTGGAGTCATGTTACTGACTGGATAATGAAATTGCAAAGAAAATGTGTTATATTCAATTTTGCCTTGATAATATAAACACGTTGTTCATTTTTTCTTCTTTTTTTATTCACAAACTAAATTCATCAGGAAATTATAAAATTATTTAAAAACTCTGTGCTGTCTCTTCTTTTTCAGTCCCATTATGTCTTATGCAATGTTTTTTCCCCACAGATCTGAAATGTGGAAGACTGGGAGAAACCTGTATATTCTCCACACTGGGAATAAATATACAGCTGGAGATTGAAACGAGTATATGGCAATGCAGAAAAGAATGCCAGAGAGTAGAAAGTAAAAGGACAGTGGTAACATTAATCAAAAGAGAAGGTAGGCAGGTATTTCAGGCAGTAAACTAGGAATACCTCTTCAAACTTGAAACTCAGATAAGATCAGCCAGAAACAATTGAAATGTTTGGATACCACTGCAAGGAGCTTGGGCAATAAATGGAACAATCAGAACGCCTGGAATGGGGCATGAAACCAGATGTTTTATGAGTAACAGGGATGTGGTGGAATGGTACACATGACTAGAATACCGTTACTGAAGAATATAAACTAACTAAGATAGAATAAAGGTGGTGAGACAGCAGTGTACATCAGTGAAGTGGTAGAGCATAAAGAAATAAAGAGCAATGGCACAGACAGAACAGAATCCACTGGGACAAAAATCAGGCTGAGAAGGAACAGTGAAATGGACTCCATAAGGATTTCTCTGGGGATTTGCTATATGCCTCTAGGCTCAGACTTGAGAGAGACTGAGACAGAGAAATCCCCATAAGAATGTGGGAGATAGTATCAACAATAGAAATTGTATGATTGTGGAAGCCTTTAAATTCCCGGTTATAGATTGGATAACAAACACTACCAATAGTAAAGGGACAGTGACACAATTGGATGAGGAAGCTGATAATTTCCTATCAAAAACTGAACCAATGAGAAGTTACTTACTAAGAGCAAATCTAAACTATTTTAGATTTGGTTTTAGTAAGTAGTGAGGGTCTTATAGAAGCACTGTTTTTTAAAAAATGATCTTGATCTAATAATCATGAGCTGATTTAGTTTACAGTAGACGAGACTAGATCTCAGCTAGATTTTTAGATTTCAGAAGGGGAAACTGAAAACTGAGACTAGACCCAGGAACTCAAAGGTTTTAATGCAGAGGAGGTTTCAAATCAAAAGTGCGAATACCATCTGGAGATTGTGTCTCGAGCAAGAGACCAAGCAATTGGTAAAGAAGGGCTACAGATCTGTTCCAATGACCAATCACTTTAAACAAGCTACTGAGAGCAAACAGAGAATTTGCAAAGAAAAGGGTTTGTTCAGCAGGGAGAGCTATCTTTCAGAAGTCATCTATAAAGGAAGAAAGACTGGTTCTTGAGCTACTAGTAGATTTTGCAAAGGCAAAATGAAGAGCAAAACTCTTCAGATTCCTCAGACCAGTGGCAGAACTTCAGCTCGTCTTCCCTGGCTTTTACCTGTGGAATACTAAACGAACATTTAATTTAATTTTGTTTTCTTGAGGTGCCTTATGGCTATGGTATATGTGAAGGGACTCCAGTAGATGGTTTGTAGGACTCCTTGGATACATAGTTACCTCTAAATGTAATAGACTGCACTCAGTGGTCCTGGTCTGTGCTTAAGTCATATAAATAATAAGAGGAGGAGGAGGAAAGAAGTATGGGCTATTGTACACTGGAGATGGGGCGGAGCATAGGGATAATATAATTCAGTAGGAATCATCCTTTTCGGCAGGTGTGTCACAAATTAGCCCTGCACCCTTCCTGAGTGCCACTCTGACCCCTGCTTCTGCCCAATCTGCTGCTCTGCTTTCTGTTCCTTACTTTGTACTTGCTGCTCAGTCTCCTTCCTGCTCTGCCTTCTGCTCCCTGTTATCTGTTGTAGTCCTGCCTGCTCTCCCCAACAATTTGTTGTGTGCCACACACTGAGGATGCATATGCCACTTAGGTTGACCTCCGCTGATCTAGATATAGCTCAAGTACTGAATGAATACTTTGTTTCTGTCCTCAGTAAGGGCAAATACATATATAAGGATTGTGGCAAAGGGAATTAAGATAGAAATTAACACAACTGAGATGGAAGGAAAACTAGGTTTGCTTATTATGAAAATGTGGTGTGGCTGAGATAATCTTTCAATGTTCTGGGCTAGAACTGGCACAATAAATGAATGAATCTATCAATTTGGGAGTAGTACCCAATGACTGACAAAGAGTAAATATAACACTTGCATTCCAAAAAATAAAAAGGTGGCGGGGAGGGGAAGGGAGGCATTGCAGGGGTAGAAAAGAGACCCAAGCAACTGGAAGCCAGTTAGCTTGACCCCAGTGTTATACTGTGTCTTAAAACAGATGCCAAAGCAAGAAAAACCGGGGAGGAAAACAGAAAATGATAAAATACAACATGGTTTTTAAAGAAGCTCGTGTCAACCAAATCTAATACCCTTGTGTACGACAAGGTAACTGACTTCTTAGATTAAAGCTGTGCAGTGGATCAAAATACCTCAGCCTAAGCATGTGGGAAGCATATTGGGCAAACTTTACGGTTGGGAAAGATGTTAGACAAGTTTGCAAGCACAAAGTGGTCTTGTGCCAGACCTGAGGTAGTGCACCCTGTACCCAAAAGCTTGTTTAACATCTCTTCAAATTAGGAAATTGGCCCAGTAAAAGATATCCACAAAAAAAAAGCCTTCCTTGTCACACTTTCCATGGACATGTGATTCTCAACCATGGTGTTGCAAAATCCTTTTAAGGGGGGTGTGAGGTGCCTCACAACTTTAGCACTGTTAGGCAAGCACCTATACATGATTCACAAGATAAACTCAGAGATTTCAAATAAGAATCCATAATTTCAAAAACATTCTGACCTGCTCTGGTCCACCTGAGTTTTTTCTTGCAAAAGGACAATTATTCTTCTTATTCTTCTGTAGTCAAAGAAAACAAATGATATCTAAGATCTGGCATTTTTGAGGGTGCCTTGAGTTTAAAAAAGTTGAGAACTACAACTGTGGGCCGTCACAGTTACAGCACTACTCCAACCCTAGATTTAAGGATAGTATTCAATACTGTGCTTCATGGAAATTTATTAGCTAAGACAGGGTTGTAAACTGTAAGCAGGATACAGAAACTAACTGAAAGGGAGACTACCAGAGATTATGTGAAAAGGGGAGTTAGTTGGAAAGAGATCACTTAGGATGTTCTTGGGAATTGGTCTTGGGACCCATCCTGTTTAATATTTTTATTAGCAACCTTAGTGCAATAACTAGAGCTGGGCTCATTGAAGATGAAGACAGCACAAAGTTGAGAGGTATGGACAGTACAGAGGAAGACTGCTTTGAACATAAAAATTGGGTAGCTTGAAGTGGAATAATAGCAAGGTATAAACTTTAATGGTACAAAATATAAAATCATGCACTTTGAAACTAATATCAGTAATTTTTGCTATAACATCAGGAGGCTTATAGATTGGGTGCAACAGAAGAAAAAAGGTAGATTCATTGGCAGATCGTAGGAGGCCTCCAGTATAGTGCAAAAAAGGATGAAATTACACATTATGTTTAGACCATGCTAAAGGCACTTAAAATGTGAGCACCTGCACATTAAAGCTTATTAACTTGTATTAAGTGCCCTCTGAGCATCTCAAAGTTATGCCACTTCAGGCAAAGGTAAACTCTGGGCCACGTGGACTTCCATCTGTCCACAGATTTAAAACAAGAAATTTGCAGTCCTCCAGCATCCCAGGATGCACCACTCCCATTTCCCTACCATCAAGAGTAGGGATAGAGCCCAGGTGTCCTGGTTTCAAGTCATGTCCCTGCTCACTTGCCTGTTAGTAGAAAGTCAGAACTGTGCAGGCAAGAAACAGTATTAACCCTTAGCATGTGACTGCTCACAGCACTTCTAACTTTAACACAGCTTAATATACAACAGACTTGGTATGGTCTAAGTATAACATGTAACTTCACCCAAAAGCTAATGAAATTTTAGGGTGTATAGTGTATGGTATTTTAACCATTGTGTAATGCATTATTAAGCCCCATGTTTGGGCACACTCCTGGTTAGCTATATTCAGAAAAAAATATTTTAAACTTGAACTGGTGGGGCACATCCGGACAAGCACAGCCGTATGGCATGTGGCACCTCAAACACGTTTGCAACACCACATACAGCAAAGTCTGGTGTTCTCTGCACTGCAGGGATGCGCTGCCTAAGCCCATTTTTTTCCCTGCAGGTTTTTACAACCCTTGGATATCCAGGGTTCCAAAAAAAAGTGGAAAAAGAAACCAGAGCTGCGCATGCTCAGGCAGCATGTGCTGCTGAAACATGGAGCTGGGCCACCCAGCAGCACTGTACTTAGACTCCTGGTGGCCCTGGGTGAACTTTTAGTATCAGGCCCCCCCTTGCCAGAGATAATGATAATTATAATCGGACAACAGGAAAAAATTACTATTTTTGGGCCTCATTTCTGCCTTGGCCCCAGGCGGCTGCCTGGTTCACCCATGCCTTTGTCTGGCCTTCCCACCTGGAGCTGTGCTGCGGCTGCCAGCCAGGCTCCACCTGGCAGGATCGCTGTGGCTGCAGCCTTGAGAGGCCCTCCAAGACCCCAAGTAAGGCTGGTAGGGCCAGCCCAGTACTGGCCCCAACCTCCCTTACTGCCCCTGGGGTAACCTGCCACATGCCAAAGCACATGTGGCCTGAGTATTCCCCGGGGACAAGTAGCAGAAGCACATGGTGCACCACCGCTACTTGTCTCTGGGGAACCAAATGTCCACACACGTCTGGATGCACCCATGTAGTGAGGAGATACAAGGATGATTAGACAAATCAAACGAAGGACGTGTCTACTGAGAGGAGATTAAAATAGTTTTGTTTAGCAAAATAAAGGTTGAGGAGCTATGATTACTTTTTAATTATATTTTCAGAGGTGGAATATTAGAAGGAAAAGATCTGTTTCATTCAAAGGACAATATTCGTCTGAGACAAAAACGTACAAACTGGTCACAGACAAATTTTGACCGGAAATTAGAAAACGTTTTTGAACCGTTAGAGGAATGAGGTTTTGGAAGTTTGAGTGAACAAAATACTGCGGCCAAGGAAGCTGAATTGCTTCAAGGTGGAGCAGTAAGTTTCTGGAAGGGAGGGTTAGGTAACATAGGGATGTTTCTGTACTAATAATCATTGCATGTAATATGAGGCTTTAGTACCTGGAATTATTAGGAAAGGCTTGAAAGGTAACTTGATTATGATGCAAGTTGCTTGCATGAATAGGCAGTGTCTGCCAATCCGGTTCTTCATGGCTCCTACCAGCCACTATGAGTGGATCTAGGATTTTGAATAGTGGGGCTGCAGGTGATGTGGTGCATCATCCCCCAACACAACACACATTTTTTTCCGATTGAAAAGAAAGTAGAAGTTTTTACTAATACACTAGGGGCCTGAGGCTATATTATTCAGTTTAACAAAAACAAATATAACTGAGCTGAAGGGCAGGGGGGAACTGACTGCCAGCTCTAGGAACTTGGTGCTGGAGCAATCATAGCTGTTACTACCAGCCAGACCATAGACAGACCTGCTCCTTCCTCCCTGGCACAAGTACCCCAGCCATTCCACCATGGCCTCAAAGTGCTCCTCACTTTATACATTGCCCCTGCCACCTCAAATGCCCTCTGCCTCCACTCTGTACCTGGTTTTCCCACATTCAGCCCCACCCATTTGTGCCCCAAACTTACTAGACCCCACAATCCCACTCATGCCTCAGTGAGTCCTGCTTGGCCCTGTACAGCCCCTATGAATGCCCACTGCACCCTGTACAGACTAGTCCCCATCACACCCCAGCCCCACTGACACTTCACCATCCCCCTCAAACTCCAGTGATCCCTCCCCTGCCCCTTTGAGCATTCAAACCTCATTGCAACCCCTCACAACCCCTGGGCTGCATCACCCCAAACCCCTCTTGCTCCCTGCCCCTCCTCACACTCCATTTCACCCCCACAGACTCCCACTAGCCCAAACTGCTGCTACCCTTCACACTTCCCCATCCCCATAAGAGCCCAACCTATACCTCTCTACCCCACAGATCCCACTCTCCCTTGGTGTCCATGATCCCCCATCCAACCCCTCATGGCCCCTAAGAGCTTGTTTCCCTCAAAATCCACCCCAGACAATTATCTCTTATCCCTCACAGTCCCCAGGTAGAGGCAGGGCTGTAACAATAGCAACCACAGGCACCAACTTAGGAGCCAGAATTGTCCCTGACCCCTTAGAGTCACACCACGGCAGGAAGAGCAGCCGAGCAGCGTTGCTTTGCAGCAGTAGCCAGGGCACAGACGCCACTCCGCTGCTGCTGTTTTAAGAGCAAGTGCTGCCACGGACAAACCACACATTGGCAATAGCAGCTGCCAGCAGTGACTGGGTAAGATTCCTGTGCCCCCCTCCCAGAACCCAGTCCCCACCTCTTGCTACTGCACCCTACCCCCTCCCCTGGGTTTGCTCAGGGTACAAATCCTGCTTGTTTTATCACTAGGTGAAACCAACCCCTCTCATCCATTCATGCCCAGCTTTACGCCACCCTGGTTGCATTCTTGGTTTGGCCTCCCATATCCTTTATAATCTGCTGCAGTAAACTCAGAAAAGGATCACTACAGTGACTTCTCTCTTTGTTTCACCCTTACAACATCCTCCTGCCTCTGACTGTTGCACCACTACACAGTTTAGCCTGCTTTTAGCCTTACCATCACTTCTCTGTCTCTGATTTCTTTTGAGCGTGAAACCTCTAGGAACAAAGGCACCCAGTACAGGTTCCTAGGTAGCAGCACACCTTTACTGGAGTAAATAACAGACAGAATATTTGTAAAAAAAAGGCTAGCTTAATTAGACAAAGATCCAGGGTTGTTAACACCTATGGAGTTGAGAGATTAGCAGAAATCAAGTAGATAGTAATGAGGCATGAAATCATATGACTTCCTCAACTTCACCTGAATAGAAATGTGGCTGTCCCCTTTGCTGCATTGTTTTAAACGTTCAGTGTTAAATCAAGGGGGGGGAGGGGGGGACTGCATCCCCAACTCCCTTCCTCTCAGATCTGCCTCTGCCAAACACCTGTAAGGACCAAAATAGAACTTTTTTTCCCCCTTGAATTATTTAATACATTTTAGAAGAGCTGTTTGGTTTCAATTTTGTTTTTATTGACTAGTCTGCCTCTGAAACAGTGGACATTTGGTTCCAGTTAGAAGTGGAAAATGGCTAAAGTGTGCTGGTGCTCTTAATGTTGCTGAGAAACCTAATGGAATCTCACTGGTGAGTCTCGTGGTGAGACCACTTGGTCGTGGTCAAACCAAGTTGGGTTTGAGTAAGGAAAAAAAATGTCCCCCAGCTCCGATTGCTGAGAACAGCTGGAGGGTTTCTGCCTTCCCTTAGAACATGGAGTACAGTCCCTTTCTAGCATCATCTGAAGACAGGTTACTTAGTAAGTTCCCTTATTTGCAGAGACCCAAAGCACTGATGAAGCCCTCATCTCTCCAGCTCTTCCTGCGGGGTCTGTTTTCTTGGACACTTTATGAAAGTGGTATGTGGGAAGGGTCAGCGTGGATGTTCTTATGCATCAGGGATGCTCAGCCTCCAGCCCACAGGTCAAATGCAGCCCATGGAGTCATTGCGTCTAGCCCATGGGGCTCCTCACATCAGGAAACTTGACAGCGGGGGAGTGGTGGCAATTCATATGGCCAAAATTCACAAACCCCAAACTGTGGGTTGGAGCCAAATCACATTCCCACCCCACACAACTGGCCATGCCTCCCCCACAGCTGGATCAGGCAGGGCCAGACCACACACCCTATCCCCCATTCCCTGCAGCTGGATCGGCACTCGACCACGCCACCTCCCCCAGAGGGGCCATGTTGGGGATGGGCCACACCACATCTTCCCTTCCCAGGCACTGAATTGGGCCCCTGACTAGATCCAGTCTGTGGACAAACTGGGCACTGCCCATCCAGTCCACTAGCCAAAAAGATTGAGCACTACTGTTTTAGATTCTTTCTCTCCCTCCCTCTTAGTGTTTCCCAAATAATTTGACTTAAGTCAGGGATAGACAACTCTCAGCGTGTGTGCCAAAGTATGGCACACAAAAGCAGGTAACTTGGCGCACATGCCTCGGGGTGGACAATAGGGACAAGTGGCCAGGGTTGTGCTGCCACAAGGATTGGGCTCTCAGAGCTCCCTACCACCCACCCCTGGCAAGCTAACATCTTACAAGTTGAGATTGCAGGAGTTTTTGGCACCCTGTCCAAAAATGTTTCCAGCCCTGCTTAAGTATCACTCTAGAGAGGGACTGAATTCCCTGCATTAAGACAACTTTGGGACTGTGATCTCTGGAGTCGCACATTTTCATGTGCCCTGCAAAGAGTGGCAGGACATCATCCCTAAGATAAAATGCCCAGCAGCACGTCCAATGTGCAGTTAAAGGAGAGTTTTGTCCCCAGTGCATCAGATGTCCCAAAATGCAAGGGGAGATTGCTTGGATTGCATAAATGGCCTTTGCAGCCTGGAAAAAAAGCAGACCGTGGGTACAGGATTGCTCAGACACTATCATTCAAAAAGATGATTTTTTCTGGAATGTATACTTTGTCTAAAGAGAATACAATAGCAACAAGGTCTCAAGCTGCAGCAAGGGATATTTAGGTTGGAGATTAGAAAGACCTTCTGACTGAAGGTGGTCAAGCACTGGAACAGACTATCTAATAAAACTGTAGACACTCCATCCTTGGAAGTCTTCAAGAGCAGGTAAGACAGACACTTGGCTAGGATCGTTTAGTCAGGAATGAACCTTCCTTGAGCAGGGGGTTGGACTAGATGACCTTGTCAGGACCCTTCCAGCCCTACTTTTATATGATCTATGAACAGGCCTAGGTACCTAATGGGAAAGAACATCCATTTAAAATGTGTTTAGTTAGATTCTGCCCAAAGACATGTTCACCCTGAGGAGAATGCCCCTGTGCAACATCGTGAGCCACTGTTTGCTCCTGACAAATTCCTCCCTGAAACAATCTCTCTTCCTTCCCTTTTGTCCACCTACAGAGCAGATTCCCCCATCACAACTCCACCCCCTCTCTTCCCCACCGTTGAGTTTCTTGCTGGATCTACTCCTGCTGCTTTCTATTGATTTCTTGTCTCTTCAAGTGACCCCTGAGATCCTGATTCATTCTTTCCATAACAGTGACTTACATCTGTGGCAGGAAAAGTGCCTGGAAGTTCTGTGCCCTTTGCTAATTGGATTTCAATCACTCGGTTCTCAATCAAACAAATAAAACACACATGGGGTGGAAAAAAGGATACATTAGTATTTGGGGTCTCCGGAGCTTTGCAAGGAAGAGTTCAGCAGTCTTGGTTCTTGGTCTATTTTATGTTCACTTCAGTGTCTTCGGCTGAGAAGAAAATTCACTGTTTCAGTCAAGCCAGAGTATGCCTGGCTCTCATACTGGAGTCCAGATCAGCTGAACGAAGCCATATGCATGTGAATTTAACTAGCTGCTGTACAATGGGGATATCTATCAGTTTGTAAGGAACATAAATGCCATTTTTGAATGGTCCATCCTTTCGAAACCTTAGGATAAATGAAGCTGAGAGCAACAGACCCAATCAGTGGGAGAGCACATCTGCTAACAGGATGGAGCCATTAGCTGCCAGAGTGCACACTGACTCTCTCTACTTGGTATGTTGTGCTGCTGTTCCTCTGCTGTCTGACTCATGTTTTGGATGGCTTGTAACAATAACATTGTTCATGCTACAAAGCAAAGATGCCAAATCCCTTTTGTGTGTTATCAAGTTACATTTTATGTATTGTGCAGTAAAACAATACAAGGGAGCTGAATAAAACTGTCTCTGTTGACTGCCATTATTGTGACACAAAGCAGATGAGGCTGAAGTAAAAAGGAGGGAGACACTTTGGAGTAGCCAACCTAATGATCAAACACTTATGAGTTTAAACATTTTCCTTTCTCTTCTTATAATATATTTCAAAGGTAGGTTATTGGCAAGGTCCCTCTCTCCACACATTGGTCACATACATTTCAATCCTTATATCACCTATTTTTGTGATAGAAATTTTTATTGCCTTTCACTTCTGCTGTGCTACATAAAATAGATACTTACCACCTATATCTTTTCTATCCTGTTATGCAATGAAGCCTCTCCATAATGTAAAACAAATTACAGCAGGGACGACTGGCATGTTTCCTTCCTAAACAAAAGGTTGGCAGCTGAACAGGAACATAAAGGATTGTATGAAGTCCCAGCATTAGCTAGAATCATGTTTAAACATGGATCACAGGGATGCTACTACTGCTTCAATACATTTTCTTAGTCAGTGTAATCCATGTCTTTCCATTTTACAAGCAATCTTTTTCTAGATAGAAATCTATTCTAGCATAGACTGATATGCAGAATGGCATTTTTAGGTTACACCAGCCAAAGAAAGAGGGTTGAAGCCAGTGTTAAAACCCCTGACTGGGAAAAAGGAGTATTTACTTTAAAAAGTTAGTTTTGGCTAACAAATGCCATTTCAGATGGAGTTAAAGATTTTTCATAGGTAGTTTTTAATTTAATGATATTTTTTCCAACACCCCAATAAATTGTTGTCATTGATGGCTCTACAGGTTTGAAACTCTGGATACAGCAACTGGCTTTTACCAGAGCTTAAGAACTGCAAATGTTGAATTTCACTAACTAGAAACAATATATAAGACCAGATCCTAAAGCTAGCTTGCATGAAACAGGGCACACTGATACGTGCAAATGCTCTGGAGTGGGTTTACTGTAGAGTAAACCCACTCCAGGCAGGCATCTATATGTTCAGGAAAGCAGGAGCTGATATGCTGCTCATGGCAGCAGTGTCCTCCCACCCAGCCAGCCCTGCACCATCCTCCTGCAGCGGCCAGGGGGAGCTCTAGGCTCCCCCTAGGTACTAGCCCAGGGACTGGCAAGAAGCAAGGTAGACCTGTCTCCTACTGGGGGCTAGAAGATTGCTTCCTGCCCCCAAGAGCTGTCTGCTGCTGTGGTGGACTCCACCACAGCAGTGTGGGTGGGGACAATGTCCCCTTGCTCCAGCAGCAGGGATCTCACATTGCGGAGCAGGGGATGGGCGATAATTGTTCCCAGCTCTGTGATCATGGAATGGCAGCTGGGAGCTGCTCCCTGCTGCAGGGGCAGGGAGACATTGTCCCTGTCCAGGTTCCAGTAACAGAGTGTGCCCTGGCAGCAGGCAGCATCCAGAGGCAGAGAGCAATTTCTAACCTCCTGCTGTGCAGGAGCACATTTGCTCCCAGTCAGTTGTCTACATGTGCTGTACTGCGCAGTAATTACTCCTGAGTGAACTTGCTACTTGTACTCACAGGTAGCAAAATTTACTCATGATTAGAGCAAATTACTGTGCAGTAAGCATCTGCATGTGTAGACAGCAATGCTTACTGCACAGTAATTTGCTCTAATCTCTCAAGTAGAGCATCCCATGTAGACATGCCCACACTCCATTATTGCAATGGAAGTTCTTTTGCTAGTGTAGTGCTGAGAGAACGGCACCCAAAGATGGGAAATCAAAAGATGGTTGATTTCTTTATATAGTCAGAGAAAGGAAGAGTTCACACAGTAACTCAAAATCCCTCCAAAAGGCTCTCCTAGTTTCAACAAGCCTTTCATTTGCTATCACAGTGCGTCATTTTGAAAAAGCACAAGTTACGGAATTCACATGAACCCACTTCAGTTCCAATCTCAACTTTGTTCTGATCTCAGTTCTGATCTCAACTACGAGATGTCGCCTTGTAGTCCAACGTGTTGAAATGGATCTATGACTCTGTGTATGCCTGTGTGTTTGTAGCCATGCAAATGTGATTATGTACTAAAAGCTTACCTGGAGGTAGCATTTTAAGTTAACAGAATCACACACTTGAAAGTTGGGGAATGGCAAAATCCAAGTTATATGTGCAACCTAAATTTGACTTTGTGGTGTGCATGTATTGTTATATAGTCTTTCCTTTTACACATTTACATACTATTTCTCCAAAGTATCTACTCTTCATTTAGTGCCCAAGATGTATATTTTTATACTTGTGAAAGTTAGTCACTATAAACACAAATATTAGTTTCTTCTTGGACTGTCAATTAATTGCCATTAATGTGTGCGATGAATGCGTTAATTGGTTTTTGTGTTAATTTTTTTTAATGTGTTAATCATGCATGTGGCTTTGGAGCCCATGCCCGGGCTCCACTCTGCCGCAGTCACCACTGCCTCTGGGTTGCCCAGTGGGCCAGCAATACCAGTGCAGAGGACCACAGGGCAGCCCAGGTGCGAGCCCTAAGAGACTGCAGCAGGAAAGGGTGAAGGTACGCGCAGACACAGACACACATAAGCAGCTGCAGCAGGCACACAGCCAGGCACGTGGCCAGGAACACAGCCTGGTGGCATGTAGAGCAGTGCCCAGCAGGTAGATCTGTGGAGGGGAATGGGGCGGCAGATCAAGGCCCCCGTGGTGAGGGAGGGAGTGGGGCAGGGTCTAGGGTGAATGGGACCCTGGGACCAGGGCAGATCATGGGATGGTGCCACGGGAGGCTCATCCAGGGGTACAGGGGAAACAGCTCCCCACCACTGCATGCAGTCCCAGAGGAGGCATAGGGGGCATGTGCACCCTGGATTTGTAGAGGTGGGCTTCCCGCTGGGGGCCGGGGCTGCACTGACCATGTCCTCTGCCCACCCAGTGGCAGGAGGCACAACATGGGGTTGTGCAGCTCCTGAGGCAAAGGCAGCAGGGCTCAGAGTCCCAGCCTGCAGTGGGCAGCCTGCCTTCACCTCATGCACAAATCTGGGGGAGGCACACCCCTCATGCCTCCCTTGGGGGTGCACACAGTGGTGGGGAGCTGTGCCCCCACCCTGCACCTCTGGATGGGCCTTCCATGGCTCTGTGCCATGATCCACCCAGGCCCCCATTCACCCAGCCCCTTCCCCACTCCTCCCTCAGCATGAGAGTCTCAATCTGCACCCCCTTCCCACTCTCCTTGGCCCTCCCCCTCCACAGACTTTCCTGCTAGATGCTCTGTGTCTTTGTGTGTGTCTGCCCCTCATTCCCAAGCCACAGGTCCCCAGTCCTGCTGTTGCTCCTCACTCCTGACCTACAGTACCCCGCCAGGGCATGCGGAAACTCCCCCTCTCCCTGGGCTCTCAACACCCCCCCACACACACACACACCCCAACCATACAAAGTACCTACATAATTTTGCATAATTTTAAGTTTTTCTGCACATAATTTTGAGTTTGTAGTTGTGCGATTAATTGCTGCTAATTTTTTTTTATCACACAACTAATCGTGATCAAATTTTTAAATTGTTTGACAGCCCTGGTTTCTTCCCATCAAGTTATACAAGTATTCTACCCTTCCCTCATGCACACTTTTTACAAAGCTGCTGATAGTCTATTCCAGACCTCTAATCTATGTTCATGATACAAATTCAATGGCCAAGATCCACACAAAGAGCCACAAAGCCAAATCAGAAGGAATCTGAAACTTGGGCTTATGATTCTAAATGCCCAATTCTGCAAACTTTCTCATAATAGTGGTCTCATTGAAATCAATGGTATTGCTCCTGTTCTGGAAGGAATGCTGGAATAGGGATGGATTTATAGGGTCAGCCTCTATCTTTTCCCATATCTCTTTCAACAAGTGTAGGTGGGCTCCAACTAAATCCCTGATCTGATCTCGTGTCTAAACACGCAGCTAGAGCTTGTCTCTAAAATGAACCAGATCCTGAAACCAAAGAAGGCTCAGACTTCAAAGTTCAGGACTGCCTGGAGATGGGGTTTTGGTCTGGTCCACTATAAAGTTAGGTTATCCAGATACAGCGCTACATTTTGCTTCTAACCCTTCTATATTTTCAGCTTTTCTTTGCTTAAGTTAACCGTAAAACTCCCTTTGTTTTCCGGGGATGTGAAACTGGTAAGGGAGACTCTTGCATAATTGTTTTTTTAAGTGTTGAAATTAAATTCCCTTTGGTTTGCTTTATTCCTGAGTCAGACTAGGCATGCAATTTGCTCACATACTCACTTACCTTTCATAGAGGTACATGACCCTTCTATTGAGAACATCTAAGCAGAATGGCTAATGCAATAAACTAGGTGCTCGTAGGCATGCCTCTCCTTCCACCTCCAATCTCTGCTGAGCACCAGCCTGCTCAGTGATTACTGACTAGTGCTGCTGTGATCCCCTCATATCCTGGCATTTCGTACTGCCATGAGTTTTATGAACTTAAGTTCATCCAGATGCTCCTAATGGCCGTGATAATTTAAATCTTCACCTTGAAAATAAGAATCTTGTCTCATCAAGCAGTTGAACATTAGCTTTGTTCTGGCACCACATGCAGGGTCCAGCAGAGACTGCCCAAACCCTGTCAGAGAGAGACAAATACTTAAAAAGAAATCAAATTTGCTTCTAAAATAAAGGGATTAATGTAGCTTTGTTCCTCCTTAGAGGCTAGAAAACCATTTCACTTTCTCAGCAAGGATCTTTTAGGTAACAGATTAATCCTCCCATAGATATTATGTACTATACTGCAAATATGTATACTGTCATGTAGACAGAATAAGGTATTCTGACAGGAGGGTGTATGAGTGTAAAGCACATCATAATTTAAGTTTTCCAGATGTCACATGTGGGTACTTAAAAATGTTGAGGAATTGTAATATACATGAGCATATGATTAAAGACAGAATGCATAGGAGAAGGGTTAGGGATGTTCACGTAGGCTTAACTTTGGTTTATGGTTTTTGAATGATTACCATGCAGCTTCAATATGCTGTTTACACCTTTTTTGCATAGATTACTCTTTTGTGGTGGTGGTTATTTTCATTCAATCATTAAAACATAAGTAAAACAAGCTAAACATTATTTAGGGTATTTGAACCATTGCCACATATGTAATTAGGGGGTTCTTTGTGCTGGTGTCCTTTAAATTAGTGTTTCTTGGCTTCAGCTTTATTTACCCTATTCTAGCTAGGGAGATAATTGTGTAGAATTATTTTCACAGGGAGCCAGGGTCTGGAGAAGCCTGTGAAAATCTGTGGGGCTCTGGGAGTGTGCAAGCCAAGCCAAGACTGTGATGCCAGCACTTTGCAGAATCAGGCCCTTCATGAATCTGAATGAAGCATGAAAATAAAACTGTCAAGTCAGATTATTCTAGTTCAGGCAGATTCTGCTTTGACCGTCATTATGTATGGCCTGACGCAGTATTAAAACTTCTTTTAGACACTTTCAGTTGAGACCAAACACACCAAGATTTTACCAGCCACAATAGTGTCATCTATATTTGTTTCCCTTAAGAAATGTTGTTTTGTAGTCAATGGTTGTGAAAAGGGCCAATGTAAAATTCTGGCTGAAAAATGGTCTGTGATGTATGTTTTGCTGAAAACATCCGGAGCAGGTTTGTTTTATTAAAGTCAATTGTCACTAGACAATGTGAATAGATTACTTGTCCTGCTGGAGCAAAAGAAAGACAGAAAGAAAGAATATTCCTATTGCTGTTTTCTTTCTTGATCTGATATGCGGCAAAAAATATCTAGTGTTATTGAATGGACTTTTCTGTTTCACATTCTGGATGGCTTTGACTTGGAGGGGGAATTTATTTCTTGGATTACCTCGCTTACAGGTAAATTCAATGAAGTTTCTCTTAGCAAAATGTATATGTTCAAGCTCCTTAAACTTTGAGAAAATATATTTGGACAAGATATTCTTTCTTCTCATTTCTAACCTGTACCACTTAGCAATTTGGTTATACAATGAAGTGAATATCAAAGACATTGAGAGGATTGTACAGAAACATTGACTGTGTGGGCTATAATGTTAACTCTAATCTGTCTAACCTGAATTCTTATGTTCTCAGGGACTGTGAGGATTTAAATTGAAGTAGGATAAACTGGAAATCATGTTTATGTCTAGTCATTGACCCAAAAGTCAGTCTCACCATATAGAATTGAGTTGAAATCAATATTTATGATCTGTGACACTTTTGTGAAGATCATCTTTCCATGACTCAGAAAGAAGAGAAAAAGAGAGTATGGAAAGCTATTATCGCTTTCTATGATATTGCAACATTATAATTAATCTCATTAATAATGATTCTCTCTCCAAACTCAGTTGCTGGAATTATTACTACTTAATTGTTATGACCAAGATTTAAAAAAAAACATGTCATGCAGCTCTAATAAGCAGTTTGGACAGACTAGTAGAGTGGGACACAAGAGGCTTAAATTCTGTTTCCATCTCTGCCAACAGATCTTTTTTGTGATCTAAGGTAAGTCACTTTGCTTTTCTGTGTCTCAGTTTTGTCTCTAAAATGGAACTAATACTGTCATCATTGTTAAAGCACTTTAAGATGTACTAACACAAGGCACTGTAAAAAAGCATAAGGACATATTTTTTAATGATTGTGTAATGTTTTCATGTAATATTTCACTTGCTGTTAGGCTCTTATATCTGTATTTAGGCACCTGCCTACGAAGTGTTAAGCACCAGGCAGCATTAAATGGGTGCCATAAACATGGACTTAAAAGTCAAACTTTAGATATTGAAAATTCCCTGGAGTGTGCACATGAAAAATTAATATAATGTTGAGAGAATTTGATTTATTTTCCCCAAAAAGTACTTAAATGTTAGTCATTAACATACACAAGCAAAAAACCAGCATCATTTAAATTAACCTAATCAATTCACATTTCCAAACAAATACAATAATGAATCGTATTGATAACTACAAAACAGTTTCCATATATCTTATCTACTGTTGCCGTTTTATTTAACTTCCAAAGATATAACCAGCTGGTATAATATTCCTTCATAAGTGAAGGAACATTTTAGCTCCATTTTAAATTAATAGAGTTAAGACAATTTATATCTGCTAAGTTCTGGCCTACAAACCTATTCTACCAGTGCATATCCTGACACAATTTTCTAAAATCATAGAATCATAGGAAAGTAGGTCAGGGGAGACTACAAACTATGAAAATACATGCAGTTAAAAGCTTACTGCCTTAGTGAAAATGCATTTATTAGCTCCAGTTCCTTCTGAAGGGTCTTCTTTTATTGGACTGGCAAATGTATCCCATTATTAATTCAAAATACAATAGTTCTTCAGTCTAGTTCAAGACATGAACATCACTCCCAAGTCACTCTGAAATATGAGCAGCAATCCAGATTTCTTAGAAAAATGTAACCAAGTAGTACTTGGAACATGTGAAGATACTTTAAAAGCCAGAGAACTACAGCCATCAGAACAAACTGGTGGAATGAAATTAATTGTAATAAGTTTTTAGAAACCCAACATCTATTTCTTTCATCCTCAATTTTTTATGGAGGGCAAGTGAGGACAAACCACTACCTGGCTTGTGAGGACAGTCACATACCTGCACACCCTAAAAATTCAATGTGCAGATGTGAAAAAGGGGAGTCTGGCCAAAGAGCCTGCTACATCCTCACCTTATTATAGAATGAAAGCATGGTGTCCACGGTGTGGTAGGCAAACACAAAGTTCGTTTATGTGCCTAGAAGCAACCCAAATTAGGGATGTAGTTTCAAGGTAGGGATTTGCCTTTTGGGGTCCTTATTACCTTGATCAGTGGAGAAAGAGCTGATACCTGAGTACAAATGCCAGGAAAATCCTTATTTTCATGAAATAGAAAAGTAACTCAAGCATCCATACAGCATCATAGGTAAAGATGGCATTTGTGATGCACAATCAAAGGCTTCCTTTGTGTGAGGTAACAATATGGAAAAGTACCTCATTTGGAAATCAGTTGTGGATCACTGTAGCAAAGAGAGGTCCTCTGAGGTAACTCTGACCTTGGCTTCTTCTCTTTGTATTTTCACGCAACTCAGCAATGACAAGATTTGAAGAATGTGACGGCAAGTTCCCCCTGCCCTCCTTTTTTGTTTTGTTTTGTTTAGCTTTTGCTTTGTTGTTAGGATACCTTACTTGATACTGAAACATTTCTTATACTCGTCATTATGTGTACAGCTTTTAAGGCAATAGCTAGGCAGGTTCGGACATGATTAATAGCTTATTGTTCTGTAACTGCAAGATACCTTAACAGTCTGCTGTCATGCACTTCGGCATAATTGATCATTTGGCTACAGTCTTAAATGTATGTAAAAATTCAGTAGCATATTAATCAGCAAAAACAAAACAAAAACCCAAACCTGGTTTTACTGCTACAATTCTGGATGTGTGTAAGCACTGCTGAGGCCCACAACAATGCTTCCACCATGAATTAATGTGTTGCTGTCAAGGAAAAAGCCAAAGGGGGGCTGAAGGGAAGAAGAGAGGTAATTAAAAACTAACAAAATAAGAAACCAAGGACCCAGATGCTTAGCTGGGTGGAAATAAATGTGGGTGCAAATACAGTTCTACTGTCTCCAGTAGAGCTATATCTATATCCAGCAGTTAAGGATCTTGTCTAGCAAATATAATGGTGTTGGGATGTACTCTAGAGTGTTAAATGCCACTGGATGGGGAGAATTAAGTTGATAGCCAGGAACAGTGCTCTCATTCCAAATTCATAGCAATTAAATAAAAACAATTTGCATTACTACCTACACTCATGTATGTTTTTAGATGGAACTATATAACATAGTATGTAAAATGTGGTGTATACAAGTCAAATCCTTAAAGGTATTGAGTGCAGTGCTACAAATATTTACAAGATTTGGGTTCTTCAAACTCTGACTCCTGAAGTCATTTGATATTATTACAGGTTGGGTTTTTTTACTTGTCATACCTGAAGAGAAAATACTGTAAATATGACCAGAATGAACTCTAAGGGCTCCAAAACAAATACAGAGACCCCCACCATTTTTTTTAAACTCATGATGGCTTTTTTGTGGAGGAAGCAGACTCATGATTTCTGAGTTTTGTAGATGTGTGCACATGTAATAGGTCTTGTGAAGTCTCTTTTAAATGCATGATAATTTTACCTAGACATTTAACTTGAGACACCTTTGATGGCCTCCAAGGGTGAGTGTTCAGTGCTTTCTGGAAATCAAAAGGGGCTCAGAGGAATAAGCCACTTCCAAAGAACTTGACCCTACACTATATGGGAAACACATAACACGTACATTTATTCTGTAAAGTACTGAAGGACTTCTGCATATTGATCTGCTTCCTATTATCAGAGTCAATTCGATCAATTGAACTACTGGTAATCATTTTATTTTTGTCATTTATTCATTTACAGGTTTTCCCTGTGTAGTCGTATTATCATTCTCTATTACTGAACCCATTCAAAATCATCAGTCAGTCCCTCCAGGTCAATAAATGTACTACTTAGCTCTCCCAGCTCAAATGACTTCAGGAGGAAGTCTGAAGAAGAACCCAAATCTTGTAAATATTTGTAGCACTGCACTCAACACCTGTAAGGATTTGGCTTGAATGCAGTACATTTTACAGAACTACATACTATGTTATATAGCTCCATCTAAAAATAAACATGAGCGTATGTGGTAATGTGAATTCTGAGTGAGAAGCTGAAATGCATGAGGACCCATTGTGCATTTGGCACATCAGTATCCTGTATACAGCCATTGGTCTGGTATGCAGGTATTTTTGCCATATACTACATCAATCTATCCAAGTGTTCAATAAGAAAAATGATCGGAAACCTCTTGCCACATGGATTTCCTCTCCTACCATATCTTGTAGCTGTGATGGGTAATCAGGTTTAGTTTTAATGGGGGGGACGGGGGGCGTTTCTCAGCCTACCATGTATGTTTTGCTGCTGCTATTAGTTTGTGAGAGCACCTGTATATCACATAAACTTTGTATCTTTCTTTAGAAGTCGTAGCATTTACAAAATGTAATTACATTCTTTTTGACTTGCATATAAAGGTGTCACTCTTAATCCAGGGCATAGAATTGTAGGTTTGGAACGGATCTCAAAGGTCATCTTGTCCAACCCCCTGCATGAATACAGGAATAAATCATCCCTGACCACCAGTGCTTAATCAGTCTTTTCTTGAAAATCTCCAGTAAGGGAGTTTTTGTAACTTTCCTGGGCAGTCTGTTCCTCTGCCTCATTGTTTCAGCAGTAAGGAGTCAAAATCTACTTTGCTGCCATTTGAAGCCATTGCTTCACATCCTGACCTCTGCAGCAAGGGGGAAAAGTTGCACATCCCCTTTTTATGGCAGCGTTTCAGATGTTTGAAGACTGCTATAATTTCCCTGTTAATCTCTTTTTCTGCAAGCTTGCCTTCCAACCCCCTTATCATTTTTTGTGACCTGTCTCTGGGCTTTCTCTAGTTTCTCCACATCTTTCTTAAAATGTGAAGCCCAGAACTGTACAAAAATTGTAGATGAGGCCTAACTAGCACCAAGCAAAGTGTCTTGTACCAGTACTACACCAGTTGATGGGATCCAAAGTTGCATTGTTTTTTAACAGTTGCATCACATCACTGACCTTTGTTGAGTCTGATCCACCAGAACCCCAATGTCCTTTCCAGCAATGTTGCCATGCTGCCAATTAGTTTCCATTCTGTATTTGTGCTTTTGATTATTCTTCCCTAAGGGTAGTACCTTGAATTTGTCTGAACTGAATTTTATCCTGTTGTCTCTAGCCCAATTTTACAATTTATCCAGATCCTTCTGAATTCTGCTCTTACTCTCCTCATGTCTTTACAGTCCTTCCCAGTTTTGTGTCATCTACAAATTTGCTCAGGAAGTCCTTATTCTAGCATCCGAGTCACATTAAACAGTACCAAACTGAAGACCAACCCCTATAGAACCCCTTTTTAAATCTCTTACTTCTGACACTGATCCACTTGCAATCAACCCTTGCTTGTGGTTATTGAGCCAATTTTCCATCCACCTTCTAGTAATTTTATCTAACCCACATTTCTCCAGTTTGCTTATGCTTTCTGCAAGTCCATTCAAAGCATCTGACAAAGGAGGCTGTTGCCTATGAAAGCGTATGCCTCTCTAATCCAGACAGTCCCTAAGATGTCACCCTGTCCTGCTTTCTGCCCAGTTTGCTTATGTGAAGGTCATATGGGACTTTTTATTAAAAAGCTTTAATAAAGTCTAAATACACTATGTCCTCTGGATTTGGAAGGGATCCCAAAGGTTAGTCTGTCCAACTGACTACTTTGTAAAAGAGGAAGATCAAGGTGGTTTGGCATACTTATTCTTAACTAATCACTTCTGATCAGTCTTTCTTCCTCTAGATGCTTACAGATTGTTTTTTGTATAATTTGGTCCCCAATAGTAAAGTCAGGCTGACCAATCCTTTATGATCTGGGTCTTCCTTTTTGCCTTTTTTTAAAGCGGGGCCACTATTTTGACCATTTTCCAGTCTTCTGGAACCTCACCTGTCTCTTACACTTTCTAAATATGATTGTCAAGGGCTCCAAGATCTCTTCTGCTAGTTCCTTCAGTATGCTGGGATGAAGTTTGTCAGGCCCTGGTGACTTAATTTAATTCAAACTCATCAAAAGCTTTCTGACACTCTCTTTCATGATCAAGACCCCTTACTTGTCTATATGAAATTTGTTAGCTGTGTGGTATCTATCATTGAGGACAGCTTCAGAGTAGTGACAATGATGAGTGGCTTGATACACAGGTTTTATTGTTTTCAGAATGACTTGCGAGTGGTAAAGCCAAGAGATAACTGTAAGCCTTTGGTTAGTCTCTTCAGTTATTCCTGGGCCTTTGTGGGGCCCAGAAACGATTACAAGAAACTACCTATGTCCTACTAGCACAGAATAACAGGATTATCACCTTACCTAGTGCTTCCTCTTTAAGGCAGCACTGTCCCATGCCCCTCTTGCATATAATTTTTTCTCAACGCTCTTCCTAAACCTTTGTCCACATTGCTGCCCACTAGCCAGCTTTCTCCTGCTATTCATTTCTGCTTGGTGAGATTTCTCCTGTTATACTATCTGCATTCACTTAATCTTATCGCATTAAATTTTGCCCATTTTCTGACCTCTCCAAGCCTTTTTAGATTTATTCCATGGCGTTAGCTGCACCCTCCTAGTTTTATGACATGAGCACTTTTTACTAGTTGAACATCTACCTCATCCCCTGGGTCTCAGATAATATTGTATATGTTGATAATAAACCTGATTTAGAATCATAGAACCATAGAAAGTTAGGTTTGGAAGGGACCTCAGGAAGTTATCTAGTCCAACCCCCTGCTCAAAGTAGGACCGTCCCCAACGAGATCATCCCAACCAAAGCTTTGTGTCAAGACAGGCCTTAAAAACCACCAAGAATGGAGATTCCACCACCTCTTGAGTTAACTTGGTCCAGTGCTTCACCACTCTCCTAGTGAGAGAGTTTTTCCTAATATCCAACCTTGAGACTATTGCTTCTTGTTCTGTCATCTGCAGGAATCCTGGTTTTCTCTGTTTAAAAATAGCAAATTCTCTAAAAAACCCCACCATCCTCACAAATTCTCTGATAAAACCCCCAAAACCCTCAATGAAAATGAAACACCACTACATAAATAGGTATCAGTTGAACACAATGTTTTATTGATATATTTACAATTGTAAAGCAATTTGGAAGCCTATCAGTGTCTCAATCATTATAATAAAATACATTTTGGCATTTGAGCATGGGTTTTTTTACCATGAAAAAATCAGAGCTCCCCCTGCCCCCTTCACTCACCAGGATGCAAGTCCAGGTCCCTTGCTCCCCACCCACATCCCTACAGCCCTGCACCACACCCACAGTGCCTTGCCCCCCCCAAACCTGCCAGAGGGGACTCTCAGCTGCCAGGGCTATGGAGTCAGGGTTCTGGGTCCACAGCTCCCTACCCTCTGCAGCAGCACCCAAGACCCAGCTGCCATCCATAGGAAGCAGCAGCTGCTGCAGCAGAGCAGAGCACGAAGCCTAGCAAGGAACTTCCCCACCATGCCCTGCTCTGCGTTGCCATGCCAGGTCCTGCCCACTGGGCTGTGGCAGCCCCAGGGGAAGGCAGCAGGGCAGGGAGCCTGAACCCACAGTGGGTAGCGTGCCCCTGCCCCCGTCCCTACTCCTCACTCCATGCACAGATCTGGGGGGCATGTGCCCTGCCTGTCCCCCCTGGCAGTGTGCGCAGGAGTGGGGACCCAGCCCCCCTGTCCACCTGCAGCTCCATCCCGCTCCCCACTGGGGCCCTGCAGCTGCGCATTCCAGACCTGGGCCCCGAGCCCCATGCACCCACCCAGCTGGGCAGCAGTAGCTGCTCCAGCCCCAATCCCAACCCCAACCTCAACCCCAACCCAGCCTAATCATTCCCTCCCCACTTCCCTCCCTATGGGGGCTTCAATCCCCACCCCCCAGCTTACCTGTGGGAACTGTTCTCCAGGCTGCCTGGCGGCCATGTACATTTTTCTGTGGGAAATGGAAAACCTGGATCTCTGGTCATCTGCCACCACTGAGAACAGTCTAGGTCCATCCTCTTTGAAACAACCCTTAAGGTAGTTAAAGCCTGCTATCAAATCCCCACTCAGTCTTCTTTTCTCCAAACTAAATAAACCCAGTTCCCTCAGGCTGTCCTCATAAGGACATGGCCCAACCCCCAGACCATTTTTATTGCTCTCTGCTGGATTCTCTCCAACTTGTCCACATCCTTTCTATAGTGGGGGGCCCTAAACTGGACATAGTACTCCAGATATGGCCTCACCAGTGCAATGGGAGTACCATTAGCCTTCTGGCAAAAAGAGTACACTGATGGCTTGTATTCAGCTTATTGTCCACTGTAACCCCCAGGTCCTTTTCTGCAGAACTGCTGTTAAGCCAGTCAGCCCCCAGCCTGTAGTGGTGCATGGGATTTTTCTGTTGTAAGTGCAGGACTTTGCACTTGTCCTTGTTGAACCTCATGAGATTTCCTTTGGTCGAATCCTCCAATTTATCTAAGTCACTCTGAACCCCAGCCCTACCCTCTAGTGTACCTACTATACCCCACAGCTTGGTGTCATCTGCAAACTTGCTGAGGGTATACTCCACCACATCTTCCAGATCATTAATGAAGATATTAAACAAAACTGGCTCCAAGACCAACCCCTGGGACACCCCACTTAATACTGGCTGCCAGCTAGACACTGAGCCATTGATTATTATACTTATTAGCAGGGATCCTGGCTTTCTCTGATAAAATCACAAATTCTATGACAAAAAAAATTGCAAATTCTCTGATAAAACCCCCAAAATCCGTTATTAAAATTAAAAGCCCCCCCACACCTGCTGACACCCCTCACTCACCCCCAATGCCTCCTGCAGCCCTTCTGGTGCCCCTCACTTGCCCCCAAAGCCATCCAAGCCCTGCTGGTGCCTGTCACTGCTCCCACAACAGCCCTCCACCCTATTCGTGCCTCTTGCCCCAACCCACAGCCCCTGGCCCTGCTGGAAGGGGTCCCCAGCTGCCAGGGCTATGGGGCCAGGGACCCAAGGCTGCAGCACCCTGCCCCCAACAGCAGGCAGCTGCAGCAGAAGCAGCATGAAGTTGGCTTCCCCATTGCTCTTCCTGTTCGGGTGGGGGTGGGGCCAGTTCCTGGCATCTGCCAGCCCTGCTGGTGCCCCCAGCCATGACCTGCAACCCCCCCAGCCTTGCCAGAGAGGCCCTCAGCCCCCTGAAGGCCCCACTTACCTCAGGCTCCAGAAGCAAAAAGTAAAGCTGAGCTAAGCAGAGCTGTGGCTGACTAAGAGCCTCAGGCCCTGCCCTTCCCCCTCCAGGCATGGCTGGGGGTTTCCCACCCTGTTTGCAAACAGCTCTTGCAGACTGGAGCTCAACCAGCCTGCAGAGCTGTTTGCAAAAGCAGGGAATCCACGGGTTTCTCTGCTAAAACTGCCCCCTGCAATTGTCCGTGGTTTTCTGTTTTTCCGTGGGAAATGGAAATCCAGGATCCCTGCTTATTAGTTATTATACTTACAGTATAGTAATTCCCAGAGGCCTCAAGTAACTTGGAGACTCATTGTGCTGGAAGCTGTCTGAACATATTTTAGGGCTTGGCCCATGCTCCAAAAATCTTGCATGATAGAGGCAAGGACAAGAGTTAATAAATAAAAAGAAGGAATGGGGGAGGGAGGAAGAGGATCACAGTGATAGAACATATAGGTGCAAGCGCCAGCTCTGTGCAGAGCCTGCAGCAACCTGGCGGATTGATCAATTATTCTTAAATGATATAAATAAATGATAGGGCCCAGACTCTGGCCCCTACTAGACTGCTTGGTATTGCTCAGGGCTTCAAACCAGCTTAACCAACTAGTTGGGAAATCCCCAGTGACAAGGAACCTCCACTTCATATAGAACCTGTGACTATACAAACAGTCTATGGCAGAGCTGACAGAAGAATTAAAATCTCCTGACATTCATCTCTGTGCGTAATCACTATAATTGCTTCCTGCTTAAGGTACACCTCAGGTACAAGCTTCTTGAAGCACATCCTCAGACTGATTGCAATTTGCCCAGCAGATACCTTTTAAGAACCCAGTTAACCACCTCACTCCAAACTGAGTGTGTCCATTTGTGCTAGTCAGCTTTATAACCAACCCAAGTCCTGATGACCCTTCATCAATTTTGTATATTTATTTTATTGCAGTAGGTTAATGCAAAATTGGATCCATGACAAAATGCAGCAAAAGGTGTTTCTTCTTTTAAAAAGTAAATTATAAGAGAACATTTCATTTTTCTGTACCTGCTTAAAAGGAGAGAAGAGAGAAAAAGAAAACGAGAAGGGAACCAAATAAGGAAAATTAGAGTTGAGTGGTAAAGTCAGCGTTTTCTGCCTAGATTTTATAATGTACAGTCTCTTGTTGTTGCTTTTGCTGTTAAAATAATTTGGAAAAGAGCACTCTATGTGCATGTCTTCTCTAAATACAGCTGTGCAGATTGATGAGGTTCCAGGTCCATTTAGCCTATTTCAATGCAGAGGGAGAATTGGGGCTTTTCCATCTCTTATAAATAATTGTTGGCTTCCCATGTGTTCTCATATTAAAGACTTCATTGAACTTTCATCTGCTCACTAGCATCCCACTTCCCCACTAACTAGAATCCCATCAGTCATATTGATGTAATCTTCAATATTACATAGGCAACACCCATGCAGTGACTCTGGAGATGGCAGGAACTTAACAGTTGTAGTATTAACCTCCACCTTTGCTGCTGAAGTAAGGTGCACAGGAAGTCATTGAGGCTAATAATTCAGTAGAATTCAAAAAAAATTAGACATGTAAATAATTAAAAAGAATACTCAGTACTCTCTTAATTAAGGATGACAGATTTTTGGTATTTTTGGAGAGAATATTTAACCCAGATAGTAAAGCCAATCTTTAAGTAGGCAAGATCAGGATGACAGAGTAGATTACCCCACCTTTGCCTGCTGCAGCATTCATAGACCTTCCTTAGAAGCATCAGTGTATAAACAGGATACCGGACCTGTTTGGTATCTTAGGACTTGTCCAATATGGTCAATCCTATCACCCACAATTGTTCTTTGTATACGGAGGAGAAGGACTACTCTGAGTTGTCTTTTCTAGCATATGATGTGGGGGGCACTGTTCAAAGAGAAGCACAAGCATCTCTGTCTCCACACCTCTTTTACACTTAGAGTTTTGACCCCTGGCAAAAAGCTATCTAAATAATTGTACCCCTTAGGGTGCTCAAGATCTTTGTGTGCTGACATCTGAGATGGGCCCAACCCAGCCTGCCAAGTGCTTCTTCCCAAGTATTTGGGCTCAAGCATCAATTGAAGTAAAAAGGGGAGAAAACACTAGCTCATAGTGTATGGACAACTCTTTGCCCATGTCCACCCACCCCTCTGTCGTTGCTCTGCACTGGCCCTGCAGGGCTACCTGGAAAATTCCTAGTCTTGCTTATTGTACTTTGGCTGTCATATGACTTGCAGTTTCCTGTCTGGGTTGGCAGAGAAACAGTCAGTTTTAACCAGCTGAACATTGTCATTGGCATGGAGAGGGCTGTCTCATGACAAAACTCCAGAACTGGATGGCATGAACTTGGTCTGTTCTGCTACTATATGCTGTGTGGGAGGTCAGTGCCCAGAAGCCACCCATCTACAGTCATGACCTCCCTAGCTACCGGGGTTTCTTTTTCATCTTAGCTCTCTTCAGAAGACTTCTAAGGGCCCCATTTTCTAGGAGTTTAGTCATTAACAATGGTGTTTCCCTTTTGTTTAATGATTAAGCAGAGGAGGGGAGACAGAGGGACAGGGTCTGATCCTTTGTCCTCATGGCAATCCCTGAATCAGGGTGGTCAAAAATGCAGCCAAGTGGCCTGTGGAGCCCAAGTGTGCTTCCCGCAGCTGCCCTTTTCCTGTAACTGCTGGATGGGAACAAAGCAGATGGGCCACAGGCCTTACAGCTGGTAAATGTAAACAAGCCATCTCTCAATGAAGACATGAACATGAGCAAATATTATCAGCTGTGCCTTCATCTAGCCCTGACTGTAAAGTGTTACGCAAAATAGCCACAATTCTCTAGCTCCTGGCAGGTGTCCAACCTGAGCTTCAGTAGGAACAACTCAACTCATAAAAATATCTCCCAGATCCTGGGAACCCTCCTAGAAGCAAAGTAGCACATTGCTCACAGGAGGAAAATGAAAAACTTCCATGTCTGGAAACAGTGTTATAAGGATCCAGCTGCAGAGATCTCTTGAAGGTTGCTGAGACCCTTCATGGTCTGTCCCAGTGAAGGCCAGTTGCTATTTGAAAGTGGAAGAGGGAGAGGGGATACAGCTAACATGCATCCAGATGAACTTTGAGCCAATTTAAAATGGTAGGCAAAGTGTACAGTGTATCTGAGACCCAAAATGGCAGGTTCTGCCTGCCCTGTGCAGCCATCTTTCTGCCTCTCCATCTTTACAGCAGTGCCCTCCAGACTCCAGGACAGACATTACCACCTCTGGGTGGTGTTTGGCAAGAAACCTTGTAGAGCTGACAGTAGGGGAGACCATATTTTGTCAATTAGTGTTACATTTTGGTGTGCTACATCTAGCAGTTAGAGCTAGAAAGGATTGCAATTAGCAAATTCATTTGCACACGTTTCCCTAGGGACCAGTGCAGGAATGTTCCCAACAGTATATTCCCCAGTGCTCTGTCCAGTCCTGCTGCAGTGATTCAAGGAACAAAGCGTCCGCTGTGTCTCTGGGGAGACAGCTTAAAAGATATCAACATTAGGAAATGTTTCAGATATTTAGTCTATATTTCCTGTTGTGGGGCACCACAAATTCCCAAGCCGTGAGCATTAAGCCTCAGGAAAACTGGCTGGCTCCCATGTGAATAACAGCTGAGAATAGATGGCTTCCTAGGCATTTGCAGGGGCAGGTAAAGAACACAGGTGTTGGGTCATTCAAGGTTTTAACACCAAGGAGGCAGGTTAGATCAGGTATCTTGTCTGAAGCATGTTCTGCTTTGGCAGGGAGCTGGACTTACCTTTTTCATCCCCCTTTTCTGTAAGTCCCATCTAGGCTTACATCAATGCTGCTGGAAAAATCAGTGTCTTTTTAACTTAACCTGTCTTCTGCTTGGGGTTGTAAGTAAAGAATGAAGTATTTGTCCCAAAATGAGCAGCAAAATATTGACCAGAATCTTTGACTAGGCTGGAGTCTAACTTTGAGGTTGTCCTACCTGCTGGGAAGAAAAGAGATCGGGTGGAAAGGGGACAGTGGATGGGATAGACTCAATATTGATGGTAGGAGCTTGCCAAGAAATAAGAGATTCAGAGTCACAAAAATGCCACTCTGGGCCTTCCTCTTGCTACAGGGAAAAGGCAGCCATGTTGCTTTTACTCTCTGATAAAGTCTGGATCTCCCTTTTTCCAGCATCTTGGAATTTACAGGCTAGTAAATGATATACATTTCTTCCTCCTAAACAGAAGGGCATGTATGCTGAATACTTTTCAGAGGTCTCTTTCTTTTACCACATGTTCTCATTCTGTCATTTTTCTCTTGCTAAAGACAGATTGCTCCGATGCATGGCCTCCTTATCTCTGCTTTGCAGTGGCTGAAGTCAGTCATCTGGTTGAGCTGGCATGCATTCTCTTGGTGGAAGAGAAAGGTAGGTGTGGAAAGATCAAGAATGTTATGGTTTGGGAGAAGAAGACAGAACTGGCAATCTTATACTGTTGGGTTCTTTTAAGTGTTAACTTACCTACTGCAAATAATCAGATGCAGCAGGCTGCTGTGCCAGCTGATACATGAGCTGCTACGTCACTGTCACCATAACTTGTCATCATTACAGTCACATCCCAGACTGTAATCATGGGGTAAAGTCTAATCTAGGCTGTTTGGGCCAATGCTATTTTTTAAACCAAACAGGACTTGGTCTGTGTGTCTCCGTTTTGAGTTTCAGGGGGTGGTAAACTAAGACAAGTTCTTCAGGGAATCTTACAGAAGTGTCAGCTGATGTTCAGTTTATCCTATGTGGCTCCAGTGACTACGTGGCCCTCTTCCCTGCAGGCTGGGAAGTATTTTTAAAGCACAAGAACTAGGATGGTATATCCAGGGGTGTTTTGGAGAAGCATTGTGGTGAGGGATAGAGAAAGCTTTGTAGGGCAATGGGGAGAAAAAGAGATCTCCTCTGCTCTCCTCTTTCAGAAAGAAAAACAGGGACATTTTACAGTAAAGGGCAGAGCAGAAGAAAATAGTATGTATTCTTTGGTCATTCCCCCCCTCTTTCCCCCACCCCACATAAGTCCCTCATTAATTTATCCACATTTTTCTGCTGCCTGACTCCATTTCTCTGCACTCAAATTTACCAGCTTAGTTCACTCCTCTGTTAGCTCCAAACCTCCACAAACCTCCTCATCAGCTCTCTCTAGCCCTGCACTAGGTCAGAACTAGCTCCCTCCCACACTCTTCTTTCCAGGTTAAGAACCTTTCCTCTTTGCATCCAGCCTCCCTCAGCCCTGAATTCTTTCCCAGCCAACACCCTCAGTCTTGAAACGTATACAGTGATCAAGAGTCCAAGTCTTCTATGACAGTCCTGAATTTTTGGGCTGTGTCACAGCCTCCCCAGAGTCCCTCAAGTGCAAGTTCTGTCCCAGCTTTGAAAAATCAGTCTTGCATTTTTAAAAGCCACACACAAAGCTTCTAACTGCAGTTCACTATAACAGCAGTTCTCAATGGTGGGCCATGGAAATACCACATGTGTCACAAAAGCACGTAATGTTGGGGGTGGCCAACCCACTGAAAGTTTTCACAGCACCAGACAGCATTCTGCTGAGATGCTGTTCTACTGTGCATGTACAAATTAGTCCTGCCTCTCAACTAAACTAATTAGCTGGTCTGTAGTACCAAACCAAGGTGGCTTTGCTCCTTCCAGTTCCAAAGGTCTAGAGTGGGCCTTGGGTCTGTGGACTACCCTGGCTACTCAGCACTTGGTTGTTTGGATGTAAGCATCAGTAGCATAACTGAAGTGGGGTGACCAGGTGCTGCCCAGGTGCTGCCTTTGATAAAAGGGGAGCAAAAATAGCTGACTGCACCACTGTGGTCAGCATGGCAGCTAGCACTGCTTCCTGCACTGCTGCTCTCTAGGTTGCAGAACTGCTCTGGTGTGCCCCTGATACTTGTACACAACCCTCCAGGGTCAGAACTCACTTCTGCTGCCAGGATCACACCCTTCCTTATGCTAGCTAGAGCTAAAGCAACAGGAGCAAAGACAGGGAGCAAGAGCATGTAGGGAAGAAGGTGTCAAGAGCCCCATACTCTCTCTGTCTGTCTCCTCTCTCTGCTGTGTAGTGCAGAAACCTGTGTACCTCACCCCAATATTCTGCCTCTGCTGCTAGCCCTATAACAGACGATGCTCCCAGCTCTGTGCCTTCTACTGCTAGTAGAAGGCAAGGTAGATTTGCACCTTATAAACTAATTTATAGTTAGTTTATAAGGCACAAATCCAACTTGCCTTCTACTTCAGACTAATGTGGCTAATTAATTACATCTCTCCTCATGTTCAGCCCCAGAAGTCCCCTGTGGTAGCCAGATGTACTGCAGCCTCCAGAGACTTGAAGCAGCCCCATCCTTACTAGTAATCCTTACTCAGTACATTGGCCTCACTACATAGTTGTGGCATCACTGGTGAAGCATTGGCCCATTAACCCCTAACAACTAGGTGTGCCTGGTTATCCTTAGTTTGGGCTGGGAAGACAGCATAACAAGCTAAGTAGCAACCCAAGTAATGTGGTGCAAATTACAATATCTTGCAGCTGTGAAATGGCCTCCCCTCCAAAGAAAGATTCCTTGGAGCTGGTTCCTGTGTGTGTGAGCGAACAAAATGCCCTGTGTGCTACTATTTGGGGTCTGGAGGCTCAACAGTTAAAGTTCTGCAGACAGAACAACATCCCATCTCATAAAACACATTTACCTCAGGGTGAGAAAAGCTGGCACCCAACACTCACTCCAATGAGTGCAATTTTGAGGCTGCTTTTCCCCTCTAATTAGCTGGTGTTTGCTATAACAGCTATTATGTTTCTAGTTATAAAGTGCTGAGGACAATGGTTCCTTATTTCCTACCAAAAATACTGCCTTGCTATTTATTTCCAGCCGCACCTCTCCTCTCCCAGGCTCACACTGAAAGAAGGTATCGCTAATGACTGCAGTGATAGGAAACACTGGATTATTTGGTCGTAAATTAAGAGGGCCAAAACCTTCAATTATTTTTTACTGGATATCCTGTATTCAGGCATTTACCTGTTACTTTAAAAATGCCCAGATGAATATTTCCACTCTGGACAAGAACACAGGCTCAAAGCTGTTTGAAACCAGCTACTAATGTCTGGGTGTGTGCCTCAAACTATGCTGGCTAAGCCAGACCCTGAGTTTATTTACAGTGGTGTACAGCTAGAGATTTTCCAACGAGTCAACTTAAATCCTGGTATAAATCCACTGTGGTGTAAGTAAGAGTAGACTCTAGTGCACCCCTTCCATCTTTATGCTCGTGTGTGGGCCCTTTCACATCCTGCTGCACTTAGGAGCTGGACCCTTGACACTGGAGGCCTCAAAGCCAACACAAAGCCTGGAATTAGTGTATTGGTGTGCAGATGCCTCTGAATTCAAAGGCTGGGAATTTAATCCTGCTCCTACTGGACAGTTATAGTTTCATAGTTTCATAGTTGGTAGGGTTGGAAGGGGCCTGAGCAGATCATCAAGTCCAATCCCCTGCCATGGGCAGGAAAGAGTGCTGGGGTCAAACAACCCCAGCAAGGTGATTATCTACCTTCCTTTTGAAGACCCCAAGGGTAGGAGTGAGCTCCACTTCCCTTGGAAGTTGGTTTCAAATCCTAGCCGCCCTGACAGTGAAGTAGTGCTTCCTGATGTCCAGCCTGAATCTACTCTCAGTCAATTTATGGCTGTTAATCCTAGTTACTCCTTGTAGTGTTCAGGGAAACAGGGTCTCTCATATTCCCTGCTGGTCCCCCCTAGTAAGTTTATAGATGGCCACCAGTTCCCCTCTCAGCCTTCTCTTGTGGAGGCTGAACAGGTTAAGGTCTCATAGCCTCTCCTTGTAGGGTCTCCCTGCTGCCCCCTGATCATGCGAGTGGCCCTCCTCTGGACCCTCTCCATGTTGTCCACATCCCTCTTGAAGTGTGGCGCCCAGAACTGGACACAATACTCCAGCTGTGGCCTGACCAGTGTCTCATAGAGGGGGAGGATCATCTCCTTTGCCCCACTTGTGATGCATCTGTGGATACACGACAAGGTGCAGTTAGCTCTACTGACCACATCCTTGCATTGGCAGCCCATGTTCATTTTGGAATTGATAATGATTCCAAGATCCTTTTCTGCCTCTGCATTGACGAGAAGGGAGTTCCCCAGCCTGCAGGTATGGTGCTGGTTCTTTCTCCCCAGGTGCATCACCTTGCACTTGTCAGTATTGAAACCCATCCTGTTCTCATCCACCCACCCCTGTGACCTGTCTAGATCTAGTTGCAGCCTGTTCCCTCCCTTCTAACATGCCCACTTCTCCCCACATCTTGGTGTCATCCTCAAACTTGAACAAAGTGCTTTTCAGCCCCTCGTCCAAGTTGCTGATGAAGATGTTGAACAGTGCAGGCCCGAGGACTGAGCCCTGGGGGACCCCACTGCCCACATCCCTCCAGGTCAAAAAAGACCCTCTAGCCAATTTGTGACCCTCAGGGTGTGACCCTCTGGGTGTGGCCCTCTAGCCAATTTGTGACCCATCTGACTGTGTAGGCATCAACACCACAGTTGCCTAATTTTTTGTTGAGAATGGGGTAAGAGGTGTTGAAGGCCTTCCTAAAGTCCAGAAAGACTATATCCACCACAACACCAGGCCACCATGTTGGTTTGACAGGACCTGCCTCTAATGAACTTTATGTGAAGGTCCTCAGCACACAGTGAGCCTGGGGCCAGAGGTTGTTCTCAGTTAGACCTGTGTCTGTCTGGAGATGCTCTGCTAAAGCCAGTGGAGCAACTCCAAAAAGTATAAATGATAAGAGCAGAATATGATCCTGCATGTGAACCTTACAGCCCCTAGTAATGCAAAGCCTGATTATCAGCACTGTTGAGCATGAATCCGTGAGCTGTGAGTCTGATTCTTGGTACTTCCTCCTTTCCTAGAGGCCATGGTATACTCAAATCATCTGCCTCATGTGGTTTGCTCCTTCCTTTCTGCACCTGCTGCCCTGTCTGTATTGTCTACCTAGGGTTTGCCTCATGAAAGGGTGTCTTGCCTTTGTCTTCAGACTCCCCGGCCTCCATGGATAGGCATCAAACATGCGCCAAAGTTCAAGCTCCTGAGCTCAGCGCAAACGTCAGATTGCCAATGTCAAGATTTATACTGTTCTGTCTAGCAAGATCTGCAGGTGTGACCACTAGTGCTGACATATGCTCTCAGCACCCAGTATCTTCTACACCACAGGGCCATATGGCCTGGATTCACAATACCCACCCAGTGGTTCCAGCCTACTGAGTGCTGTTGTCAGGATGTCCACAACCTTCCAGGCTCAGGACGCTTCCCTGCTTCCTGACACCCACCTCTGCTGCTGGGATCACCTGCCCCCCCTACTCTAGCTAGGCTGAAGCAGCAGGGCAGAGACAGTGAGGAAGTATGACTGCAGGGGAGAAGGTGGCGCAAGCCCCTGCTCAGTCTCTGGTCTGCTGTGCAGTGCAGGAGCCCATGTACCTCACCCTATACTCTGCCCGCCCGAGTAGCGGGGTGCTCTGGGCCGAGAGGTCCTGCCCTGGGGGTGCCAGTGCCATGAGGCGCCTGCCAGCCCTGGGAAGTTACTGGGATGCTCAGGGCCGGAGTAACCCTTTCGTGGTGCAGCAAACAAACTCGTGGGCTCCTACTTAATACGGTATATTTATATTCCTGTTTTTCACTCAAGAATTATAACCTGCACAATGAGGCACAAGCGAGCCCCTTCTTCACTTGGGGCCCCAGGCAGGCGCCCATGCGGTAACCCGGCCCTGGAGGGGTGGGGGGAATCCCCTCAGGACCCTGGAGAGCAGAGGGATCCCCTCGTGACCCCTGGCGGGGGGAGGATCCTCTGCGACCCTGGGGAGCGGGGGTGGGGGGAAGCCCCTACTGCCCCCCGAGGTGGGGGCGCTCCCAGGGGTGCCCTGGCGGCCCTGTGGAAGCGGCGCGGCCCCTCCGGGCAGCGCTGTCCCGCCGGCTCGGCGGCGCCTCCGCAGGCAGCGGGCCGGGGCCGGGGCCGGGGCCGGGGCCGGGCCGAGCCGAGCCGGGCCGGGCCGGGCCGGGGGCGGGCGCGGGGGCCGGGTGGGGCGGGGCGGGGCGGGGCGGAGGCGCCGGGAGGCGCCGGGAGGGACCCGCTCGCCGCGCTCCGGCCGTTGCACTCGCCGCCGCCGCCGCCAACTCCGGCCGAAAGTTGCCCCGCGCCGGGCGGGCTCCGGCTCCAGCGTCAGCCCCGCGCCCCCAGCGCCGCGACACCTGCCCCGGGGCCGGGATGCAGGTAGGAGGCGGCGGGTCGGGCCGCTCCCCGCAGGGGCAGGCAAGGGCACGCGTGCCAGCCCTGCCCCCGCACCCCTCCCTCGGGCGCTGCCCTCAGAGAGGCGTGGGGGGCCCGGGGCAGCCCGCCTGCCTGCGCCTGGGCATGTCTCGCCCTCGCCCCGCGCTCTTGCCCGCTCCTTCTCTGGCCCCCAAGCCCCAGGCCAGCCCCACGTGGGCAAGTGGCCCGAGTGGCTCACCTCCACCCGGCTTTGCGGCCCCCTGCGCTTCCCATGCATGGGCACTCGGTCAAGTTCCCCCCCGCGCCCATCCAGGGCCAGAGAGAGCTGGGGCAGACATGGTCGTAACGGGGCACATAGTGGTGGGCCCGCCAACCAGCCATCAACCTGCTCTTCCCTGCCCAGTGGGGCAGGTGCCCCCTCGGCGCATCCGGCATGCGTGCATAGGGGTGCTGGCAGCAGCTTCTCCCTGGTGATCTTCCTGGGCTGGTGCGCTGTCGTGCCCACGTGCACAAAGGCTTGCTTTTTTGCCCACTTCCTTTCAGGCATATGCTCACCATCTAAACTGACTTGCAGGTTGTCAGCTGCACCGTTAGCTGCCTGGCATCCATGGAGGCCAGGGAGTCTGTCCTTGGTCACACACACACACGCAGGTGGCATTTGAAAAGGGGCATGAAATCATGTGCATCTCCTTCGGAAAAGAGAAACGCAGACTCAGGTCTGACTGTAGCTCTGAAAGGTTGAATAAAGTGGCGGGTTGTGAGAGAGAAAGGGAAGAGAGAGTGCTCCCTTTTATAGCACTGCCCTGTCTGTGGGCAGAGTGTTAGGGCTGGGCTGAAGGAATCCCGGTGGCATTTCTTTGCACCAACCTGTGTCAATATGCAGAATAAGTCACTGAGTGTGGCAGGAGCTGGTGTAACTAGTCAGGTCTTTCTCCTTTTAGAGAAATTAGCCAAGTATATGGAGGGAAAAGCATGAGGTCCGGCTGCCAATTCGGAGTCAGAGGCAGAGTTGGACAGGCAAGCTGGCCCCTCTCCATCTGTGGATTTCCTGTGCTCCCAGGCTCCTTTTCTCACTTGTGTTTTTATGCCCAGGAGTGTCAGTGAGAGATTCCTCTCTGCTGGAAAGGAGTTCCCTTCCTGCCTTTTTTTTAGAGCTGTACTCTTTCTTCTTAGCTTTGCACAGTTCCTGCATTCCCCTTTCTTTCTCAGATTGGACTCGTGTGCTGTGTGAATAACTCATGAGAGGACATTTCCGTTCTGAACTCCAATGTAGAGTATGATAGCTGAAAGGATACTACAGTCTCACTTACAGCATTATTGCCAGTTTCAGATATTGAAAAATCTTTGGTTGGGCCCACAAAAACAGCAGACTAGCCTAAAAGTCACAAGAGTTTTTTTAATGGGTTGGTTTGTGCTTTGTAGGTATGCATGCATTTACTTATTTATATTTGCTACTTTAGGGTGCTCTTGAGTCATATTTTGAAACTCGTTTTCTCAAAAGACAGCGAAGAGGTGATGTGATTATGGTGTCTAAGTACTTTCATGAGACTTAATGGTCTCTTTAATTTATCACAGAAAGGCAAAAGGAGGATGTATGGTTGAAAGTAAAAGCTAGACTAACTCAAATGAGGAATGAGTCGTCCGTTTTTTTACAGCAGAGTGGTTAACCATTCGGACAAGCCACCAAGGGAAGTGAAGGATTATCCATCTCTTGATGCCTTTGGATTGAGACAAGATGCCTTTTAGGAAATTATTTGGGTAGAAGTCTACAGCCTCCCTCATATAAGAGGTGAAACTTAGCGAACCAATGGCTCCCTTCTAGCCTTTAGTCTGTAAAGCTTATATGGATTTTTCCATGTAAAGCGAGGAGGGGCAGTGGTGTTGAGGGAAGTAGATTGTCACTGTTTAGCACATATTTCACAAAGTAACTGTTCTCTCAGGTATTTCATGTTCAGGCATTACCTTTTATTCCAGATTGCTTTACATGCTAAAGCTGATGCATGTTACAAACTATATATGTGTCAAGCTCACATCACTCATCTGCAGAAGCAATAAAATGTGGCACGTTTTGAAGGTGCTCATAGCACTGCTATGTTGACTACTGAAGGTCAGGAAGTAAAATAGTCCATATCTGGTTGAAATTGCAAGGAAATTTAAGTTGGGAGAGTATAGTTTTACTGTAGCTGGAATTTGGCTAAAACAGCAAGTATTTGAGTTCTTGCTTTTAGAAAAAGTACCTCAAGCAGCCAAGCTTTTGGTTTTACATCTCATAATCTGAAGGGGCTTAATACCACGTTCGGGTACTGCTTCTGAATTATGAGGTGGGAGGAAGAGCTCCACCTACTGATTTGCCAACATCATTTCCTGGCTCTCCTACCTTCCCTGCAGCAGTCTCCCATCCTAACTTTGTCCTAGTATGCCATAGTCCTTCAGCTGTCTTCAGCCCACACTTTCACACATGCTCTCATGAGTAGCCTTTCCTTCAGGAGAAAACCCTGTACAGGGGGTTAGACAGAAGGTGTAACAGGGAAGAAATGCCCAGTTTGTTAGTCTTTCTACCCCTGCCCATCCCAGGACAATCTCCTGTAGGATGCTGTGGGCTGCAGCTTCTGCCCCCTCTGTGGTTTTGTTGTGGGTGCTCCTGTCAGTACCTGGCAAGAGCGGATGGCTAGGTCTGTGTGTACATGATCCTTGCCACCGCATATGTTTACCTGTCTAAATTTAACTCCCCAGCCACTCTCATCTATCCCAGGCCGACCTGTTCTTTTGCGGCTGAGCTGTGGGTCTGGCTCTTGCAGCAGCATTTCCTGGCTGCTTTGAGTTCGTGGTTTGCTGCCCAATCCTTCTCTCCAGCAGGCGTACATTAGACATGTGTTCTCTCTAGGACTTTAGGAAGCTGCATCTCTCTCTTCCTAGGTTTTATTTTTAAACCTGGTGGTACAAAGAGGAACCTTAACAGCTCTTGGGTTCCCTGGTCCCTTATCTCCAATTGTTTATTGCCTCTGAATAGACCCAATGCAGCAAGTTTCAGAAAACCTCCTGTCTGCCAGTTACAATCCACAGTAGTTTATGCTCGAACTCTGATCGTTCCCAAACAGAGACCAGGCATGCTGAGGGACCCCACGGCACTCCTTAAAGGCACAGTGTCTCTCTTTCAGGTTCAGTGAGAAACCAGAGATGGCTTCGGCAGATATTTCCCACTGTATGCCTCTTTCTCTTTCCACGTTGTTTGGAATTGATTTCCTCTGAGTTCACTGTAGTTTTTAATTTGCTTCAGAAAATCCTTACATACACCTCAGCTTTTGAAAAGCAGGGGAGAGAAGAGTGAAGCTGAGAAGGGGAGGAATTCATGGTTCTCTGTTGGGTTGAACAGCATGAATTTGCTTTAAAATGTTAGTTCAGAGGCTGGCCCAACCCTGTAGGCCTTATTCAGCTGGCCAAAGGCTTCAGGATCAAACTAGTAGTGCCCTACATAACATGGCAGGAGACAGCTGACTGATCTCTGCCTTTCTGGGCATGCCTGGTTGTCATATATTAATACTGTGGTCTACCACATGAGAGAACAGTTTGAATCTTGGCTGGGGCTGTTGCTCTTTGAGCTAACCCGGTGGCCTCGTGGTTAATGCTGTTGTGTTTGAAGTAATGGTAATTAAGGCCAAGGTGAAGAAGTGACTGGTATTTTGGGTGCCTCTGCTTTTGGGCTGTTCAACTGGAGATACTTTAAAAGGCCCTGATGTTCAGAGGGTAGGTGCTCATTGCTTACTGAAAATTAAGCTGTTTTAAGTCGTCTGAAGTTATTTACTCAAAAACACTAGTTGCTTTCAAAAACCTTAGCCTAAGAATCTAGAGCAGCAGTAGAAAACCTGTATTTATTGAAAGACTAATTCAGTTACACAAGCAGGATGAGCAGGGGGAGAAACCAATTCAGATCCTAAACTCAAAAAATGCTGATCATATGACCTTTCAGGATTGACATTCAGTTAGGATCATCTATTTTAGGTTTATCAGTCATCTGTGACCAGACACTCACACATAGCAACTGTGCAGTAGTATGGTAGTTAAAAACTATGCAGTTATTAGGCTAGTACACAGTAAGCATCACAAAATAACTATGTGCCGGCACTACTGTGCAGTAGCTCTAGTTACTGCACATTTAGTTAGTACTTTATTAAGCAAGTGCTAAACTAAATGCGCAGTATGTAAAGCACATAGACAAATGTGCAGATGCGCCCATTGGGGAGGGGACTGGCTATGGAAGATAAGATGTTTGAATCTTTAACAAAGACATCTTTTTCCTAAAGTGATCTAGTGATTATAAGTAAAGAGTGTTTACACATTGGTTTTGGTTTGATTTAAGTAGTCAGAGGAAAAATATCTTCCTCTCTTAATTCCTAAACTTTTAGTTTCTTGCCTGTTGTGATGCCATCCCCAGTTGTTCTCTTTTATAGTATACCTTGAACACGGACAAAATCCAGCTTTTGGGGACTGTTTCGTTTCTGGTTAGCCACACCTTTCAGCCCTCCTTTGTACAATACCTAGAATAGTGAAAAAGAGCACAAGGCCAAATGTATCTCTCTCAGCAGGTTGCTTTTAAGAGCAAATCAGTTGTTTTGTGGCTGTCACATATGATATGCCATGCTCTGAAACCTCGGTTTTCACTAAACATAGAAAGTGGATCACACTGTATATTTTTATTTTAAAGAAGTAGTAAGTCCAGGGGTTCCAGCTACTGTGCCTGGCTGAAGGCTCCAGGCCTGGTGCAATATCACTTTTTTTTGTTTAGGGACATTTTCTTTTTTGTGTCTTTTGTTTGGAAAGATTTGGAATTTACTAACTGGAAATCACCACTGCAGACTCCACACAGCCTTGGGTCTGAAATAAGGCTTTAAGATCCGATATCAAGATGCAGCACATTGTACCATGTAAGCATTCAGGGAATTTCATTATTCCATGCTCTATATCTAAGACTCTTTTATTTGAGCTTTAACACCTGTACTCATATGCATGTTAGTGCCAGTGCCAGATGTATGCATTAACCTTTTCTTTTTCTTTAATGGGATGAATTCCTTTGGTATCAGTTGTGTGTCCCCAGAAAACTGCATTTCTTGATTGGGCTCTGTAATCTTTCAGTATCTTACTAAAGCACTGGAACAAGTTATCCAGAGAGATTGTGGAATCTCCATCTTTGGAGCTCTTTAAGACCTGGGTAGACAAAGCCTTGGCTAGGATGAGATAGTTGGGGAGGGTCCTACTTTGAGCAGGGGATGGGACTAGATGACCTCCCGAGGTCCCTTCTAACCCTTGTTTTCTATGATTATATTCTATAACTCTGACACATGATGATCGTTTCTAGTCCCCAATATGCAAGGAAAAGCTTTTGCACATTAGTGAGCTCATATGAAAACCTGTTAGACTAATCCTGATCTAGTAAAGATAAGGCTTTAGATAACATGGACCATCTGAACCCTATTTTACTTGAGTGGATACAGGTTAATGCTGCTAGCTCCAACCTCAACTACAAAACTCCTAAAATAGAGCTAAAGATGTTACTCTAGATTAGTAGGATCAGAGATTCAGTCTGCAGGCCAGATCTGGCCTACGGAGACCTGGTCCCTTGTGCTGTCCGTGGGTCTGGAGTTGACACATGTTGCATGTGGGGCATGCTGGATCAGCCCTTTGTGTAAGACCCAAGACACATGCCATGCTGAGCACCAGCTGGGACCCACACTGGACATGGTTCCTGCCTCAGCCACTCTGACCACATGTTGTATGCAGCACCTGTGCTGGCTGGTCTGTGGCCATGCTGCATTCACCCCACCCCTGGCTATTCCAGGGCAGGCGCCATGTGCAGCACAGGTCCTTCTTGCAGTAGATCTGGCATATGGAGAGGTGGGGGAGAGGAGGGATGAAGAAATAGGCATGGGCCTAATCCAGCCTACGGGGCCAGCAACACACCACTCAGGCCAGATGAGTTTGATCCCCCCGCCCTAGATAAATACTAGGAAGAATATAGGCTATAATTTAATTTGTATTAGTGAAACCTAATTCTGACCTATGAGTATTCTACCATAGACAAAGGTATAAGAAAATACTTCTAATGAACAAATGGTAAGGTCTTGTTGTCATCTTCTGGTGAGCCTATTTCAAGTCTAATTTGGTGAACTTTGCTCATTATGCTGACAGAAGGGATCCTGCAAAAAGTGAAAAAATGACCATTTATATCAGTGGTTCTCAGCAGGGTGTCAGGGCACTCTGTGCCCTGCCCAGTGCCTGGTGCTCCCTGAGGTCCAACCCATCTGCCACACGGTCTGGCCTTCACCTCACCTACAATCTCTGCCTATCTGCCTTTGATGTTCTTATTAGTTTACTGAGGAGGTAGTCCCTGGAGGCCAGGAGAATTCCCCTGGAGCTCCCACTGTTAGTTCTGTCCTTGAGCTGCTAGGTCCACACTCAGTCCTGAGAGTCCCTGTGTTTCCCTAAAGCAGCACCCCATCAGGCCTCTAAGCACTTGTTGGAGCTTCAGCCATTCTGGTCTTGGACCCCTTCTGGTTGAGCCTGTAGCCCACTGTCAAGGACCTCAACTCTCAGGCCTTGGCCCTAGCCCACCTCTCTTGGCTTGTGCCCAGGCCCAGGCCCAGGCCCTAGCCCTTGCTCAGCTTGCACCCAGGTCTTGGCCCTCTCAGCCCTTTGGCAGGGCTCGACAGCCAGTGCCCAGACACTCTGTTATGTGGTCTCCAATCCACCCCTACAGCCACAACTCAGTCCTCCAGTCAAACACAAACATAAAACACCAGCCTAACCAGTACTAACTCAGATACAAATGCCTCCAGGACATTCAGTCACCCTCTGGACTCCCAATCTCCAGCTAAGTCTACTGAGTGCTCCTTGCCCTGTAGCAGCCCAAATCAGACTGCCTACTCCATGAGCACAGGCTGGGCTTATATGGCCCAAACCTAGCCCCCTTCCAGTCATGTGATCTCATCCTCTGCTCTAATGGCTTAGGTGCTGCTGATTCTGTCATCAGCAGTCTGCTCTTCTGCAGCCCCTGGCTCAGTTCTAGCAGGCAGTCACACCTGCTGCCCCTTTGCCTTCAGGCTCTCTGCAACCTGCTTCTGACTACACTCCCCGCTTCCTAGTAACAGAGGTAGGGGCTCCCTGTTACACAAGATAAACCCAGAGATTTCAAATAGGAATGCATAGTGTTAAAACCATTCTGACCTGTTTGTGTTCTTTACAACAAAGAATTACTCTAGTATGTTTCTGCACTCAAAAAAAAATGAGTGAAATTTAAGCTGGCATTTTCCATGTGATGCCTTGAATCTAGAAAGATTGAGAACCACTGATCTAACTAACGTGCCCTTCATTACCACAAAGCACTCTTCAAGCAAGTCTCTCATTGCCACAAATTCATACTCCACCGTGGAGTTCAGGTACACACACAGTAAGCTTCAGTGTGAGAGGGATCTGATGGATGATTTTTAGGATTCTTTGGACAAAGTTTCCTGCTTAGCAGGCCGCTTCCAGCCCTGTGATCTTAGTACCAGGGAAGGTTATCCCTTTATTTTCCAGACTTTTGAGTTACAGCTACAGGATGAGATCCTTACTCTACCTACAACTCCCTTGTCCTGGGTAAAAAGGATGGAATAACATAAAGAAGCCTTAAAAGCTGTTTCTGGCTGAAAGATGATCCTCTCTAGTACGCACATGATGGAGAACAGCCTCACACATACCTGTCTAGGATGTCCTAGAGCAGGGATGGGCAATTATTTTGGGCAGAGGGCCTCTTACTGAGTTTTGGCAAGCTGTCAAGGGCTACATGGGTAGCCCCACCCCTTGACAGGTCCCTGCCTCCTGGTCGCCATCTTGTGACTGGAAGTCCCGCCCCTACCCCTGACCTTTGCCACCAGAAGTCCCACCCCTTGTCCCCCGGAAGTACTCCTTTCAGCAAGGGATTTTGCCATCTTGGAACCAGAAAAATACCAAATTATATTCTAAAACATGAACATCTAAAACTTCCATTAATTTGATTTCAAAAAATATTTTTGTCATGATTTACATGTGTTTGCATAGTGGAGGTAGAGGTGATTGTATATAATAGCTTAAAATGAAGTCTAACTCTTGTATATTATGGGGGGTATAGGTTTGTGGGGGGCCGTGGGTGTGTGGGAGGGTGTGGGTGTGTCTGTGGGGGGTGGATGGGTTTGGGTGTAGGGTGAGGGAGCATGTGGGCGTGTGTGTGGATATGTGGCCTGTGGGTGGGTATGGGATTTGTGGGGGGCTGTGTGTGGGACAAGTGTGGCTGAGGTGTGTGGGTGCAGGAGTCTGCGTGTATGGCAGTGAGGGGGGTGTGTGGGTACATGTGTATGGTGGGGTGTGCATGTGGAACTCACCCTATGAACAGATACACATACAGTCCCTTCACTGGGCCCCGTGCTCCCTGATCCAGCGATGCAACTGGGAGCTACACGGTACTGGAGCAGTGCTGGGGGAGAAAGGCAGGGAAATGGCTGGGGGTGGCATGGGGCTGGGCTGCTGCATCCTGCTGACGGCTCCCTCTGGGTCCTACAGCCAGGCCCTGTCATCTTAGACAGGCAGCCAGGAACAGATAAATATTTTCTAAATTTTTAGGGGCCCCATGGGCTGGATAGAATGGCCTGGCAGACCAGATCCAGCCCACAGGCCATATTTTGCTCATCCCTGTGCTAGAGAGAGACTAGTGACTGGAGGCCTGAAGCTGCTGGACACAGTGCAATAGAGATTCTGGCTACTGTTGCATCAGTAACATAGACTGCGAGGCTGTCTGCACTAATACCAGTAGTGCTCAGCCTCTGGCCCATGGAACCATGTCATCCAGCCTACAGGGCTCCCCATGGGTCCAGAAATTTGGCAGCAGGGGAGTGGTGGCAGTTAACAGCACCACCACTCCTGCCACCAAATTTCCAAGCCCTGGGACCAGATAACATGGCCCTTCACCTAGGCACAGGGCTGCTAACCTGACCTGGTACATGGAGCTGGACAGCAATGAACTGGTATGTGGGACTTCCCTATGTACCTTTCTGTTTGAGCTCTGGTCTAAGCACCAGATTGGGCCCACAGACCAGATCTGGCCTATGGACTGACCCTGCACCACTCATTTGGCCAGTGGAGTCCAAAGGTTGGGCACCACTGGCTTAGTCCCCCTGGCCTGTCTAAACTATATCTGGACCCTCCTCAGTCCTCTAAACAGCCCAGGATTGGAGGTATGGAAAGGGAAGAAGGACCTCTTCTCACCTTCCCCCTTTGTCTAAGCTACTAGTTCTTACCCAGAGTATCTGCCAAATCACCTGCATTTGCTGCTTTAAAGGTACTGCTCTGTCATTATATCTTTTTAGAATGACTTCCTTTCAAACTATTGTTTTATTGCCTTTAACTTATGCTATGTACAACTTGAATATGCAGGCACATTCAGTGGACAGTGACTGTTCTGCATTGATGTTATGGCCTACATCTCCACAAATAATAATTTAGCTTTTCCACCCAGTGTTTGTCCAACTGGGCAGAGCTATTTGCCTCTTTTATCTACGGTGTTAAACTTACTATTTAAGCCCAACTGGGAGGTTTTTTTGTACCTAAAGTCTTATTTTCCAGCTCTAAAGTTATTTTCTTGTAGGTCTTGAGAAAATGGTCCTACCAAAGCGCTGACTAGGTGCTCTGACTTGGGCCACGTTGCAAAGTCTGCCAAACTCCAGCACAGCTCTGTTGGTTGGGGGCATGAAAAGATCACCCCTAACAGCAAATATAGCTATGCAGGCAGGACCCCAAGTGTGGACTTGTGCTGGCTGAACTTTGACTTCCAGGTAGCTGATGTAACTCTGGCATAAGCTATGTTGTACTTTGGGCTCTTTTGTTAAAGCTATATAATGGTAGCACCCCCATAATGCAGGCAAGCCCTATGCCCTCTTTATTGGGTAGCCCCATCTCATCTCCTTGCTTTGCTTGTGGCTTTAAATGGTGAACTGTTCCTGGTAGCCTTCTTTGTTAGTGTTGTACCCAGCACAATGAACTCCTGATTCCAGTTAGGGTGTTGAAGTTCTACCATTATATATAGTTATATATAGTTTCATAGTTTCATAGTTTGTAGGGTCGGAAGGGACCTGAGCAGATCATCTAGTCCGACCCCCTGCCATGGCAGGAAAGAATACTGGGGTCAAATGACCCCAGCTAGATGTTCATCTAACCTCCTCTTAAACACCCCCAGGGTAGGAGCCTGCACCACTTCTCTTGGAAGCTGGTTCCAGACCCTAGCCGCCCTGACGGTGAAGTAGCGCCTCCTGATATCTAACCTAAACCTACCCTCTGCCAACTTGTGACCGTTATTCTTGGTCACTCCTGGCAGTGCTCGGGGAAACAGTGACTTCCCCAATGCCTGCTGATCCCCCCTCACTAGTTTATAACAGGCCACAAGATCCCCCCTCAGCCTTCTCTTTTGGAGGCTGAACAGGTTCAGGTCCTGCAGCCTGTCCTCATAGGGCCTGCCCTGTTGTCCCCTGATCATACGAGTGGCCCTCCTCTGGACCCTTTCCATGCCGTCGACATCCATCTTGAAGTGCGGCGCCCAGAACTGGATGCAGTACTCCTGCTGCGGCCTGACCAATGCCGCATAGAGGGGAAGGATCACCTCCTTGGACCTGCTCGAGATGCATCTGGGGATGCATGCTAAGGTGTGGTTGGCCTTCCTTACTGCCTCCCCACACTGCCAGCCCATGTTCATCTTGGAGTCAATGATGACCCCCAGACCCTTTTCCGCCTCCATGCTGACAAGAGGGGAGTTCCCTAACCTGTAGGTATGGTGCTGGTTGTTCCTCCCCAGGTGCATCACCTTGCACTTGTCTGTGTTGAAACCCATCCTATTCTCGTCCGCCCACCCTTGTAACCTGTCTAGGTCAGATTGTAGCCTGTTGCATCCTTCCAATGTTCCCACGTCCCCCCACATCTTAGTGTCATCAGCAAATTTGAACAGGGTGCTTTTTACCCCCTCGTCCAAATCACTGATGAAGATGTTGAACAGCGCGGGCCCAAGGACAGAGCCCTGCAGAACCCCACTGCCCCCGTCCTTCCAGGTTGAGAAGGACCCATCTACTACCACCCTCTGGGTGCGGCCCTCCAGCCAGTTGGCGACCCATTTGACTGTGTGGGTGCCTACACCACAGCCCCCCAGTTTCTTAATGAGAACGGGGTGAGAGACAGTGTCAAAAGCCTTCTGGAAGTCCAGGAAGACTATATCCACTGCTACCCCTGCATCTAATGATCTGGTGATCTGATCGTAAAAGGCCACCGGGTTGGTCTGACAGGACCTGCCACTGATGTACCCGTGTTGGTTGCCCCTAAGCATGCAGTCCCCTGCTGGCCCCTCCTGGATGTGTGCCAGCATAATTTTTTCGAACAGCTTGCCTAGGATCGAGGTGAGACTAACCGGCCTATAGTTTCCCGGGTCTTCCTTCCTGCCTTTTTTGAAGATGGTGACCACGTTGGCCCTCTTCCAGCCCTCCGATACCTGTATACATGTATATATGGTAGGGGGAGGTGTATGCACACACACACACACATATATATATATATGGGGAGCATATTTATTATATAATATTAAAATGTTGTGTAGTGCTTCTCAGTGAATCTGGGTAATATTTTATGACCTTGGAGAGACCAATAGCAATATTTTGTTCCTGGATGTTTTTTTGAAGTGTTCTTGAAAATGTTTTGAAATGTTCTTTGAAACCTATTGGCTTCACTTGCCTTATGCTGAAATTCCATATATTTGGCCATTCTCAAACAGCAAAACCAATAAGTATGAAGCTGGTCAAAGCTTTTCAAACTTTATTTTTTTTAACTAGACAGTGGTTTAACCTAAATTGTTCTGCATAAAGTTTCAGTGTCAATGATGATGACTTTTTAATTTCTAGTGTGACATTTCAAAATGAAATTATTTGTTTCCAAGTGACATTTCAACTTGTATCATATTCAAAAGTAAATTTTAACCTGAAACAAAATATTTCAACAAGAATTATTTCAGATCATTTTTTTGTGTACAGTTCTGTTCCAGGATATTAGAAAGTTTAACTTCAGTCAACAATATCCACATTTGGTTTTGACTTTTCCAAATTAAAAAAAGAAAAGTTCCTTATATGAAATAATCTATTTTTCTGACCTTTCATCTTGATTCTGGATGAAAACAAATACTGAAATATTAGAATTTCTCTTAGAGCAGAGTTTCTATTCTCTAACTAGATCTGTAAAACTATGTTCTCATGGTTCTGCTGGCTGCCTATTACAACAATTTGTGTGAGGAAGATTCATAATTCATTGCAGGTTGTATCTGTTGTGTGTCCACATGCTTGGTCTGGAGAGGTGGAAGGAAGTAAATCTTCTTGCTTCATGTTGTGCTTGTAAATAAATATCCAGAATTCTTTCCCAAGGACAGATTTTTCTCCTCATATCTATTTGGCCCTTCTTTCTGCTGCACAGCTTCCTAATTCATGCACCATCCACAAATCATATCTATATGATTCTTACAGTATAGCTATGAACTCTCTCATGAAATCTGGATGTTTTAAACCTCTGACAACTTGTTCAGCTGTTGTCTGTAGTCTTGGCTGCTATCCTGTATCTTTCAGCTACGAAGATTTTTTTTTCCTTCCTCCTTAAACATTTTCATTCCTCCTTTGTCAGGAACCTTTTGTCTTTTTTGTGTCAGGCTCTAGGCCAGTTGTTTCTAAAATATTTTCAGGCTCTCTCCATAATTGCTAACGCTCTCTTCCGAGGCTGTGTTAAAGCATAATAATTCAGACCAACCTGTGAACCAAGCGTCTCTTTCTCTGTTAAATTTTGCTTTGTTTTATTCTCCTCCTCTTCTAAAATGTCATTGATTTCATCTTCATTGCTAAGCTGTTGTGCCTGGAATAAGATAACTGAAAAATCTAGGGACCAGGCACACACACAGTTATATGTGAAATCAATTCATTTGCACAAGCATGAGACATGTTCTTGAAGGAAGAAAGATTATTTCTCACAGAAATGCCCCTGTGTTTTTCTTTGGATGGGCTATTACAGACATTACAACATTGGAACAATGATGAGGTAAGGGGAAATTGCAAATGTTTTTGATAATGTGAGCTACAATTAAAAAAAAAATAACAGGGTAATTGTAATCATACCCATCTATGCATCCTCCCTATGTTGTCTATGAAAAAATAATAGCATTTTAACATTTCAATGTTGAAACATTTGAAGCAAATAGATAGCATGGGTGGAGCTTGAATTTTAAAGTCATATTTGCATTAGAAACCTGGTTCGAAGAGTTGTACTATTCCATTCAGAGATGGGAAACCATAGCTTGTCACGTTTATGTATTCAGTCAAAAGGCACCACCCAGCTCAAATTTTAAATATTATTTACTTATAGCAACCTTCTTGCAGTCAGCCTACAGACTGGGAAGCATTTGCAGAATCTTTCTGCAGAACAGTTTTGATTGCCAGTTAAAGAAAACCAGATATTGATGCTGATGCATAAAAAGAGATGGAAAGAGTCAAATTTAATCAAAATCTGCATTACAAATTATTACTAAACTGTATTGTTTGAGAATCACGAAGCAGGGCATTGTCACCTAGCATTTTCTAATGCCTGATTAACTGTTGGCTTTGTGTTACATGCACCAAAAGCTTCCCTGATGGAAGACCTGCTTTATTTCCCATCCCACCTTAGTCTCTTGCTTTAGGGCTTATTACATGATCAGGGGTCTGTCAGTCAGTTGGCATCACCAGGAGTTAGGAACTTAAAGGTGCAGATTTGTGGATTTAGTTAAGACATAACTGAAAAGTACCTAACCAGGTTAGTCACCTTAGAGATAAATGTAACTTCCTTAGTTGTTTTTGTAAATCCTAATGGACACTTATCTGTGTCTTTAGGGTCATAAATATCTGTAATTCTTGCCCCTAGCCGCTGGCTCACTTTCCTATCTGTGAAATGGGGATCATAACACTTCCCTACCTCATGAGGATATTGCAGGATGAATACATCAACACATCTGAGTACCTGGACACACAATGTATTTACTCTGGAGTAATTGTACTCTTTTATGTACCAGTGTCACTTGCACCAGGAACCAGAGGGGACATGCGTGCTTCCAGGGAGCTGCTTGCAGTAGGTGCTATTTTGGTACTTTGCCACTAGGTGGCAAGGGAGCAGGAGACAGTCTGTTTTACAAACAGCTGCCCTGGAATAGAAGCAGACACATAACAGTTGCACCAGTGCAACTTGCACTTGCACTGGTGTAGCTCTAGTCCTGATTTTTCCTGGAGTAATTCTACACTGACTAAAGTATATTACACTGGGGTAGGGCTGTTAGTCTTGTGTCAGCTCCTTTTCCATACTGGTGTAAATATGCTGTGTCCAACCCACAAGTTGCCCAGCTCTTGTGGTAGTGGGGCCATGATATAAATGCCATAGGTAGGAATATCTTAGTGCTGCTGCCCGCACCCCCCCCACTACTACTTTTTCAAAGCATGGGGGACTGCTGCATATATAAGAAACAATTTGTTATACAGATGAATGTATAGTTGCTGTTTCTCAGAGTCTGCTCATAAATTCTGGATGTATTGGTTGACCAGTAGGTGAAACTTTTTCTCATGGCTTAGTTTCTATGTTTCTTAAAACAAAGCTAAAATAAAAAGCTTCCTATCAAATAACAGATGAAATGGATGATTTGCCCAGTCTCTTTTCTACACTGTGCCCCACACTGCACACTGGAAAGACTACACCAAACTAAATATATTTGCACTCTCCATAAAATACAGAATGAGACACCACATTGTTTGGTGGTGTTTACACAGAAACTAAGGTGGGAGCCACCTCTTATTTTCAGCCATGGGTTGGATGCTTTGGTTAGTCACCTCACCAGGATTTTTGAGTTCAGATCAGCAGCTTGTCCTTGAAGGAGGGAAGCAAACCCTACTTTCTAAATTAAAAAAACAAACTAATTTTACCTACAAAAATAAAAAGGCACAGCTATTTTTTTTTCTTATTCAGCAACCAAATTTATGATTTGAGAGTTGTCTTTGGATAAGTCACCTTAAAATAAAAATTTGGAGCTCACACATGATGGCTGATTGGGTACAGGAGCTGGTGTGGTGCTAGGTATTCTGGGGCAGCCTCCTGACCTATTTTGTCACGGCAGCAGACTCTCTCTGAGAATCTTTGGGTTTCCTGTTGTATCAGAACACAGAAATTCGTAGATGCGAGCAATTCCTGAAGATGGCTAGAGCAGTGATGTAGTTTGTTGGCTAAAGATATTTAAAATGTACACTTCCTAGGCCTGATTCTGATCCCCATTTCTCTGCTTCCTGTCTTGGTCAAGTCCCTGCACTCTTATCTAAAGGTGTATGTTTGTAGACCCTGTTGGCCTACCTTGTCTAGCTTTAACCTCACTAGCTTAAGGAACAATAAAGTGAAGATACAGTGGCATGGGCTCCAGAGTGGGCAAGCCAGCTGGGGATGGTGGATACCATGCTGAAGTTTGCAATACTGCCTGTTCACTGCTTCTATCTGAGTTAGCTCAAGTACACGTGCTGCAGTCCCACTCCAACTGCAGTGCAGAAGTTCCCTTTGTTACTCCTGATTTCCTCTGATGTCAGGGAGAAGGGAAGATTTTTGGGTCTCTGGTGGGAACACGAACAGTGTCTAGAACTGAAACTGTCCAATCTTAGTCTTAATTTATGCTGCTGTGTAAATCAAGAGTGAAACTTCCCTGTTTGTCTTTATAGCCTGAACAGTTGGGTTCCTGGATGCCAGTGCAAGACTAGTAAACATTTGCAGACCTCTTTGCTTTTATAGGGTATGCTTGTGGAGCATCCTATAAAGAGGAGTACTGGTCCTGGGACATTGCTGTAATATACATAAGTACAAACTGAAATGTCCCTGGAAAGGTACACTTGTTGGAGGAGGAAACTGTGAGTTAGGATGCCTGGGTTCTGTTCCTAGCTCTGTGACCTTGGATAAGTCTATGTGCTTCGTTTCCCTTGTCTGCAATGACTGCCTCATAAGGAGGTTGACAATGAATGTTTGTGAGGCACTGTTAAAAGTGCAGAGTATTATCACTATCATCTAGCCCAGGACTGTTTATTCTCTCTCTGGCATAATGGTGTTGTTGAGAGGAAAGGCTGTGATATTTTTCTTTAGCCCTTATCACAGGCTTTGGCTGCCCTGTCCTGCCTTCTCCACTGTTGTTAGGGAGGCTGCAATTAAATCAGGGGTTTATAGCAGACATTATTATACAAGGGCAGCTTTGTATTCCTTTAAATATTGTGCCCTTTATTTCTAAATAATCATGCTTAGAATTTTACACCTCCAGAGTGAACAAAACACTAATTAATCCTCCCAAGTAGGCATTAGCATGCCTGTTTTATAGAGGGAGAACTGAGGCATAGACAAGCCGAGTGACTTGCCCAAGGTCACCCAAGGAATCACTGGCAGAGGCAGCGTCCGATGGCTCCCAGTCCTCTGGTCTAATGTGCTCAGTGTAATGGGCATACACCTGAGGAGTAACATTCACTAGAATAGGAAAAGCAAGACTGTCTCCATGCATGGTATGCCAGCCAGACACTGTTGTAAGGCAAAGAAGTCATGCCAGATGGCTAGCAGAGCCCTCTAGCTCTCTCTCTCCCTCTCCTCTATTAGCATATAATTAAGCACTAGGGAACCAATATTGTCCCCATGGGAAGCAATCCTCATTAATATTATTCAGCTTTGTCCTGGCTGTGTCCATCAACCATTCTGCTATGATGGCAAATTGGAACCTTGGTGCCTGTTCTTTGAACTGTGCCCAGAGCAGCTGCTTTGCTTTGGATTCCAGCAGTGGAATATGAAATTGGCTGCTTCAGTCAGTACATCTGGCACAATGGACACATTATATAAAACCACTGTGTGATAGTGCACTTACATATTAACTTCCATGTCAAGGGGATTCTCTGTCCTGCCAGTTAAGTTGCTGGCATTTAAACTAGTCTGTATGAGGATGATTGCAGGCAGTAGAGATAGATTGTGGGATCTGGGTCTTTAGATCACGTTTTCAGTACATTAATAGTAAGTCATGGGGAGAACCATAGCCTGGGATTTAAAAAAGAGGGAGAGGTAGTTGAACCACAGAGAATCATCTCTTGGGATTCTGACATCCTAAACTAGTGCTTTTCACTACTGGTGGGGGAGATCTTCCCTGGTGAGAGAATAAAGAGCACTGTCAAAGCAAACAGGCGGTATGGGCAGGAAAACTTGACTGATCTATGCCAGGTCTTTCATTCTGATGCCCACTGGCATTATGCATGAAAAGCCTGAGATAGATCCTTGAGCACTACAATACTCACTTCCATTCCTGCAGGGACTTGTCAGTGCCCCAGAGAGTGCCTCAAGTATAGAGGACTGCCTTTTAGGGAGTCCACTTTTGCAACAGTGCTCATTTGAGCTGTTGAAAGCATGAGCATCCATCAGAAAAGGAAGCAGAGAACTGGGACTGAAAAGGCCAGGAATAAATTGAAAAATGAGTGCTGTGGCAATGTAACTGGAGCACAGGTTAACAGACTACTAGAGGCACTACTATACCATTTGTACTGCACTTAGATACTATGATGGTGAGAGAAGGATGTTTCCCGTGTGTGTGTGTGTGTGTCTGTGCGTGCGCGTGCGCATGTGTGAAACATCAAGACAAATAGTTAGAACACACTGCTGTTAATTTTTCCTTGTTCCCCACTCCTCCTACTCTGTCTCCTAAACTAGGTATTCACACATTCATAGATTCATAGATGTAGGGTTGGAAGGAACCTTGCAGATGTTCTAGTCCAGTCCCCTGCTCAAAGCAGGGCCAGTCCCAACTAGATCATCCCAGCCAAAGCTTTGTCTAGCTGGGTCTTGAAAACCTCCAAGGATGGAGATTTCACCACTTCTCTGGGTAACCTGTTCCAGTATTTTACAACCCTTCTAGTGAAAAAAATCTTCCTAGAATCTAACCTAAACTTCCTTTGTTGTGACTTGAGACCATTGCTCCATCTGGCACCACTGAGAACAGTCTAGCTCCATCCTCTTTGGTACTCCCCTTCAGGTAGTTGAAGGCTGCTATTACATCACCCCTCAATCTTCTCTTCTCCAAACTAAAAAAGCCCAGTTGCCTCAGCCTCTCCTCAGAAGTCATGTGCCCCAGCCCTTTAACCATTGTTATGCTGTCCACTGGACTCTCTCCAAGTTGTCCACATCCTTTCTGTAGTGGGGGCCCCAAAACTGAACACAGTACTCCAGATGTGGCCTCACCAGTGCCGAATAGAGGGGAATAATCACTTCGCTTGACCTACTGGAAACACGCATACCAATGCAGTCCAGTATGCCATTAGCTTTCTTCACAACAGTGGCACACTGTTGGCTCATATTCAGTTTATTGTCCACTGTAACCCCAGGTCCTTTTCTGCAGAGCTGCTGCCCAGCCAGTCAGCCCCCAGCCTGTCCCAGTGCATGGGATTGTTCCATCCTAAGTGCAGGACTTTGCATTTGTCCTTGTTTAACCTTGTGCAATTTCTTTTGGCCCAATCCTCCAATTTGCCTAGGTCACTCAAAATCCTAGCCCTGCCCTCCATATGCCCAGCATATCTACTACTCCCCCCAGCCTGGTGTCATCTGCAGACTTGCTGAGAGTGCACTCTATGCCATCCTCCAGGTCACTGATGAAGACATTGAACAAAACTGGCCCCAGGACCAAGCTTGATACATGATACTGGCTGCCAACTAGCCATTGGGCTGTTGACTACTACTCTTCAAGTCCAATGCTCACCAGTTTTCTATCCACCTTACAGTCCATTCATCCAGCCCATACTTCCTTAGCTTGCCTGTGAGAATACTGTGGGAGACCATATCAAAAGCCTTGCTAAAATCAAGGTAGCCTTGCTAAAATCAAGGTACACCACATCCACTGGTCTCCCCACATCCACAGAGCCAGTCTTCTTATCATAGAAGGCAATCAGTTTGGTCAGGCATGACTTACCCTTGGTGAATCATTGCTGACTGTTCTTAATCACCTTTTTCTCCTCCAAGTGCTTAGAAATGGATTCCTTGAGGAACTGTTCCATGATTTTTCCAGGAACTGAGGTGAGGCTGACTAGTCTATAGTTTCCTGGATCCCCCTTTTTCCCTTTCTTAAATATGTACGCTATGTTTGCCCTTTTCTGATCATCTGGGACCACTCCTGATCACCATGAGTTTTCAAAGATGATGGCCAGTGGCTCTGCAGACAGATCAGCCAACTCCCTCAGCACCCTCAATTGCATCCCATCCAGACCCATGGACTTGTACACATCCAGCTTTTCTAAATAGTCCCTAACTTGTTCTTTCACCTCTGAAGGCTTCTCACCTCCTCCCCAAGCTGTGCTGTCTGGTGCGGTATGGAGAGACTGAAAAGATTTTGCATGCATAATTTCAACATAAGCTGAATTCAGAGGGGTACATAAAGAAAGATGTACAAAAATGACTCTCAACCAGTGTACCAAGATGTCTTTGAAGGGTGCTGTGGAGTACTCAAAATATTAACACATAGAGGTGTACAAACACCTATATATGCTTTACAAGATAAACCTAGAGATTTCAAATAGGAATCCAGGGTGTCCAAACTAGGGGTGTGCAAAGTGGGCCCTATTTGATTCGGATTTAGATTCAGCCCGAATCAGGGACAGTGATTCAATTTGTTGATTCGGATCACTGTCCCTGATTCGACTCGGCCGAATCCGAAGATTCGATGCTGATTCGGCGAATCAGTGATTTGGACATAGACACAACTTTAAAAGTTTTTTTCTACATGCCTTGAGGTACCAGCACAGCTTGTGAATGCTGCGATGCTGGGGTGCTTGGAGCATCCCACAGTAGTGTGGGGGGGCAGCAAACCCAGAAGTGCTTGGCAGCAAACTCCACGTGCTCAGCAGCAAACTCAGAAGTGGACCGCCGGTCCGCTTCCAGGTCCACTGGAGAACATGGTGGCCCCTTCCCCCGCCCCAGCTCAGTGATCAGCTGCAGGGAGACCCCAGGTGCCCCCTGAAGACCCAGGAGGCACCAGTCACTAAGCTGGTAATTTTGAATGATACCCAATTAACCTGTGAAATTTAATTCTACTAGCTAGGACTGAGACCAAGAGCTTTAAGTTTATTTTAAAATGAAATAAATTGTGAGCAATCCAAGTCCAGTGGTGACAGCCAGTTAGACAGATGCTTGGCTGGGATAGTTTAGTCAGGGATGATCCTGCCTTGAGCAGGGGGCTGGACTAGATGACTTTGCGAGGTCCCTTCCAACCCTACTTCCCTATGATCCTAAGTCATGAAATGAAGCTCATAGGTTTCATTGTGGGCCAAACCATCTCAACTCTGAGCTTTTACTTTTACTCATGCTTGAAAATAGTGTGTGCTCAGTTCCATTCTGATCTTCTTCATCACTTATATCCAAGTGATGATTGTTCTTGGAAACTGATGTAAAAGGTCTATAACTGCCTTAGGGTTTCCCGAGTCTGTCACTGTTGCAAACAAAGCACAGTTTTAAGTGGCTTAGAACAGCAGCAGATTGAGGAATGGGGCAAAGGGGGTGCAGTGCCATAGTTTGGACTGTGCTGCAGAGGCATAGTGAGCTCTGAATGCACTCCCTGGTCAGCCTGGGTTCCTGCTGAGGCGCTGTGTGAGCTCTGAGCTCACCAGCTGATCTGGGCAGGGTCTGGCCAGATCCCCTACTTTCATGTGGGTCTGGAGCCCAGGGGGTGAGCACTGCTGCTATTTGCCCTTCCTGTTTCTCCCCTCCATTCCCTTCCCCTCCCCTGCCTTTCTTACTGAATTCAGTGAGAGAGGAAAGGAGGGGATGAGCAGCTGTGGCAGAACTCACTTCAGCCCCACACATGCTCCACAACCAAATGAAAGCAGGGGCTCAGATCAGACCCCATGCTGAGAGCTCACATGCAGAACAGCCAATGTGGGGGTGCAACTGTATAGCTGCACCTGCTCTGGATGCGCCCCTGGATCAGAACGGTAGTTCCTTGGTTTTGACAGCTCTGGTCCTTGCCAGTTTTACAGAACAGAGCCTATAATGCACAGTGGACCTTACCCTTCCATCCAGTAGAGGGTGCTGCTGAATCTCCATGCTGGCCACTTCATGACAACTGTTCTGATCTGTCCCTCCCTGCAAATTGCAACATTTGGGGCCAACCTTTTGGTGGTTGCTGAGTTGATAGTGGTCATAGTGTTCTCAAGCCCCAAGCATGCATCAGCCAAATCTGCCTTAAGAAACATGGCACTATAACATTTCAAGGGATGTGCCAGGTTTGCAAGTGGAGAATGTACAGCTCTGTATGTGGAAGTGTGCAGTTGCTTGTGTGGCGGGCTAGCAGGGGGCACTCCTGCGTTGAGCCACCCACCTCACTGCGCCTGCCCACCTTCCAGGCTCGAGTGCCTCCCTTTTGCCAGCTCTTTTAGTTTGGGCACAGTCATTTGGACACACTCATCTGCCATCCTGGCTGTCTACGCTATCCAGTCAACCCAATGTCAAATTAGAAATTGTTTGCTCAAGGGATTTCAGTGACTCTATTCCTCTTCCTAAATTATCCTCTAATACAGCAGGGTATTCAAATCCCACCCTGCCACCACGTGTGGCGGGCCAGCAGGGGGCGCTTCTGCGTTGAGCCACCCACCTTACTACACAGACCACCTTCTAGGCTCTGAGTGTGCTCCAGGAAGGGGGTCAGCTGGATGCGAGGCACCCCTAGGGAGGCACTCGGAGCCTGGAAGGTGGTAGGGCACAGTGAGGTGGGTGGCTCAATGCAGGAGCGCCCCCTGCTGGCCCACCACAGCTTGTACAAATAGTGTGAGCAAAACAGTGTGGAACAGAGAAGTTTCAGATTGCAGGGGCCTGTGCAAACATTATATCTATTTTTAACTCACAGGAGTTTGCAGCGTCTTTATTGTGTATGGAACCTCTGCCTGAGCTGAACCCAAAATCTCAAAACATAGTTCAGTCAAAGGTGGTGAGTTTGATATGGATGTGTATCCAAATCACAAGTTACAATGCAGGATTGTCAGTGGGTCCCAGCAATGCTCAGAAGAATTTCAGACCTTTTCAGAAACCCAGGCTAAAGTCAGCTGAAGTGCTGAATCCTCCGAACCAGGTATGTTTTCTCATTTCAATTTTGGGACCATGTTGTAAATGTCATGCATCTCAAATATTTAGCCCATGCAGCAGTTACAGCATGTGATGGCAGCACTGGGATTTTGGGAAAAGAGAGGGAAGGTTGTTTATCTAATTATAGGTAATTGAGTTTTCAGTGTCAATAATCTGATTAATGTTCCACAACCTTGCAGTAGTTCTTATACCCAGGAATCATGGAGCTTCTCTTTGTTTCAAAGGGGGAAAACTCCTGTCTGGAAGGGGGTGTGAAACAAGATGCTTCTGGATTACTAAAAGGCAGAAAACTTTGCTATTGCCAGTAAAAAGCCTTCCTCCCATAGTGCTGTTCACCCTGCAATATCCAAGCATGTGTCACAAATGCATATGCACTAATGATAATACCTAGCTCTTAGGCTTTCCATCATCAGATCTCAAAACACTTGACCCAGGAGGTCAGTATCATCACCCCCAAGTTATGGATGGAGAAGCTGAAACTTGGGGAGGTGAAGTAATTTGCCCAAAGTCATGCAGCAGATCAGAGGTCAGGGTGGGAAATAGAACCCAGGCCCCTTGAATCCCTGTTCAGTGTTTTATCCAGTAAACTACACTTCCTCTGTTAGGCTCACATCACGTACCTCTGAAGTGGAACATAGGAGCTATTCAGCCGAGAGACAGTTTGGGACGGAAGGTGGGGGGAAAGGTCCCCAACAGAAATTTCAGGAAGAATGTGGCAAGTCAGGAAGAATATGACAAGTTATTGCTCACACTGGCATTTAGCCAAACTAACACTCCTACGCTATAAGAAGTGCATGTTGTCTTTAATGACCACAAGTGTGGTCAGGCTCTCATTTATCTCATCTGAAAGGCAGCATGTCCAGCGGGTCACCATCCGCTAATGTTATGATTGAACCTGGTTCAGTACTGACTCAGAGGAAAGAGTGCCACTGACTAAGTCACCCACATCACTTCCTGCAGCACCCTGGGTTTTCCTTGGAGTACTGACCAGACCCAACACTGCCTAGATGGTGAGATCAGATGAGATCATGATGTGAAGTGGTCTGGCTGCAGTTAAGTATAGAGGCATATTGAAAAAAGCAATGCTCCTAGTAAATGCTGGGAGGTTTTCTGAATGATTGGGTCTTGGGTTACAGATCTCAAAAACAAGAAATCTTCTTTAACTGACCTGGTAATAATAATAGGGTTTTAAAAGTATTTGTTTGGCCAGTGCTGACTACATGCTTACACAGTTAGCCCTGGCCTGGGAAAGATCTAAACCACAATGGCTAAGTATAGAGGTCTCTAAAATATCTTCATATATACAGTGCCTGAATACACAAACACAGCCAGTCTCTCTTCTGCCTACAGAAGCAATATTTTTCCATAAAATTTGTATTGACAGAGGTTTTCCCCTGGAGTTAGGCTTCTCTAATAATATAAAAAGCTTCCAGAATTGTATCCTTCTGCTGAACCCCATTTCAGCCCTCCGTTTGAACCCAATATAAGCAATGTCATCTCTTTCTGAGGAACAAATAAAGCACTTTTCATTCTGCGGTGGAATAGCTCCTGACTGGGGCTTGTTGAAAACACCACACAGGCGGATTGGAATAGGAAGACGACAGAACCAGGACTCCCTGCCCTGCCTTCTGAGCCCAGCAGAATCCATGTATTTGGGTGGGCCCTCATTCTGGGAGTCCTTCCCTGAGCCTTGAAGCATGGAAGAGGGCATATACAAGGGAACCAGAGGAACAATTCACATTCCTCACCTCTGGGGATCCATATGCCACTGTAGAGAAAGCACTTCTGTGTGCGGCATGGAGAATGCCTACTGAGGTAGACTCCCAGTTTGCATGCAGCAGTTTGGAGCCCAGAGGCTTGGCTTTACAGGCAAGTTGGTCCTGTCCTTTTCTGACAGTAGAGAGTGCTGTAGTGAAACTCAGTGGGCCTGTCCCGTGCACACTACCTACAGAACTAGACATAATACAGCCATCATGCCATGACATTTTGTTCCTGAACACTCTCCTGATGAGCAGAGCTTACGGGGCACACCCAGCTGGCTAAGCTGGCTATGTTTCAGGTTGGGAGGGCTGTGCATGTAGACCAACTTCAGGCACATTTGCCACAAGTAGTGTGGGCAGTCTCTGTGTGGCATGTGGCAAATTGGGGAGGGGTCAGGCAGTGTAGTAGCAGATAGAGAAGAAAGCAGAGGAGCAGATTGGGCAGAGGCAGGGGATTGGAGTGGCATTCAGGAAAGGCACAGAGTTTAATTTGGGGTGCACCTTCCAGAAAAGGTGACACTTAGAGTGTCTACAGATTGCGCAGTTTCAATCAGGATTCTCCATTATGGTTCTGGATTACTTATTTACTGGTACAGATCCAGTCCTGGAAACCCCCAGTGAACTTGTTGTCCTTCTTAGAATTGGTCAGCCTCTTTGTATCCTGGTGTCAACTCAGAGCTGAATATGAGAGAGCCCTCAGAGCTCTACCCCAGTCTGTTTGTATATACTGACGTTGATATATTTGAAAAAAAAAAAAGCATTTCTCACTTTGTGTGAAACCCATTCTCCAGGAAAACAGAGCATGAAGCAGTCAGGAACTTCTCCTGGTGCAGAGAATGGGTTTGAGAGCTTTCCCATGTTATGCTAGATCGTTGTTCTGGAGGTCACTTAATACTCTGTAATCCTATGGTGACTTCATTCTAGGGGCTCTCAGTTCTTTAAAAAAGTTCATTAACTTAGCCTCTCAGGCTGTTGTAGGCAAGCAGTATTGTTCTCAATGTAAACTTGAGGACACTGAGGCACAGAGCACTGTAGTGGCTTGCCTAAGATCCTAAGACAGAAATAGAATCTTAATGGACTTATTGTTTCCCAGAGGTGCTGAACACCTGAAGCTCTCACTGATCCCCGTGAGATGTGTGTGCCCATCTCTTCAGATAATCAGGCCATAAGTCTTCTGGTCCCTGTTCTAACCACTAGGTCATCTTGTTGCATACGGTATGCAGGGCACTCAGGTTTGATTTCCTGGGATGCAATGTTATTGCTGTTCTTTACCCTGCCTTTTTATTTACATGAAATTCAATACCTCTATTCAGCTACCCTCTCTGTGAGTGATAAGACTGTGAAATTGTAGTTGTATTGTGAAAAAAATAGTGCCACAGAAAGAAAGAGGCCAGTGTATGGTTTTAAATAAATCCCACAGCACTGCAGCTTCCATTCAGCATGCAGTCCCTATGTAGGACTGAGAAAGGGTTTCCTCTACCATTATTTTCGTGTGGCATTCAGTTAGTGTGGAAGGACTGGCCAGAAACTTGCAAAGTGCAAAGGCCCACAGTGTTAGTATTGGGATGGGCGAATTTTGTGAACTGAGGACCAAAAACAGGCATGATAGGAATTCCTTCCCCTCTGTACTCAGGCAAATCCCCTCTGTTCCCACCCCTGCCTGCTCCCCTCCCATTCCCCTCTTCCCCACCTGCCATTGCTGCTGTCCCAGAGGTGAGAGGACCTTCTGCCCTCCTTTAGCTGGGTTCAGCCTGGGACAATGGTAGCAGCAAGGGGGTGCATTTCTTCTCCCTGCCTGGTCCACTGGGTGTTTCCTACCAGCCTGGGTGCAGGTATGGTGGTGGGGGGAACCCTTCTGCCACCCACTTTCCTGGGTTAAGCCTGGCCCCAACACAGCAAGGCTGGAGTGGCTCTGGAGCTCCCCTCACCCCCAGGACAGTGGGAGGACTGCGGAAGGGAGGAGATGTGCCTCTAAGCAGGGAGAGGAAGGGAAAGTATTCTTACCTGCTTTGGGGATTTAAAAAAGTCTCTGCCTGCTGCTCCAGTGATTCAGTCTGCCTGCCCTGATGGGAGGAGGGGAGGAAGCTGGAAGTGGGGTGTGCAGCATCGGTCACTGCTCCTACATCCCCTGTCTGCAAAATCCTGGATCTGCTTCTGCCCATCTCTCCCACCTGGAGGCCAGAACTACAGGAGGTGTCTGAGATTTTGATCCTGCAAACACCTGAGTGCTTCTTTCAAGGTGCTAAACACTTTCAACTCTCACTGACATCAGTGGGAGCTGAGGGATCAGCCCCTGTGTAGGGAGGACGGAATCACAGTTCCAGTTGGTCTCTAATAGACTATTTCAGCTGAGTAATTGAGCTGTTTGTATGTGAAAGAAATTAAGCAGGAAGGTTTTGGGGGGTTAAACTTCTAAGTGGCCTGGGGCCGTATGCCCTGCAAGCCGCAACAATGGGGGCCACATACCCTGGGGACTGCACTGACAGGCTCCTAGGTAGCCCCCTTCCACTTTCCTCCACCCCCACTGCACTGCACGTGCAGGTGTCAACCCCTCAACACACACACACGAGGGAAGCCCCCACCTTTGCTCCCTGGCCATGGGCTCCCCCACTGCACTGTGCTGCAGGCTGAACTGACCACTCCTTGGCTAGGGACAGACATTACATATAAACCGGTTTAAATGATCAGAAACTAGTTTAAACCTGTAACAGAACAGATGTTCAGTGCACATAAACAAGTTTGATAATGGCAGCAACCAGTTTGAGATAAGCCTGGTTGAATGTAGTATCAGACTTATCTGATTTGGCTCAAACCAGTTTATGCAATGTCTGTTCCAGATCCCTTGCTGGTTTAAGATAAACCAGATTCCCCCAGCATCCCAGCATGCTTTCTGGCTGGGCAGGGTTCTCTGCTGCACAGCAGGGATGGCTCCTCCCTTATGTGCCCTGGCTGCAGGTCCAGCAGAAACTGTAGGCACAGGAGGGTGTGACTGGCTTCTCCCTGTCCTACCCCACCTCATTGCTCAACCAGGAATCCTCTTCTCCCACCCATTTCCTACAGCATGGACCCCAGCCCCACGGACCCAAGGCATGTGGTATGCTAGCTAATGCCAAGAGGTGTCTGTGTGTGTCTCTCTCTAGTTTCACTAGGACAGGCAGACAGGACAGTGACTGCTTAGGGCTTTTTGGAGCTAATCAACAGGTCAGCTGGTAAACTGTTTAAGAAGAGTTTGAACTAATGGAGATAGGCTATTGTTTTGCTGATGGGGTGAAAAACACTGTTATATCAGCACCCTGCTGGCTTGCTTGCCTGTCAGTTTGTTGCAGACAGTATAAAGAAGCAGGGAGGGAGATTGAAAAGCTCCATATTATCAACAGATACATGCACTGCACACTAGGGCTGTGTGAAACACCATCATTTCTTTTTGACATCCATTTTGCCATTTCAAAGGGACATTGTTTCAATTCATTGTTTCGTTTCGTTTCAAAGCACTGTCCCGTTTCATTTCGTCAAAACTGTTTTGCTGTTTCGACTCATTTTGACATTTCACCCATAGGCTATAATGGGGAATCATGAAAATGCCTAAAACATTGTAATTGCTTGCCTGCTTTGGATGCAGATTGCAGGGATGGTCGCCCCTCCTGAGGGCATGAAGCCTGCTGAGTTTCAAGGAGATAGGTGCAGAGGTTTCTCAGAAACTGCACCTCAAAGTTTTGAAAGCAAAATTTGCTGGCAGTAGCACACAGATCCGAAGGCTTGCACCCCTGGGAGGGCTGCAGGGCTGTGCCGGACTCCTCCCAGGGGTGCGGGCCCCTGGATCTGTGCCAGATGACAGGAAGCTGCAGCTGCCACTTGGGACTGGTGCTGGGTGCAGCCTGCTCCCAACACCAGGCTCCATGGAACTCAGCCTGGTGGTGGGAGGTGGAGCGCAGTCGCGGCTCTGCCTGCCTCCCACTGATGGGCTGCACTCTGAGCGGCTCTGCAGCCCCATGGAGCTCAGCCCAGTGTCGGGAGGTGGGCAGAGCCAGGGCTGTGCTCTACCTCCCGCCACCGAGCTGAGCTGCAGGGGCTGTGGAGCTGCTCAGAGCTCAGCCTGGTGGTGGGAGGCGAAGTGCAGCCCCATCTCTGCCCACCTCCTGCTACTGGGCTGAGCTCCATGGGGCTGGCGGAGCTGATTGGACCTCAGCCCGACGGTGGGAGCCAGGCAGAGCCAGCACTCCGCTCCAATCAGCTCTGCTAGCCCCACAGAGTGCAGCCTGGCAGTGAGAGGCGGAGAGAGCCAGGGTTCTCCTTGCTGGGCTGAGCTACGTGGGGCTGCGGAGCCGCTCAGAACACAGCCCTGGCTCTTCCCTGCCTCCCACCACTGATTTGCTTTGGAACCAGTGCTTTGGAGTGCCCTCATTTCGTTTCAAAGCTGTTTCAATGCTTTTTGTTTTGTTTCAATTTTGCTGTTTCGAGCTTGAAATACGTTGAAACAGCTTTGAAACGAAATACTTGCCGAAATTTTGCACAGCCCTACTGTACACCCCCCACCCCACCCCTTGCCTCAGAGTGTTAGCAGGGGTCTGGGGCCTGGCAACACTCCCGCCCCTTGAGTAGCTTGCAGGGAAAAGCTGGGGATGGTGCAGGCAGACCTCCCTAATCAAGTGTCCTGCCAAGGCCTGGCCACACCCCCCCTCCCCAGCTCAGCACTGTGTGAGGGAAGGGAGGGCTGTTTAGTGCCCCATGGCTTCCAGTCTGAACCACTGCAGGCATGTGCCTGAATTTCCTGTCCAGAGAGAATGTCTGTCTGGTTACAAACCAGTTCTGCCTAGCCAGGTTAGACTAACCTGCAAAAATTGAATTAATTCAGGCTCAGGCTTTTTGAATGTCTGTCTCTTGGGGTACAGGCAGATAGTGAAAGCCAGAGGGAGAGAAGGCAAGCCCAGAGCCCTGGCTACTGCTACAGCAGAAGCTGTAAGGGGAGTAGTAGTCTGGCAGGAGCTGGGGAGGGTGCAGTTTCAACCCTCTCGGGCTGCCCTGGTTTAAAGGAAGGCAGCAGGATTAGTGGTTGAAGGTTGATAATTTTCTCCATGGGTGAGGGACCTTTCGTCTGAAGCCTCAAAGTCTTCTCCACACATCCAATGATCCATCTTTGTAACACCGCTGTGACCAAGTGCCCCCCAATCATTGGAGTGCTGCATTAAAATCCTGTTGGCCATAACCATTTGGGAAGTTCACAATAGCTGTAGGATGCATTTATTTTAATTTCATACATAGAAGTCTATCTTTATAATGTAGTGCAGGGTGTGGTGTCTTCACAAGAGATGCCCAGGACAGGAGTTTCAGGGGATGCTGCAGTCCAAACTTAAGATTTCTTGACAGAAGTTTGAGGTTCTGTTTGTTCATTTGAGGAAAGTGGGCCCCAGACTCTCTGGCTGTACTTGCTAATAGAGACTAATGGTCTCCAGCACCCTCCACAGAGAGCAGGTTGCATAGCATCTTCATAGGGGGAACATTCATATAGGGCTGGAGGGTGGTAAGCCTTGCAAAATATTCACCCATTAGGGACCAGTAAAGTGTGGTTTGCCTGTTTATACCTGGTGTCATCCTTTATTAAGAGGAGCAGGTGGAACTAAAGCTGTCTGGTCTTGTAACCCCATGGTTCCAAGAATAATTTATGAAAACATTCAGGCTCAGATTTTCAAAAGTGACTATTGATTCCAGATACCTCTTTTTTTTCAGTACCCAACTGGAGATATTCTAAAAACCTGATTTTCAGGAATGCTGAATTACCCATCTTCTTAAATCCAGGCCCCTTAAAGGTAACTTGGGAACATCATATCAGACCACTAGTCACTTTAGAAATATTTGGCCATTGTCCCTGTTCATCACTAGATTTCAAATATCTTTTTTATAGAAACATCCCTACTTTAGAGATGGAGAAACTGAAGTACAGAGAAATTAAGGGTGAAGGACAGCATTTTAGACTTAACCATATCCTCAGCACGCCTCTTGGCTAGCTACAGGTAGCACTGGGATCAGCATGGTCACTTTAGGCAGCCTCCTGGCAGTGCTCGCTGTTTTGGATTCCAGTCTGAGGTGCCCAGTTCTCTCTAAATACTGGGTACCAAGGTGTGAATTGCAGGGTTTCCTCTGGGGGCCAGGCAACTAAAGGTGAAGAATTTCAGTACTAACTTTTAGGCACCCAAGTCCGTTATTGGATCTAACACTAAGCAACTTGTGCAAAGTCTATGTTTGGAGGAAACAGCCCATCTCTCCTGAGTCTTGGTTTCATGCTCTGTTCAGTGCTTCATGCTGCCTTCTGGTCTCTTTCTTCTGATTCAGCAAGACCCATGAGGCTAGAATTGGCTGGGTCCTGAAAAAGTTTTGACCAAGAAACATTTATTGTCCTGCATCCCTCTGGTGGCAAAGACTTTCTCCTTTAGAGCTGGAGTTTTGGATCTGGTCTTACATGGGTACAGAGATGAGACTGTTGTGGCTGAGATGCGTGGTGGTTTCTGCAGATCCACCTGCAGAGGGCAAGGCGTCTGGCTGAGTCTGTCTGAAAGCGGCACAGAGCAAAAAACAAAGAGAGGGAGGGAGGGTCATAAGTACCCTCCATTCTCTCCTGATAATCCCTTAAAAAATAATTGCAGGCCCAAACCTCTGGCCTCCAGCAAATTTTCCACTCGATTAAAGGCTTTTGTGAGGCTGTGGAAAGGGACACGCAGACTTGCACATTGTAACGGTGCCCGAAACTTCCAGCTGGGATTTTTTCCATCAAAAGGGGATTTTAGTAAAACCATTATAAGGGGCTTAGTCACAGAAAAGCAGTTGAGCTGTGAGACAGGGGTAGATTAGCATTAACATGCTTGTTTTTGGCACTAGGGACAAGGATAGAACTTATACCCAGCCACTCATATGCAACATCCCTCTGTCTGTCTGTCTGTCTGAGTTCCTGGCAGGTGTGTGACAGACATGTCATCTCAGCACACTGGGCACAGTCCTGTGGGTAAACACTGAGATGGAGGAGGGGACTGTATGGCTCAGATGCAAGTTCTACTGCAATGCAGTCCAGGTCAGTAGACTGAAATCCACTGCCATCTCTCCGATCAATGTTTGGCATAGCCAATGTAAAATGAGTGGGTAATAGATGAGTGCATCTTAAAAACACATCATGAATATTGGCACATTACTGGCAATGTCAGGGGCCACCTGACTATGCCTTTTGTCTCTACAGGTGGTCTCTTCAGATCAAAGCTAAAACAGAGTTAGCAGCTGACACTGCTTCCATCAGTGCTGTGTTTCCTGAAAACAGAAATCTTCACTCCCCGAAACTGTCAGGCCGGCACCCAGGACATGATTTCACTTCATGAAAGAAGCATAATGTTGCCTGAAATAAAAGCTGTGGCAAATCCCACTGCTGGTAGCAAAAACCTGGGAATGCCTCTGTAGTAGCAGAGTTTGGTGCCACCAAAGTCAGGAGTACTGATTCTTGCAGAACCTGTTCTTTCAAGTCCTTCCAGATCTGGTTTTAAGGAGTCTAAACAGACAGCAGCTCAGCCCACCAGAAGATGTAGTCTAGAGGCTAGGGCTTAGGACTGGGTGTGAAAGGGAGGTAGGATCCAGTCCTGGTCCTGCCACTGACCTAATTCTGAGTTCTAGTAAACTAGTAGGTGGCACTTCCTGTTAAAAGGGCAGTGTCAGTACAACTGTGTCAGAAACATTAGAGATGGAGAAGACCTATTTTTCCCATTTCATGTGCAAAAAGGACACACCCGTCCCCACTTCTTCAGGCATCCTAATAATTACAAGATGATTGTTAAAAAATAACCATGCAGCAGAGCACAACAAACACCACACACAGCAAAATGAAATGAACGTAAACAGTCATTAAAGCGAAAAGATATACCCCACTCTGTTATCATTCCCATACCTTCAGACCTCTGAAAAAAGCCCAGCAAATGAATTACCCTTTTTTGTCCTGACCTAAGGCTAGGTACAGACATTACACTTCTACGGGTATACATGATCGCAAACAAGTCTATACCCATAACAGAATAGAAGTTTGGCATACAAAACCAGTTTATACTGTAGCATAACAGAAGTTCAGCACACAAAAGTGGTCTATACCTGTAACAGAAGAGAAGTTCAGCACACAAAGATTGGTTTCAAAATGGTTGAACCTGGTCTAAGATTTGCATCCCCCTCTTCCTTCCTCCCCCGCCCCAAGGATGAATGTGTGTTCTGTTCACTACCAAGCTACACTACGTTGCTCACAGAAAACTGTGTAACTTATATCAGTTCTGCCTCGGGCTTTTTGACTGCTGGTACCTCATCTAAGTGTCAAGAGATTTGGACCCCATAGTACTATGGTAAGGAAAATGTTGGATCCAGAATTCATGGGTGCACATAGACAGTACCCAGGTAGTAACTGTCTCATGTCTCTTCCAGAGGGTCTTCAGCTTGGGCTTTTCCATAATTACAGCTTTGGGCTCATGCCACCAAAAGAGAATCGGTCTTATAGGGTGCCTATATACATGCATCGAGGCTTCTCCAATATACTGTAATTACAGCATGTTAAAACACACTCGATTAATCGAGTGCTGTAATTACTGCACTCCAGCAGACTCAAGTGTCATGTATATCAGCAACCCTGCACTAAAAAATGGCAGCAGGGGTGCTTTAAAGATAATTTGACAAGCTTTAGTTAAAGTGCTCCACCGCCATTTTCTGTGCAGGGATGCTAACACACTGTATGCTCCAGGCGCTTTAATTAGAGCAGCTCTTGTAGCCGCTCTAATTAAAGCGCCCCTCCACCCCCGCCACCTAGGGTATGTGTATAAACACTCATAATCAGGAGAATTTAAAGCCATTTAGGGCCTTCTAGGTCATAATCAGTATTGTGTGCAAATCTACAGGCAACTAATAGAGGTCCTTGAACCAGCATTCCCTCTAAGCTGTGCGGCATGTGCAGCCGTGCAAGCATACCTGGCAGTGGGGCATAAGCGCACCTGTTCGGCCACATACACCACACAGTTTAGAGACAACACTGCCTGGAACATGGGAGTCAGATGAGTTCTTGGTAATATACATAGCTTAATAATCAGGCAGCTGCCTTTTGCACCTGCTTTAGTTGCATTTAAGGTGTAGTTCCATATTGGGTCTTGTGTTCACTAGGAAAAAAAGAAGTGTGTTCTTGAGTTAACTAAAGCAAGATAAATTCCTAGTGAAGACACAGTAGTCTGTAGTTTTCTTGCAAGTCATCAGCTCAAGTTAAAGGTAGCAAGGTAAGGAGTCTAGTCTTTAACTCACATGAAAACCTCCAACTGCCTCTGTTCTCTGCTCAGATGGTTTTCCCCACTTCACCATCATTGCCTCAGTCTTTTCTGGATTGAGCTTTAGCCAGCTAGACTTCAGACGTGCTACAGCCTTAAGGAGGTGACCACATTATCTGGGTCAAATGAGATAGAGACAGAGTTGGATATCGGTTGTCTGGAAAAAATACCATCGCCCATGCTGCTTTACTCACCTGTCCAAAAGCTCCACATATGCACTGAATAAAAGGGACAATGGGATAGCACTCTGTATTTCCATCCCTTTGGAAGGTAGAGCAATTGTTCACGGTTAGATGTGCAATTTCTGAGATCACAAAGTGCTGCTGAAGGACAGTGCTTTCCACTTCTTGTTGCATCCATAAGCTACTCAACACCTGCTCCTATCAACAGTATCAGCAAGGACACCTGGTCTTCATCCAGTACCAGGAGATCATTCACCAGTGTTGTCAGTAGATTATCTGGGCAAAAATCTAGTTTGTTCCCTGACTGACGAAGGTCAAGTTGATCTGAAGCTTCAAAATGCTCTGAGTCATCTTGCCACAGCCTTCTCAACAATCTAGAAAACTGAATGGTATGTAACCAGTTTATCAACATCAAGTAGTGGTTTCTTGAGCAAAGGCTAAAATAATGCTTTTTTTCAAAGCAAAGAGAGGCTTTTACTAGTGAAAATAATCCTGGACACAGGAATCCTGAATACTTGAGTATTCCCCACTGATTTTCAACAGAAATGGCTTAGACACAAAGTGCAGGTACACCTCAGAGCGAACCACTCTGAAAATCAAGCAGATAAGACTTAGTATTCAGTCCAAACTACTGTTTTGCCCCATGGATGCAAATAACTTATTCTGAATCTGTTTGGTTTTGTTTTGTCTGGAGGAATTCAGACTAGCCACCAAACTGAGACAGTCTGGATTAACCAGTCTATCAACATCCCAAAACGAATCCGTTGTCTGAGGTTTTGTGGGTGATATGATGAAGGTACCAAAGTATGCACCCTGTCTCCTGTACAGCTATAGCATACAGCTTGCAAAATGTTTATACTACAACTAATCAGCTTTGGCATAAAATGGACACTGATGCTGTGACCATCTTCTTATCTCTTCGCTCATTGCAGGTCATCAGCAAGTGTGGGTGGCCTGTAAGGATGAAGCTGGGGAAAAGAATGTCTGAGCCTACTCAATTAGTGGTGGACCAAAGAGCATTTTACAATCCTCTTAAATTCTTGCTGGAGGTGTCTGTCAAAAGAACAGCATTCTTCTCCTGGAAGTCTCTTGGCTCTGTTAACCTCCTTAAGTGGACCATCAAGACAGGTCCTTTGACTTAACAGGGGAGAGGGGCCTCACCCTCAAATTGCAAAAAATCGCTTTATCAAGTAAATGTAATAGTTACTGATTCCCCTAGACAAACCCACTAAATCAAAAGTGTGCCTGGCTGCATGAACTGAAGTGCTTGCTTCCTGTAGTAATGGATCCGTAATGGTAGCCAGGAAGTCCTGGCTATTGAATATGGATATTGAATTTACTTAGTAATTCACTAGTGAAACTAATACCACAGTCGTGAGAAACTTAATAGGTTCATGCAGGACTTTTGCCAGTAAAGCTTGGAAATCAGTACATTCAAACAAATCATATCTTAACTGCATACCAGGGTTTGCACGCAAGTGGGACACAATCAAGCCAAGTGTGGTGGCAAGTGATGCTTTAGATTCAAATAGTGCCGTTGCCATGTCTGGTTTGGCTCATAATCACTTGAAGACCTGACTGGTGACAACTACACCAAACATCAGCCAGCAGAGCTATTCAAATACATGCCAGTTCAGTGTGCAGTTATGGAAGGCCTTATCCTGTATGAGACTGAACACTTTAAAGCTCTCCAGGTATTTTGTTTTCATTTATCAAAATTAGCGGGACCCTTGTCCGCAGACACCATCCTTCTAAAAAAAAAAGTGTGAGTGAAGCGAAAAGGATTGAAAATAAGCACTGTATCTTGAATTCAAGCTTCCCCAGTCTTCAAAAAAGGCTTTCCTGGCTCATTATGGCAGGGAGCAGGGAACTGGCTCCTGCTCAGCCACGCTCTTATCCTTCATTCCAGGCCTTAGTGTTCCCAGTGCAAAGTATCTTATGGCATCCAAGGGACAGCCAAAAACCTAATAAAAACCTTTGTTGAGTAGGGGTGGTCTGTCTCAGTCATGCTACCCATGAGGGAGTCCTGGTTGGCTGAGAGCAAGCTGTGCTGCAATAAAGGAGGGATGCCTGGATCCTGGCTACTTAATCCAGTAGTCGATCCTCTGGATCATGGTGTAAACGTAAGAGGTCGAATCAGATGCCCGATGATTCCATTTTGTGGCTGACAAGCCCAATTCAAGAGTGTCACAGCTTGTTACAAATTTCACAGATCCGTACGTTGTTTGAGTTGGAGTCCAAGTTTACAGCACTCTGCTTTCTTCTTTCTCACTTTGCTCGTATCCTCTGGATTAAAGCCATTTCATGTTGAGCTGCACCCAGTGCCAGATGTTCCCTCCAGATCAGTGGGGATTCTGCGTGCTCCTCTCAGCTTTCTACACTGGTGTTGAACAACGTCATATAATTTTTGCTCACATTGCAATACTACCCTAAAAGGCAACCTGGCTTAATAACCAAGAATGCTTAACCCATGTTGTGGCAAAGCACAGTTGTTATATCTGATGTTTAAGTTTTCCCTTTTAAATCAATCCCCATGATCTTTTTCTGTTGCTGTTCTCTGAGCCCCATCCAGATTATCAGTACATTGCTGGCATTTCTGTCTGCAAAACTATATAGACAATAGTCTAGGTTAGGTCTCTCCAAAGAGGGATTATTTCTACTTCAGCCATGATATGACACTTGTACCTAACTGTAAGGGGATGCTGCTTTCAGGGCCTGAAACCCCAGCTGCAGGTAGGCAGCAATTCATAGTCTGCCTAGCTAGCTGGAAGGCTGGGAAAAAGCTGCAACTGATGATTAGTAAATGAGGGTGGAGCCAAGAGGGTTAATAGCTCTGGAGGTGAAAGGTGGGAGAGGGAAGGCTGTGGTATTGAGTGAGAAGCATGGAGCCTGGGTTATCTTCTCAGGGATTGAAGAAAGACTGCTGGTTTTGGTTTCTCTGTCAGTCTGTTGTTTTGCATAGTGTTTGTTGCATTTCTGTGGGGACAAGTTTGCTCCATGAAAAGTAAAGTGGCTGGAAACAGAAGTGGTGGGCCTTGAGAAGGAAGCTGGGCAAGTGCCCTGTCTACAACAACCCCTACAGCCTACCCCAGTATGAGGTTAAATTGTGGAAGAGTCCTTGAACAGATGGACAGAAGGGCTGGTCTGTCCTGTCCCCTTCCTTTGTGTCCCAGTACTTTTGTCAAACTACAGGTGACATCTCACTGCAACCTTTGCATGTGAAGAAAGGAGGATCCTGAGGTCCCTGTGGTGCAGGCCCTTCTGCTGGGTTCGGGTTTGGGGCTCACAGGCTGCTGCTACGCGCAGGTGAGCGCTGAGCTGAACAAAGCGGGTGGCTTGCCCAGCGCCTGCGGGTCTCCCTGGCGCAGCGGCGAGAGGGGACAGGCTCTGGTCTGCTCGGGCTGAAGCCTGGGTGGTGCTGCTCCAGGGCTCCTTACACAGCTGAGCAGCCGATCTGTGACAGCTAAAACGACCCTCCCTTCCCCCCGCAGCACTGCAGAGCAGTAGCAGGTCCTGAGCAACCTCAGCTGAGGGGCAGGGTGCTACCGGACAGGGCCTTTTCCTGCCCTGTCCGCCGGCCGCTCCCGCCACCCTGAGCCGCGGGAGCCCCCGAGCGCTCGGGCTGGCCTCACGCCGGGACGGGGGCGGGCGGCTCTGCCCCGGGCTGCTCGGAGCTGAGGCCGAGGCCGGGCGGCGCCGGGCCCCGCTCCCCGCAAGCGGCGGACAAGGCTGCCGCCTGGCGACGCAGCCCGCTCCCTGCACTGCCCGGCCCGGCCCGGCCCCGCCCCGCAGCTCTGAGAGGCGCCCCGGCCAGGCCCGTGCCCGTGGCCGGGGGCAGGGGGCCCGCAGGCTCCCGGCGGCAGCCCCACGCCCCGGGCAGGCGGCGGGAGCCAGGTGGCGCCTCCCCCCTCCCGCCATGTGGCCGGGGCCGGGAGGAGGGGCTGGCGGGAAGAGCCAGCTGGAGGCTGCCGCCGGCAGGAGCAGCTGCAGCAGCTGCCGGGGCTGGGACCGGCTCGGCTCTGGCTGCTTCCTGCAGCTGCCCCCTGAGCCCGCCCCAAGCGGGGGGGTCACAGGGTACGGGGCTGCCACCGCCTTGTCGGGACTTAGGCCCCATCCCAGCCGCGCCTCCCCTCCCTTGGGTCCTCAGTAATGGCGACTGAAGTGAACGGGATTTGTTCGTCTCCTGTTGACTTCAGTGCTCAAAGTTGAGAAGTCACAAAGCCGGCACCCAGGAGACCTGCCTTGTGATTCCCTGCTGCAGCCAGGTGTCCTTCTGTGCAGGTCCCTGACAAGGATTTGGGTATTTCCAGCTGGATAGCAAGTGGAAGGGTTTTCACAGCACCTCAGACAGCAGAGCAACATTTCTTCCTATGTCAACTGAGTCATTTCATGGGGACTCTGCATTGACCCACTTCAGTTCAGGAGCGACCCGCAGGCGACCTTTTCGGTCCCTCTGTCGCCTTGGCAGAATGAGGGGATGATTGGAGACAGGTTACTCTCTTCTCTCACCCCATGAAGGCCTGCCCACTTTTTTTGCAAACCTTTCTGCTTAGGGGCAAAGGTGCATTTCTCCAGCTGAGACCACTCCCAGCAGGGAGATTCATGTCTGGGACCACGAGAGCATTGTCACCCGAGCTTCCCAGAGGGACAGCCACAAGCCAGGTCTTGTCATTTTCTAAGGGAACTATTGGACCTTCTAATAATTCAGGGCTGCAGGAAGGCTCTGCTTTCAGCAAAATTGCAAGAGCTTGAGCTCTCTTTAACTAGCACGCTGGGCCGCTTACCTCTTTTGTGAGAAGTTACAAACAGCATTTTTGCCTCAGAACTTTCCGATTCCTGACTTTAGGATGCAAAGGACCCCCCCCCCCCCCCCACACACACACCCTATAGCTTCTTAGTCAAACATCCCCCCCCTCCCCTCCATGCAAACATTGTCCAAGTTAATATAGAACCATAATGGGGAGAAGCGGTCTATACTGCTGTCTGTTCATTGGGACCCTGTTGCTACAGGCTCTGTTCTAGCGAGCAACGTGCAATTTACCATCCCTGCCTGTGGTTTCAAATGTTACCGTAAATGCCATTGGCATTGGGAACCTGTTTGGGAATTCCTATTGTGTACTGGGGTTCATACATCCTTTTTCTGGTCAAGAAGTGATTGTAAACTTTTTTTTAAAGCAGAAAAGAAAGACCCCACACCACCTTCCAAGCAAAGGAAGATGGATATAGTGTCAGGCTCAATTAGATCCAATTGTGATGGCTTTGCAAGAGGAGAACAATGTAGCTTTTGTGAAGAACCCCCCGCAAAAAAGCTTGGAAGTTTTACAATAATAATAAAAATCCCATGGCATCTAGGTGTGAGCCTCCCTCCCTGAGGTGCAGTGCAACTCTGCCCTCTTCACAGGGAGAAGTTTTTGACTTTGAAGTGAGGCCTCAAGAGATAAGGAGGTGATACGATTATAGCTTCAAACAAAGCATTATGTACACTTCGCTCTGAGTCAAAAATACAGTGAAATGTGCAAGTTGAGCAGCTTACAGCTGAAGGCAGTCATAACCCCTTTGCCAGGGCCACACTGATACCATGGACCTGCAGCCTAACTACCTGAAGTCTAACTTGAGAGGTGTTTGCTCTAGGAGAATAGTTTGGATGGAACAGACTGGAAGTGCTTAAAATGCAAATGTACAGGAACTCCAGACCATCCCCCACCCTCTCCCTCCTCTGCATGAAGGAAAGCAGCTTAAATACAGCCAGGCCTGGAGAGGAATGTTAAAAAGAGGGGAAGAATCACCCTCCTCCTTTCCATAGGGACCCTCACATGGGGAGATTCAGTATGCATGACTGAACAAGCAAGCAAGGACAGCTCCTCTTTTAACTTTCCTGAACAATGGCTTCAGCTTCTTCCACCATTTCACATTCTCTCTACCCCCAACCCCTCCTTTAAAAAAGGAAGGAGGGGGGAGGCGGGGGAGAGAAAGCCCTGCTGCAGGACTTAGAGGGAAAAAAGCTTTGTTTCATGCCCTATAAACACAGCTTAAGCCCAATCTTGAACAACAATAAAAGATCCACATCACAGTAGTCTAAAAAGGGCCCTATCAGGTTAAAAGTCATTCATTAGAGAGAGATTTGGATGGTACAAAGGACACCTTAGATTATTCAAATAGAATTTTTTTTTAAATCCATTTTTTTTCTACTTTGCATTTATCTGTTTCGGCAATGAAAATTGACTAGGCCATTTCACTTTCCCTGGTCATTCATTTCCAGGTTGTCATACTCTAGCAAGAAAGTGCAGTTTTGGGTTATAAACATGGCAGGGAAAGTAAGGGGGACCAATTGCCCTGCATTAAAGAAAAGTCACAGGACAACCACCTTTTGTCTCAAGTTTTTTAAAACTTCCCCTACACCCAAATGTCAAGTTGGATCTATTACATGGTGTGTCAGTTGCTTCATTAACAAAGTGCCAGTTGCAGTCAATCTAACCCCAAACTGAATAGACACCTACAATTTGTAGTTTGACTCTTTCTCTATAGACCTGGAGACTGGTCCTTCCAAAAGGAAGCAATTTTTGCAAACTTCTAATTATGTTGCTCAACATCCTGCACAGGAGGGACCAGACTCTCCATTTCCTTTTACTCATTAGACTTAATCAGTCATTGAGACAAGAAAACAGCCCAAACCCTCTCTAAGCCATGCACCATGTTTCTCAGAAACCAGTAGACAATGTCTTTAAAAAGCAAAGACAACACAGATACAGCTTTTTTTCAAAAACATACTTCATATTTCCTCTTTTATTATATAAATATCAGTTTAACCTTTTACTGTAAGAATATAAAATGTTTTAAGAGGATCTTTGTTATTTTTTATACAAATTCACAAACAGTACAATTAATCCATAGGGGTCTCTGGGTTTGCTTTAACTCCATGGTCTGGCCTGTTACTGTGGAGGATTTGAGGATCTGAACAACAACCGGGTGGGGGTAGGGGGAAAAAAGCCAAGGAATTTTTCATCAAAAATTAATCTTGTATTCTTCCTCTTTAAAATTATAATAATAATAATAATAATTAAAAAAAAATCTAAAGAACCAGCTCCATTTTATTGGCAGAACAGAGATAAGACTGAAGTTCATCTGTCTCCTCCCCTTCACATTACAACCTCAGGGCCTGCTCTGCTCCTCTCTCCATTTAAAAACAGGAAGCCTCACACAGTGACCTTTTTTGTAGGTGATTTGAAAGGGAGGGGGAAAATATTTGCATATATAGGTCTATATATATTTAAGAACTGAACTCGCATTTCACACATTTCTTTTAACAGTAGCCCAATCCTTGGATGGATGCTCATGTGTTACACATGTTTGTGCTAGAAGAGTTTCCAAAAACAAACAAACAAACAAAAAGAAGAAACACAGAAGCACAGTGGGGTCCCCAAGCCCAGCTGGAGAAGGAGTGAGAGGCACAGCCAGAAAGTGAAGGTGGGAGGGAAAGCTTAAAAAAAAAATACAAACCCAAGGGGCATTTTTCCAGTCTAGGCACAAAATGTTTGTCTCAAAATCTCTTTCCTGTAAGAATTCCAGGGCTTTTGAGAAAAAAAGTAACAAATTAAAACGAGGTAGCCAGACATCATATATATATTTATATATATAGAATATATTCAGCAGAAAAAAAATGTACTTAAAAATCCACAAGAACAGCAACTTCAAATGTCTTTAAAAATAAAACCATGTAAGAAAATGAATACTGTAAAGAGAGGAGAATGGATGAGGAAAACTGGGATCAGTTACAGGACATAAGCAAAGGGAATGGTGGGAGAGTAAGAGGCTGTTTTTGTAGCAGTTACTTTTTTTAGGCATTTCAAAATAAAAACAGGTCACAGTATCTCAAATGAAAGCAAAAGTGAAGCTGGAGATTCTTCCTTAAGTCCCCTGGGCAGGTAGGTGCTAGTCACACCTTCTACCCGCACACCCCAGTCTAAAGAGGAATGGATGTGTGGCTGGATATGTCTTTATTCCCACTGCCAAGAAAGAGGAAGAGGGGAGGAAGAGAGAGAATAATGAAAGGGAAGATGTGTGGCTAAGGTGACTCGGGCCTTCCAAAAGCTGGGAGCTCTGAAGAAGATGGGGAAGAAGGAACAGAGTAGAAGGAAACTGGGTTTTCATCCCCAGCGCAGGGAGATGGGGAAAAGAAGGGAGTGTCTTGGCTTTCTCTCCCAGGCTGGCATCGAGGTGCGTCCCCATGCCCCTGGTATAACTTTTCTCTGTTCCTAAAGCACAGAAGAACTGGAATGGTGGGAGATTATCCACCTCCAGTATAGGAGGGGAGACTGGAGCTGGGGACCTGACTGAAGTGAATGGAATGAGTGCATGTGAGGAGGGTGCTTCTGTGGCTGTCTCTAGGTGATTGGGCGGGGGGGGAACAGGCAGAGGTGGAATGGTCTGAGCAGGTGGTCAGTGTCCCTAGGAGAGAAGGAGGGGATAGCTGGACACGGATGGTGGCACTAGTAAGCTTTTTTTTTTCTTTTTCTATTTAGAGGGAGGCAGGGAGAGAAGAGAGGCCTGTTCCCACCTCCATTTCCACCCCCACTTCTGCAAAATGTTTCCAGTCCCCAAAATGTATCTGGACTGGGGATAAATAAGGATGGGGGAGGGGGTCTGTCTTTATCCATCCCTAGTGCACAAGGGGATGGACTCAGGGTAAAGACAGGTATCTCCAGCCCCAGTGCATAAGATTGTGGGCCTCTATCTCCTATGCCAAGGCAGGATGATGAAAAGGGAATGGGGGGGAGGGGAGGGACATGGACACTGCATCCCAAGTAGAAACCCAGGGGCATGGCAGGGCACAGAAGGGACGGGCATCCTCTCTCCTGCCTCCCAGCCAGCGCAGCCACAGGCAGGTGGCATAGGACGAGGGTACTCTCTCCATCCCTCCCTCTGGTGCTGGGGCGGCGAGTAGCATGGCTCTGTGCGTGCCCCTCTCTCTCCTCCATTGCAGCAGTCAGTGAGTCCCTCCAGAGGGGGTGGAGGTCTCGGGTGCCCCCTCGTCTCACCTGACCTTCTCGCTCTCAGTCATTTGCCAGAGTCCCAGGTTAAGCACCTTGAGGCAGGGCAGCTGGGTGATGCGCTCCAGGCCCCGCTTGGTGATGCGGGTGCAGCCATAGAGGTCAATGCCGGTGAGCTGGCTGAGGTGCTCAGCAATGAGCTCCAGGCCCTTGTCGGTGATGCGGACACACTGGCCGATGTTGAGGGTGCGGAGGCCGTGCATCTGGCGCACCATGCGGTTGATGCCCTCGTCGCTGATGTGGCAGGAGCAGAGGGAGAGGGAGCGCAGGCCGTCCAGTCCCTGGGCAATGTAGGCCAGGCTCTGGTCGCCCACCTTGTCGCAGAAGGAGACGTCGAGGCCGGAGAGGCGGAGGCTGCCCATGGCCAGGTGCATGATGCCCGTGTCACTGATGTTGTCACAGGAGCGCAGGTTGAGGCTGCGCAGGTTGCTCATGTGCGACAGGTGCAGCAGCCCGGCGTCCGAGATGCCGCCACAGAAGCTGAGGTTGAGCTGGCGCAGCCGGGCCAGCCCCCGGGCCAGGTGCTTGAGCGACAGGTCACTGAGCTTCTGGCAGTCCTGCAGCGTGAGCTGCTCCAGGCCCAGGCAGCCCTCGGCCGCGCTGCGCGTCATGCCCGCCAGGTGCCCGATGCCCACGTCCGAGAGGTGGCGGCAGGAGCGCAGGTTGAGGCTCTTGAGGCGCTGCAGTCCCCAAGCGATGAGCAGCAGTCCCGTGTTGGTGATGTTGCTGCAGCCGCCCAGCTCCAACACCTCCAGGCCCTTGAGGTACTGGGCGATGCGGCCCAGGCTGCTGTCCGTGATCTGCTTGCACAGGCTCAGGTTGAGCGAGCGCAGGGAGCCGATCTCGGCCACGAAGGCGTGGCCCAGCCCGTTGTCGGTGAGGTTGTAGCAGCCGCTCAGGTTGAGGCTCTCGATGTCGGCCATGCCTTGGATCACGTAGCTCAGGCTGCGGCGCAGCGACAGGATCTGCACCCGCCGGATGCCCCGCGCCGCCAGGCTGGGGAAGAGCGACGGGTTGGCGCGGCGCAGGTGCAGCTTGGCCTCCACGCCCCGCCACACGGAGCGGTGGTAGGCGGCGTCGCGCCACGCCGCGCACACCTGCGCCGCGCGGCCCTTGTCCCGCACCTCCAGGTAGCCGAAGATCATGGCCAGCAGCTCCGGGAACAGGCACGAGATGTGCGTCTCCATCGCCCGGCGCGGCGCGGCGCGGCGCGGCCCGGCCCGGCGGCCGCTCGCCGAGGGAAGCAAGGAAGGAAGGACGGACGGGCCCGGCCCGGCCCGGCCGCGCGGCCTCCACCCGCCTCTACCCCCGCGCCGCGCCGCCGCCCCCGCGCCGCAGCCGCATGGTGCCGGGCCGGGCGCTCCCGCGGCCGCCGCCGCTCCTTTGTCTGCGCCGCTGCTCAGGCCGCGCCGCCCGCGCCCGCCCGCATCCCGCCGCCCCGCGGGGAGCTCGGGCAGGCCGCGCTGCGGGCGCGGAGCGCGGGGGCCGCCGCTGCCGCCGCCCGGGCCCGGCTCGGCACCGCCGCCGCCGCCGCTCGGCTCCTTGCTCCGCGCTCGCCCGGGCCCCCGGCGCCGCGTCCGGGCCGCGCGGGGGGAGGGGGGAGGAGGAGGCGGCGCTGGGCTGGGTCTGGCGGCGGCTGCGGCCTCACTCGGCTCGGCGCTGCGCTGCGCTGCGCGGCTCTCCCCCCCCCGCGCCGCTTGCGCAATGGTACGATCCGGAACACTCCGAGCCGTCGCCCTGGCAACAGCGCGGCCCGTTCCGGGCCTTAACCCCTGCGGCGCCGGCGCCACCGCCGCCTCTGCCTGCGCCTCTGCCTCGCGCGCGCTCCCCGCCAGCGGCCTGGGCTCCCCCGCGCTGCGCCCCCTAGCGGAAGCCCGGCAGCACCCCCAGCAGAGCGCGGCCCGCTCCGCCCGGCCAGGCACTGGGCTCAGGGCTGCAGCGGGGTTTAGCTGGGGGGGGGAGGGGAGTGAGCCACCCACGGGTGTCTCAGTTCTGGGCATGCGTGCTCCTGTTCAGAACACATGTGCCCATTGTGGGGACTCGTGTCCATGTTGTGAGCACATGCCCCCGTTCTGAGCACGTGTCCCCATCGCAGTGCCAGGCCAATGTCGGACTGGGCCTCACCATAGGCCCATGGTGCCATCACTCGGGGGCAGAGAGCAGAGGGTGAAGTAGGGTTAAGCCTAGGGTTTCTTCCACCCTGCCTCTCTCCTTTGCAGCCTCTCTCACTGGAGATGTAGGCCACCAGTAGGCTTGTTTGCTTGGACTCTAGGTGGGCCTGGAGCCCACTGTCTGCAAGAGCTGGCTGTCCAAGGGCTTTTTTGGGCCTGCAGCCTGAGCCACTGGGCAGTTCTCTGAATTCACAAGAGGCAAGGGGTTTTACGGGGGATGTCTTCTGTTGGACCAGCCCTGTTCTCAGGATGATGTTAGACAGGCTCTTCAATGCAAAGCTGCCTTTGGGTCTGTAGTAACTTCGCGGTAACACCCCAGGCGCTCTTCCTTGCACGTAAGGTTTGATTGCGTGTTTGAGGCCTTTCTCCACCCCCACACACACTTTGGCCAAGGGACCCTGGTAGAAGACTCTAATCCAAGCTACACCATTGAAGTTGTTTGGGTTCCTCGCAGATGCAAGGGAGTTGCTGAGTGGATATGATGGCAGGTTCAGGACCTGAGTAGTCTTCATTTTTTTTTCTCGCTGGAAATAGCATTTTTTTAATTCTCACTTCAATGTTAAGATGATGAATAGTTTTTTGTCAAATTAAATAAAGCCCTTCACTCTGATCCACCAAAATGAGACAATATTTGATGTTAAGAGCAAGTGAAAATTGAATTGTAATGGAAGCCCTTGACACTAGCTCTTTCAAGCACACATATTATACACTCTCTAGACCCAGTCTGACAACCTGGGTTTATGCCCAGTAAAGGGAATACAACAACTTTAATGAATAAAGTCTGCAGGATTGAGACATACACATCGGGCCAAATATGAGAGATGCTAAGGCCATGAGATGGTGGGATACAAAGGAGGTATTGGGATGACTAGGATAGTTGCATTACTCATAATTAGCAAAGCTACAAGCATGTTAAATCAGCAATCCTGTATGAGTCTGAGTCCTAATGAAACCTTTATACCATTCAATCTTGTATCCTGTGTGGGCTACACTTCTTTAACCAAAAAGATCTAGCTTAGAAATGTTGTGATATATTTTTAATTACTATTTTTAATCACTCTACCTTGCAAGCTAGAATGGCAGAAAAATAATTAACGCCTTAAACATTACCCAGAATAGTGTACACACACACACACACACACACACACACACACACACACACACACGGTTGTCATGGTTTTAATATCTGCTATGTTATCCCTGGAGGCCCTGAAGTCCCCTTCTCTCCTGACTTGCAGCAAGTATATTTAAGTCCTAGTTGCTTACTGGGCATCAGACCCTGAATCTCTCTCTGGTCCAAAATTGAATCTGATCTTTGTACATTTAATCTTTGATCCATCATGTTTTAGTGGAGAAAGACAGAAAACATTTTTGTAAGAGGCTTTTACTTTATAGTTTATCAATATTCCAGCTCAAGAAAGTCAAAGTGCAGGTAGAACAGTCAAATGCACAGAAAAAAATGCAGTTTATCCCCTTTGATCACACATGACTCCATATTTTCAGAAATAAAGCAGCGTGTGGCATGTTTGCCATGATCTCATGTGGTGGAAATGCTTTGCTATATAGGAGGTGGCCGTCTGAGAGACTGTTCCATCCAGAATCTCTGCTGGCCTCGTGGGCACTCTGACTACTGATCTGTCCCCCTGGAACTGTTTCCGACATCCCAACCCCTCAAACACCTCCCAGCAGCCACTTTCTCGTTTTGAAAGTGCTTGCCACATAAAGGTTTCATTCTCCCTTCCCCACCCCACTCCCGATTACGGTGGTGTTCAGTGCAGGCGGGACAGTTTTTATTGGCACTAGTTCAGGAGGAGCTGTATAGCTAACTTGGGCTTCACCATTCGTGAGTAATTCATGCTATTGTCTATCCCCTATCTTGCATCATTGGGTATAGTTATGATGTCCATGCATCTTTCTGCACTTCTTGTCATAGTGCACCCCTATTTATTTCCCTTGCCTTTTAATTCATAGCACAACATTTCCAGGCATAGCTCAAATTAAATATTTAGGAGATAATGAATATAGAAACCTTTCCTGCAAGTGTTCCCCAGCCACTGAAATGGAAAAATTCAACCCAATCTTATCCACAGGAAATTCCCAGTTGATAGGGGCTCTCTTGCCAATGGGTGGTGGTTGTGATTCCAGGGGAATGATGACTTCTGCCTGTTTAAACAATGATGCCCATGTCTCTTTAACCCTCTTCCTCCTTTTGCTCCCTGCCATCCAGATCTAACCATAATCCAGTTCCTACCCCAATATATTCCATGCCCCATTTAATTCCCTCAAATACTGTCTTTAAACTGGCTCCTTGATAAGCTCCTTCCCTTTTGCTGTGACCCACATCACTGATGATGACAAAGCTGCCCTCATCCTTTCTTCTTTTCTAACACCTGAACTCTCCTTCCTAGTTCCCTTCAATCACTGGGCCCCAAATGCTGTGCTGTCCTGTGCTGAGACCCCACAGGAGTCTGAGAGGATCAGATGGACTCTGCAATATGGATGCTCACATTCATTCAGCAAAAAGAAGTTCCCTTTGAAATTCAGTAGGAGATGGGCACCTCTCTCTTTTGAGTCTTTTGGAAACTCCAGCCTTTATTCCGAAATAAAATCAAACCTGACCAGCACAAAACAACAACCCACACCCATGACTGAATCCTTCGCTTCTTGTGCAAGGCTTGCAGGGCCTCTCATGTGCTGTTGGTGTTGTATGATGGAGCAGTTTTTCAGCTAATGTGCTGTGCCTGCCTTATGTTAACTTGCCAGTCTCTTGAGGGTCTGTCTCTGCATGTTTTATTTGCCAGTGTGAGGCATTTCTCTGAGGTCTGTTCTACACTCAGTTTTCCCCAAATTCTAACTGGTTTGAATTGTAGTACAGACCACACTCCAGATGGCCAGAATCCTACTTAATGAGATATTTTTGGAGCAAGTTTGGACCTGTGTGTGGTGTGGTTCCAAATTATTTTAAAGTTAATTTAGATACACTTTTTTAAAATGAGTGCTTGGGGTAGTTTTCCCATACAGGCTAGACCCATGTGCTCTTCTTTCAGTGTGCTGGCTAGAGCCACAGTTGCCCTGGCTTGTTTCTCACAGGCTAGCAAAGAAAAGGTGCCAGCATGTTTTCTAGAGTAGCAGTGTCTCTTGGAAACCTTTTGCTCCTTTTCTATTTTTAGGTGAGGTTGACCCCATTCACGTTGGAGAGTTTTCCTACTGTTGATGATAAGGCAAGAGAGGCACTACAATGGGAAGGGGAGGGTGATGGGAGGGCTTTTTACCTTTTATTTTTCACATTTTCAGCAGAAATTATTCTTGAAAACACCTCCATAGTACAGAGTGCTAAACAGTATTCTCTATATTACAGTTTCTTGGTCAGAATGAACTAAGTCTGGTCTGCCATTCATCCACCATTACTGGGATGAAGGATATCATTCGATATATGAGGAAATGTAAATGTATATTAAGATTGTGGACCAAGATTTAGATTTAATATCTCAGTGCAAACACCAGCTCTGAATTTGGACCATGGTGGGTTTTGAGGGGAGAAGCAGGGTTGATGTTTTTAGTTTTTCAATTGTTAACCAGTGAGCTTAGAAAAACATAATCATGCCTACAGGAGGGAACATGCTTTCAAGGTTAGAGCGCAGGAGTGCACCAGGAGTTCTGGGTTATATTCCCAACTTTGCTGCTAAATCTCTATGTGACTAGCAGACACCGGGAACGACCTATGTGTGAAGATCTGTGTGAAGAACAAAAATAATATTCTATGAGCCATCTGACTGCTGTGGTAGACATGGTCTATGTGTGCATCTCATCTGCTCCCATGTGACTGGATGCTCTTGTGGCTAAACCAGATAACTGGGAGTGTGGAAACCGGGGCCATGACCACAGGAGGAACTCTTCCTTTCCATGTATGATCACTTTCTTTCCTTGCCTTTCCTGTGAGTGCTCATATATTAACAATTGCAAAGTCTGTGAGAGATGTGAACGAAAAGGTCTGTAGAAGTGCAAGTTATAAAATCCCAAATGGTAACACTCATAATCCATTCAATGATGGCCTTCGTTGGAGTGAAGCTGCATCACTCTTTTTTTCTTAGTACCAAAAAAAGATCAGAGAAGAAAAAATAGTAGATGACATAGCAAGTATTAACAGCCATAGCTTGAAAAGTAAACAAAGTAGTCACATAGCAATCATCTTCACCAGTCACAGACCTTCCTCTATAATGGAAGCCTTGCCAACTTGAACTTAAAAGAGTAACTCCTGTATTTTTAGTAAGCTTAGCATCTGCAGCACTTCTACCCTGAGGGTGATACCTACCATTCTGGCTAGTGGGTTACAGTCACATAGCTAGGAAATGTGACCAGCCTGGGGTGGGCTGTCCTGGCCACTTAGTTCAGAATGAAACACTAAGAGCCAAACTCACTTCTGGCATAACTCCACTGAGTAAAGTGGATTAAGCACAAACCTGTGTAAATGTCCATGTCCCACCCTTGGGGAAGGGACTGTGGGTAAAGCAAACCACTTTTGCATGCTGCCTATACAGCCTTTGTACTGACCAGCAGAAGCTGGGTTGGCAAGATGGTAAGTGAAACTTAAAGCTGCTTCCCTCTGGCTAAAGGGAGTGCAGGCACTTTTACTACCATCTGCTATTTCCCAGGTGAATCGTGCCTGAGTAAATAGGACAAGCCTTGTACAGGGAAGTATAAATCACCTATCTCTGCATTAGCACAAATAGATCTGGCCCACAGTGGGAGGAATGGGTTTGTCTCTGGAAGGGATAAATGTAGCCCTGCAGCATTTAAAATAAGGCATTTTTATATTCTTGGACTATACAGAGTTGTTAGGTTTTAGCTATTAACTTCTCCCTCTCTCCAGCAGAGCCATCACTACATTTCTAGATAGTAAATTACATTCTAAAATTGGTGGCTCACTAGAATTGGACAAAGTTAAGTCTCCTGCCCTGTAAGTATTGGCTCCAAACAAACATCGGAGAGGAAACCTGGAAAACAGGACAGTGCTATTCTGGAAACGTGCTGTGAAAATCCGTGTAACAATTAGAGCTCAGCAAAGAAGAGCAAACACAAATGGAAGGTATATAATACAATGTATAATCTTAAACCCACCATTGAACTTGCATTCACATTGGCTGGAGGAATCTTAGTTTGACACTTTTTTGCTCCAAAAAGAAAAAGTCAGTCCAGACCTTCCTGGTGTTAGATACACCAAACCATCAGAACCTCCACCCTCCACCCATTCATTTCTGACTCTTCCTCTTGCTGTGTCGAGACCCGCCCTAGGGAGAGGTGCTGTTTAGGGACCGCATGCCCTCATACTTCTATTCTGCAGAAACAATGATACCTCCACTTGGGCTATAAAATTCCCGGAAGCGTGCTAGCGTTCCTTGTGCATCAAAATACCTGAAAATCCCTTTGTAATGGTATGTGCATATGTGAGCAGATGAGTGGATGTGGTGAGTCGGGGTGGGAGGTGGTAATGTAAAAGGGTAGAACACCTGACCTGTGTTCTGCATTGGTTTCTCACTTCAGATGATTTCTGTTTTCTCCCTAAATGCAAAATAATCTATTATTTTCAGCAGTGGCATAACTAGGCTGGGGCAAACCTGGGCACTTACTTGCATGGGCCTACCATGCCCCAACTCAGCCAGTCTTCAGCACATTCATTTTGGCTAGGTACAGACATTACACATAAACTGGTTCAAACCTGTAACAGAACAGATGTTCAGTGCATATAAACCAGTTTGAAAATGGCTGAAACTTGTTTGAGATAAACCTAGTTGAATGTAGTATTAGACTTAACTGATTTGGGTCAAATCAGTTTATGCGATATCTGTCCCAGACCCCTTCCTGGTTTAACTTAAACTAGACTTCTCCTGCATCCCAGGTGCTTTGCAGCCCTGGGTGGGGCTCTCAGCTCCAGTGTGCTGGGCTGGCCCCACTCCTCTGCTTCCTGGCTGGAGCTCCAGCAGAGACAGCAGGCACAGCAGCATCTGCCTGGCTTCCCTGTGCCCCCCCCACCGCACTTCCTGCTCAAGCAGGAATCTGCCCCCTCCCCTCTCCCACAGCACAGACTGTAGCCAGCATGTGGTATGCTAGCTAATGCTGAGAGGTATCTGTGTAAAGCAGACAGGACTGTTGGCTTAGGGCTTTTTGGCGCTAATCAAGAGGTAGCTGGTAATGTCCCTCCATTCCTTCCTTGGAAAAAGCTGTTTAAGAAGAGCTTGAACTAATGAGAGAGGCTTTTGTTTTGCTGATGGGTTGATAAATGCTCTGTTATCAACTCCCTGTGTAACTCTCTGCTGGCTCCTTGGCTGGTCAGGAGCAGTGGGGGGGAGGGGATGGGCCCTTCCCTAATCAGAGCGTTCTGCCCACACACCCCCTAAGCTCAGTACAGTGGAAGGGCAGGGAAGGGAGGGCTAGCTCAAGCACCCCTCATCTGCAGGCATGGACCTGCATTTCTTCAATCCAGAGGGGATGTCTAAACAGTTATAAACTGGTTCAGCCTAGGCAGGCTAGACTAACCTGCAAAGATTGAATCAATTCAGGCTCAAACTTTTTGAATGTCTGTCCCTAGCCCATATGACAAGCCATTTTCCTGTGTAGTGAAAGCATCAAGTTCCTTTAGTCTGCACTGCCCCAGATTTCCAAAATGGACATGGGGAAGAATCCAAGTAGAAGTATTTCTTCACCTGCAAAAGGACTGAATTGTGGGAAACAACAGGTCTCTTACTGCTTTACCAACCAAACCTTCCATTTCTTCCTAGCCCTTGTGATTGCTAATGTTCCACACCTACCCAGTAAATTGAGCCTGTTTCATTCTGGAATCTGTGAATCTTCTCAAATAGAAAGTTAAGATTATTCCTTAATGCTTTGAAGCAGAAAACAAGATTCTGAAAGATATTGAAACCTGTGAAAATATTGGTGGAATAAACATGGGTATCAGGATTTGGGAAACAACAAGTGAGTAATAAAAAAATCTTTGTATATCTATTAAACCTTTCATTAAAGAATCTGAGAGCTCTTTACAACTTTTAAACCTCACTATACTCTGGTTAATTAGTTTGGTATTATCACTGTTTTATCTATTTGGAATCTGGGGCACAGAGCACTTAAGGGCCTGGTTTTGATAGCTGATTAGCACCTGCACTATGATTTCATTGACAGCAAGAGGGAAAAAAAAATGGTTCCTGGCTTCTCTGAAAATCAGGCTCAGGTTGTCCCAGACTGAACACACAAAAATTGAGGCTTACAAATTGAGTAGCCATGTCTGAAAACATAAGCCTAAACAACATTTTTAAAGTCCATATGCTGAGTATGTGGCAGGGCCAGGCATCTGGCAAAGATTTCTTAACTCCCTGCTGATGCCTAAGCCAGTGGTTGTCAGAGAGGTGGTACTCTGCCATGGCAGGGTTGGGTGGCCTGGCTCCGCATCAGTCGTTAGGATGGGGATAGGGATTCCACAGCAGAAGTACAGGAAGGGGTTCTGTGACTTTAGGACATTTGAAAACCACTGACCTAAATCACAAAGCCAGTCCCTTGCTCTGTTTCAATAGAGCCAAGAGAGCAGGGGCCTTTGAGATGATCAGTTGGCCACATAGCTGTATTTTCACTAAAGTTCACATTCTTCCATCAAATTCCCACACTGAATATTCCCAACTTCCTATTTTCCTTTAGCTATCCTAGCAAGGCATATCAAATATGCAAATGTTCAAGCACGCACACACATACACATGCTCTCCTTGAAGCACCCCTCAGAGTTTGTCTTGGATGCTTGTTTTACTCTAACTCCTCTGAACCCCAAAGTGACTTTAAACTTTTTTTTTTTTTGGTTAACCTCTGTATGAAACTCTCTCTCCCTCTCCCCCCCCCTCCCCTCCCTGTTTTTTAAGAGCGTGTGGCTTCACTTACACTTTGCCAGATTCCCAAAGACCTGTATACTAGGAGCACCATGTAAATTAAAACCTATTATTACAACACAGAAATGTATTTTCAAACACATTCCGCAGATGTTTTTCTGGAACATAGTCTCAGTTACACACTTGCACATGTTGTTGAATCCTGCAGTGTAATAAATAAGTAGGTTACTGGGATGCACTTGCACAGTGCTAGTTACATAAGGAACTCACCATGGTCTGCAGATGGGGAAATGGAGGCATGGAGAACTTAACTAATTTGCCTAGGATCAGAAAGCAAATCAGTAGCAGAGTTGGGAGTAGAATTTCTGAATGACAAGGTTCTTTGGGTGAATCTGATATCTTTTATTAGACCAACTTAAATAGTTGGGGGAAAAAATTGTAAGCAAGCTTTTGGGTTTAAAAACCCTTTGTCAGGCTGAGGAAGTTTCTGCAGTTGGTGTGTGCTCTTCTTGGATGGAAGAAAAAGGAACGAAAAATGGAGTGAATTTCTGAACGGCCTTTTCTCTTTGATCAGTGGGCGTGTTCCTTCCTGTCTAATGAATCCCTGAGTGCAAACAAAAGGCACCCCGCATGCCAGCTAACTCATACCTGTGTAATATCAAAGGGAGAAAGGACTTTCCATTCTAAAAGCAAGTCTCTGCTTTAAGTTAGGAAACTAGCTATTAGCCACAGTGATCGAGCCACATGTATCAACAAGATTTCTTGTTTCCTCGGGTATACAATCCAGAAGCACTAACTCATTTGTTCCTTCTCCCCTCTCACTTCACCTCTAAACACATATTTTTTTACACAGATTTTCTCTGGATTACATGACCTCACAAAAATGCACATGCAAATCCTCCTGCAAACTGTATGCATGCCTTTCCTCCAGCAAACCACCCCTTTCACCACTTGACACAAATACACTTAATTTCCACCGGACAACCATTTATTTCAGTGGAAGAATATTAACCTGTGTTTCATCAGAAACCCAGACTTCATTCCAGATCAGTACACACTGGATTACATTTTCAGAAGAATGTGGGGTGAGATTTGGAAATATTTAGCATTTGTGGTCTATGCCAGATTATCCAAAGGGCTCAGTTCCCATTTAGACACCTAAACGAAGGCTGAATTTTCAAAAGTGTAACCGGCAGCTTGGCTTGTGCTTGTAACATTTATATCCAAATGTTAGTAGTCACTGGGCGTGTCTACACATACAATTAATGCTATTTGTCTTTACTGTATAGTAAGTTTACTATACAGTAAACTAATTTACTGCACAGTAAACCCCTGCATGTGTAGACAGTGATGCTTTACTGCTCAGTAGATTAGTGTACTGCACACTAAAGTGCCTCATGTAAAGAGAGTCTTCTGAAAACCTGGTAATTTATTTCAACATTTAAAGAGGAGGCAGGTTCTTCTGAGAAAACGGCCCCTGTGGGAGGGTTAAAGAGAGAACTGCATCCCATGTCTGTCACTATGTTTAGATGATAGTTTCAAGTTGTATCAACTGGCTTTGCTGATAGCAAAACAAAATCTCACACAGGTCAATCACAGCTGTGGGAAAAGAGCTGGCTTGCATTCTGGCCTCTGCAACACCAGCAAAACTGTCAGTATAAAACTCAGACTGATGGAAGAAACAGAGAGAGCCAAACTAGTGGTTCTGATCCCAGCGTGCTTTGTAACAAAAGAGCTCTCTGGACATGCAAACTGGATCTGAATGTCACTGAAGAAGGAATCAATCACCAGAGAGAAAAATGCACTGGCATCTTTAGTTGTTTTTCAGATTTAGCTCTGAATTTTCTTTTCTTTCTTTAAGAACAGAATTTCAGGGCCAGATTTTCAAAGAGGGAACTGCCAGGTATTACTGCAAAACCCTTACATGTGCAAAGCAGGTCATTGTATGCAGAGATTCCTTTATGTGTGAATGTATTCATGCCTCTGTAACTACCCTGTTGCATCTTGATGTTGACACATTAAGCTTTAAAGGGCAAGGTCAGTACAAAAAAACAAATGGGTATAAACCAGCCATGAATAAATTTAGGTGGAAGTTAAAAATAGGTTCCTAAACATTAGAGCAGTGAGGTTCTAAAGCAGCCTTCCAACTGGAATAGTGTAGAGGAAAAAACTAGCTTGTTTGAAGACGGCTTGCTTAGTTTGGGAGAGGAATGTGTTGTGTTGTCCTTGATAGCAGGGGGCTGCACTGAATGACCCAGGTGGTCCCATTCAGACCTGCCTTCCTGTTGTTTGGCTTTCTCTGCACAAGAAACTAGTACTGCTTGAAATAAATCGTTTTACAAAATTATTTATTTAAATGGCTACAAGCCCCCAACTATGGATACTCTTAAGGTATTTTAGTTGAAGGGCTGAACTATACATATGCCTGAAGACGAATATTTGTGCCCGAAAGCTTGCATTTTTTCCAATGGTTTAGTTGGTCTAATAAAAGATGTTACATTTACCCAAAGAACCTTGTCTGGACTATACACAAACACTTTGACAAAACTGGAACAGCTCTAATTCACATATCTAGTCATTCTGGTGCAATTTTTTGGGAACTCTTATTTTGGCATAAAGTGCTGCTTCCACTTTGCAATCAACATAATCAAGAGCTAAACAGGCCACTTTTATTTTGAAATAACAGCAAATACCTACTAATCTGCACTGAAATAGTTGAGGGTGAGAATTAAAATGGATCTTGTTATTTTGGTACAAGTTTATGCGTAAACTAGATCTAAAAGTATCTCATATTGATTTGGCTTAAGGTTACTGTTTATTCGCTTAAAATAAATTAGTGACAGTCTTAAACAGAATGGGACACTCCACACAAGGCTGCATCTACATGAGTGGCAGATTGCGCATTTGTTACTGCACAGTACCATCCCCACACAGTTTTTTACAGACACTGCTGTGCAGTAGCAATGAGCTACTGTGCAGTAGCAAGGATCGACTTGTGCAGTAGCGTCACGTTGGGGTTAGTGCTTGCCAATGCTCCTGCACAGTAGCATCTCCTGTAAACGTGCCCGAAGGGATTTAACTGGGTTTTCAACTTCATTAGTTCAATGGAAAGAATGTGTCTTGTGTCAGCCACACCTTATTTTTTTGTGTTCTGGTGTTTTGTGTCAATGTTTTTATTCTACAGCAAGTTTTAAGTATGCTGTGCAAATGGGGGTTTCCTGTGCTTGGGAAACACGGTGCCAGAAAGCAGAAAGTCACAGTAAATGAGATGGTTCATTTGAGGTAACGGTAGCATTAATTCAAGTGTATCTTCCTTTTTACTTTTGGGGCTAATGCTTTTTCTCTGAACAAAAGAATCATTTTGCAGCCAGAGGATTGAAATGGAGGAGGGAGATTTTTATTTTGGTGCAAGTGCAGTGAAGCATTTAAGCACCTGTATATAACTCAAGCATATGTTTTAGCTCTTTGCTGAATTGGGGTGATTTATCCTAGCTTTGCCACAGATTTCCTGGGTGGCCTTAGCCAGGCCTTTAGCCTTTCTGTGCCTGTAAGAGGAAAATGATAATGCTGACTTCATGGGTTTTGGGAGATCTGACTCATAAGGTTTGTGAGCTTTTGCTTCCAGCAGCATTATTATTTTTATTATACTGATTTTTACAGCAGTATCTCTGAAAGCTTTAAAGGGGTAGAGAGGATGAAAGAGAGAAGTTACATTCAATTAGGATTTTTAATGGCTTAATATTTTGCAGGCTCATTAGCATCTGTTGCCATTTGTCAGATATTCACACAGATTCACAGAAGTTTAGGACTGGAAGAGACCTTGTGAGATCATTGGGTCCAACCCCCACACCCTGCTGCTCTGGGCAGGAAAGACTGCTGGGGTCAAATAACCTCAGCAAGGTGTGTATCCATTTCCCTTTGGAAGATCTCCAGGGTAGGTGCTTGCACCAAAACCTGCTGGGAGTCTGTTCCAGATATTGTTCGTAATTGTTTCCATTTTGGGGTCAAACCAATTGCCATATCTGAGATCAGAAGGAATTTTACACCATGGTAAGATTGGTAAAGACTGGGTTTGCCTTCCTCTGTAGCAGGAGGCATGGTCCTCTGCCCAGGGCCTCTTGAAAATATAGTAACATTTTAGAGGAGCAGGACATTGGCTGCCATGGTTCTCCTGCTTTACCTGTGGCAGATTAGGGTGTTAGGTCTATGTTGTGTCATGGTTGAGGGCACTTTACATAAAGTGCAAATTATGTTTGTATGGGATGGTGTGGATAGGAATGATCTAACTTGGGCAGTGGGTTGGACTAGATGATCCCTTCCAGCCCTAATTTTCTATGACTCTGTCTTAAAAAACCTGGGGCTTGGTCCTGTAAGATATTAGAAGGGTTCATTACCATCAGCTCCAACTGACTTCAACTGAAGTTTCACATGCTGAACACCTCCAGGAGTGGCTCACAATACCTTTGGAGGAGCAAGAAAACCTATGTAAGGTCATCTAGCACGTTCCCTTTCTCTGACCTGTTCTTGAATCTCTGCAGAAGAACTTACCATATTTTACTTTCTGCATGTTTATAATGTACAAAACTGTGTCCTTACTCTCTAGCCTCATCTTAAAGGTGACTGATGTATTTATTACCTGATAGAATCTGAGATCACATCTCTGTGTTCAACAGGTCTCCAGCAGAGCAGCGAGTGGTATTTCTTATACTATTGGAGGGATCCTTTAGTGTATATAATCAACTGCTAGAGGCAGAACCTCAGTTCCCATTCTCAGCTGCTGGTAAATGGGGAGGAAATTATGTTCAGCTAGTTTACTCTTTCTCTCAGTTTTTTCCCTCTTTAAAAGGTTAACCTGATCAATCCTCTACCTCAGTTTAACACACATGAAAGGTACCAGGTAGTTGGCCTTAAGGACCGGAATCGTTTGTGTATAGAACACGGATGGCAGCTGGCAGCAGCACTGCAAATTTCCCAGCCCTGTCTTAAACCAGAGGTCAGTCCTGCCTGATGTGATGCGTCTCTTCTCCAGTGTGAGGAGAGCTCTGAAGCCGTCTGAAGAGGGGTTAGTTAGTGGAAATTGGTAGCTTGTGTGACTGGAAACTAGACTGGGACTCTAAATACAAACAGTCAGATGGTAACATTTTACTTTTTAAAATACGTGCATTTAGTAATTTTGTAGGCTACACATGCACATTTTGTGACTGATTCACAATCTTAAATGGTTTATTCATTTTAGTAAATAAGACTAAGTAGTTTTCAGTCTGGGTTTAGAGTGAATATACAGCTCCCCCAAAAATACAGGCATTCTCACAGCAACGGAAATAAGTAAAGTTCAAAGGCTGGGCTGAATGCATCTCATCCATGAGTCCAGCATTCCTAATTCAGGTCTTCTGGACCTATACTTAGCTGGGGTCTCATGGAGGAAACATGAAAGTGGGACTTAAGTCCCCTACAGTCAGAATGGAGGAACGATTGAATGTAAACGGGTTCCAGACTGGTGTACAGTGGTCATACCATCTCTCCCACTCTCAGATCCTGAAGCTGAGGACACAGCCCAGATGCTCTGAGCCCTAGTGGCTCTTAGGTAGTAGGCTGTTCTAGGAAAATGTTGCAATTACAGGAGAACCTTGGCTATTTCAGTTTGAGTCAACAATTTGGGAAGAGAAAAGGTATTTAAAAGCTTCCTATCCACCCAGCCTCCAGGGCTTGGCAAAGGAATAGAGGAACAAACAATCAATCCTGGCCTTCATTGACTTGCTGTGTGACTTTGGGAAAGTTGCTGAATCTCTTTGTGCCTCAGTTTCCACATTTGTAAAAATTATTAAAAAGAGGAGGTGGTAATGGTACTTAGTTGGAGGTAAAATAATTGGAGGTCTAGGTAGAAGTGTTAAGTATTAAGATGACCTTGTATTTTTATCCAGCTTTTCTGACTGCAGTGTTGTTTTTTACTGTGTCTCTTAAAGTTTTCTCTAAAGTTTATGGCACTGGACATGGTCAGTGACTGAATACTGAGCTACACAGACCCTGGCTCTGATCCACTATGGGGATACACTATTGAGCTTGCATCATGGGTCGCATGGGGAGAGTGTTCCTTCTTGGACCACTAGACTTGAGTCCTGCCATAAAATATCCCAGCTTTATCCCAGAGTTGGCTACATTTAGCAGATGAAGTGATGCTGTTGCAGGTGATCTTGATATATGGCTTGTAATATATTGTGATTGAATGGGATTATAGCCAGAAATGTTTACATGCACCTGTATACTTCTATACAGGCATACCTCGTTTTATTGCGCTTCGCTTTATTGTGCTTCGCAGATATTGCGTTTTTTACAAATTGAACGTTTGTGGCAACCCTGCGTCGAGCAAGTCTATCGACGCCATTTTTCCATCGGCGCCATTTTTCCAACAGCATTTGCTCACTTCAAGTCTCTGTGTCACATTTTGGTAATTCTCGCAATATTTCAAACTTTTTCATTATTATTATATTTGTTATGGTGATCTGTGATCTTTGATGTTACTATTGTAATTGTTTTGGGGCGCCACGAACCGCGCCCATATAAGACGGCGAACTTAATCGATAAATGTTGTGTGTGTGTGCTCAACCGACCGGCCGTTCCCCCGTCTCTCTCCATCTCCTCGGGCCTCCCTATTCCCTGAGACACAACAATATTGAAATTAGATCAATTAATAACCCTACAATGGCCTCCAAGTGTTCAAGTGAAAGGAAGAGTCACACATCTCTCACTTTAAATCAAAAGCTAGAAATGATTAAGCTTAGCGAGGAAGGCATGTCGAAAGCCGAGACAGGCCAAAAGCTAGGCCTCTTGCGCCAAACAGTTAGCCAAGTTGTGAATGCAAAGGAAAGGTTCTTGAAGGAAATTAAAAGTGCTACTCCAGTGAACACACGAATGATAAGAAAGCGAAACAGCCTTATTGCTGATATGGAGAAAATTTTAGTGGTCTGGATAGAAGATCAAACCAGCCACAACATTCCCTTAAGCCAAAGCCTAATCCAGAGCAAGGCCCTAACTCTCTTCAATTCTATGAAGGCTGAGAGAGGTGAGGAAGCTGCAGAAGAAAAGTTTGAAGCTAGCAGAGGTTGGTTCATGAGGTTTAAGGAAAGAAGCCGTCTCCATAACATAGAAGTGCAAGGTGAAGCAGCAAGCGCTGATGTAGAAGCTGCAGCAAGTTATCCAGAAGATGTAGCTAAGATAATTGTTTTTTTATACATAATGCTATTGCACACTTAATAGACTACAGTATAGTGTAAACATAACTTTTATATGCACTGGGAAACCAAAAAATTTGTGTGACTCGCTTTATTGCGATATTCGCTTTATTGCGGTGGTCTGGAACCGAACCCGCAATATCTCTGAGGTATGCCTGTACTTTTTCCAGTAAGAAGCTAGCTTACTCAAACAATTATGGCATTTTTAAGTACGCTGGTTAAAAATGGTGTATCCTACCTAGTATCTGGATCTACATGGGCTGCTTTTAACAATATTATTTTTTCACTATATACCTCCATTCTTTGTTTACTTGTGAGACTGAGTAACACAGGCCAGAGGCAGCTCAGTAAAGGAGAAGCAAGGTAGTACGGAAAGAAAATCTAGATATGCCACAGAGGCTGCCTAGTGCTGAGGTGTAGCAGGCACAATATGAGCACCCCTAAAAAATGGAAGTACCAAAAGAAGCAGAAGCAGAAATGTGTGCAGAAGCAGTTTGATAGGAAGACCATCTCCTTTTTGTGGAAATGGACAGATTATATAAAGAAGCAGGGGAATATCATGGCAAGGCAGCCAGGTCTGGAGGATCTGTGTCTGGAGATATTTTCAGGAGATTTTATTACACCCTGATTAAATTCAACCTGGAGCTGGAATAGTGTAGTCAGCTCTGGTAGTGTTTGGCTAATAAAACCTAAAGACAAATAAAACAAAGCATCAGCTTAGATTCAGAAAAATTCACAGGGAAGACTCCACGGTTGCTACAGAGCTATCAGATGAAGAGTATCTATGAGAACAGTTGAAGAGCACAGGCCAGGACAACCAGAGGAATCGACAGCTAGATAGAGTGCTGGGTGGTAGAGATACTGTGGCCTCAAGAAATGAAAAATAAATTAATGAATGCCTACTTGTTCTAACATAAGCTTAGACGAAATAGTGGGAGGGCTAATTTAGACATCAATCCTGAGTCTTCCACCAAAAGAGTGGTAAAAACAAGTGGCTGCTGGAACCTTGTCTACACCAGGGCTCAAGGCACCCTGTGATGCCTCTCATAATGGAAATTCAGAGTTCCTGTGACAGAGATTGAAGCGTTCTGGCTTCAGGTGAGTATATATGCGAGTCTCCTTTCTAGACAATGGATCCCTAAGAATCCCTGCTGGTTCCTGATTTCTTCATGAGAAACTTTATTCATCAGGGGAAAAAAATGTGTCTGTTGCCAGTACTGGGAGGGACAGAGGAGTCATCTAAACCACAGTATGTGCGTGCTCTTGGATACATTGAATAAACCAATAGGAAGAAGCATTACACCAGGGTCATGTTGCGAGAGAGGCTCAGATCTTAAGGGAGGAATGTGTCACCAGTCCCTCCCAGTCTGAAAGAAACTGAACAAAATGCAGGAATGATGCAAATTACAATGGAAAGAGATTTTTTTTTTTCTTTCACCACTGTTTACAACCCATGATAAGGCTATGTGTCACTGTTGGAAGCCCCAAGTGCAAAACAAAGAGGATAAATTTGCATGAGCAATTCTCCTTCTCTAATTGCTCAGGGCAGGAGTTCAACTTTTTTTCATAATGTGTGCTGAATCTTAGCAGATGGACATGGACAGTCCCTGGCCTATCTACAGCCATGGAACTTCCATCTTCCTAATGCAGCAGTAGGAATACTAGGAAAGTAGCGATGGATTTTCTACTGCATTTAATGAAAAAGAATGCAGTTCTCAAACTCTGATGCTTCAAGTTAGTTGCCTGAATCCATATGCATCATCTCTGAAAATCAGGCCCCTTATTTAGGTATCTAAATAGGACTAGAAGTGCCACTGTAAATTATCACAAGTTATTTTTTAAAAGTTTGCAGTAAAGAACCTGAAGACAACTTCAGAAGCAAGAAAGAGAGAGTTTAAAAACATGGTCTAATAGCTTTTTGCAGACCTCCACCCAAGTGGTCTGCATCTCAAAGTTTGGGAGCTGCTGTCAGAGGTCAAGCACTTTATCTGAGACCATAAACACAATCAATAAAGAAGTTATCTTTAGGATCTGAAGGGGGAATCACTTTCACAATTCACATTTTAAGTAAACAGAACTGTTGGGCTACCTACCTCTGTGCAACTGTAATCACAGCAGAATTCACAGCTGCAGGGTTACTTCTTTGGAGCATCTGGTATGGGCCACTGGGTTTTATTTGGTTTTGGTGTTGTTACTGAATTTCTGTTCCAGAATCTGTTAGCCAATATGCTGCTGCGGTGGCCTGTATACAAGTTAAAGAACACTGAATACTGCAAATTTGCTTTTCAATACATTTATTTGTATCTACAGCAGATTTCAATAGGCAGTTACACTGGCAATCTACAGTGAAGCACCAAGCCATACTAAAGCTGATGCAGGGGTCTGAGATCTAAGTGTGCTAGAGTTTCCATTAAAACAACATTGCTAATGTCTGTCTTTATGTATATTTTGAAGGTTTGGGTAGGCTTTTGAATGCTAAATCTGTTAGTTTGTGGGTTAGATTCACTAATAAAGTTTAAAGAAAAGCATTCCAAAAATGAAAGCCAAGCCATATAGTTTTATATAACAAATGCATTACTTTGAAGACAGCTTTATTTTCAGATAACACATTTTAAATGTTATATCATACAACTAGAACAATGCTGCAAAAAGACGTGCAGTTAAAAGTAACAGTGCAAGAGGCTGCAATCTAGTCTATTTAAAGCAGGGTTTCTGTGCATTGATTTGCTAATACTGAGGAAGAAATAATAGGTTTAAATAATTCTGGAAGCTGCTGAATACTTATCTCATATTTCAATTGAAATTTAAAATAGTGTTGTTTTTGCAACGTTTTGTTCTGTCCAAGTTTAAGATGGTTTCATTCTAGTGAAAGCTACTGGATTACAGCAGTACTATAGTTTACAGGACAGGAGCAGAGGCAGCAATACAGTGTTCTCCCTGCTGCCTTGCTTGTGCCTCAGTCAGGAGGCAGAGAGCTCAGTGTCCAGGCCTACTTGATCCTTGTACTTTTGGACAAGAGTGCCAAAAATTGACATGTGTATGTCACAGGCTGGAAGGTGGGATAGGGGTGTGGGGGGAGGGGCAGCCAAATTGTACTCTACAATACCCACTAGGAACTGGTGGCAGAATATTGGGGTGGATGTCTCAGCGTTTTAGCCACTATGGCCATTTCTATGGTTCTGAGCTTCAAAGTGAAGATCACTGCTTTGTTTTCAGATACTGACTATTGGGATGCTGTTAGTGAAACATAGGATATTTCTGTTACTCCTCATCAGCAGCTTTGTTTAAATATTAATAAGTAACCATTAAGAATGCAATAATGAATGCTTTTGACTTGTATCACCTTTCATTCAAAGATCTCAGAGACGCTACAGACTTTAAGGAGCTATGCCTGACAGCTACACTATGTCACAAATTAAGGCCTGGACCTAAAGTCAGAGGAAGTCTGTTAGTTCCATCATTGTGCTTTAGATTTCTGCAGTTTGTATGCCCACAGATACAGAAGTTCACATGCATGTCCTGTCTGTGAGCCTTTGTGAAAATGTATCAGCTATCCCATTCCCACTTGGCCAGTAGGAAGGGTCAGGAGGATGGCTTGTGGGGAGCCCACAGTTCATGCCACTCCCATTCTTCCAGGACGGGGCTCTCCAAGAAGTGTTGGGTTATGATAGAGCTGAGAGTTACTCCTCTCCTGGGATAAGTCTTTTATGTGCTAGAGCAAGGGGGTGCAAAATATGGCCTGCAGGCTGGATCCAGCCTACCAAGTGATTCTGTCCAGCCTGCAGTCAGTCCCTTGGACCCACCTGCCCAGGCATGGATGGCAATCTGGGCAGTGGCATGTGTGGCTAGTTGAGCTACCCCGGGGCATGGAGCTATCAGCTAGTGCAGAGTGCAGCCCACCCTATCCCTACCACAGCTCTTGGGCGTGTTGGGAGCTGTAGTCTGTGGACCCAGGCAGCACGGAGGTGGGGTGGGGGTAGTGTGGTAGCCAGATTTGCCTTCCTGGTGGCCCCCACAGCAACAACCCATTCCAGCTGCCACTGTGACTGTTGCCATTGCTACTGCCAGACCTGGCCCCAGCTCTGCTGCCCATGCATCCCAGCCCATCCACCCTGTACTCACTGAGGACCACTAGACAGAGCAGGTGGGCAGGCAGGGTTTCCATGGAGACTGACCTGGGAAGCCCCGTGGGCAGGGTGCGCTTTGCTGGGTGGATGGGGTAGGGCCACAGGTGAGGAACAGCATCTGGGAATGGGACAGGCAGATGGGGCCAGGATCATAGGATGATGACAGCACAGGGCTGGGGCCCGGGGCAGAGCCACAATCTGCTCCCTGCATGTCCCTGCAACCGATAGGATCAGCTGGTACCTCCCCCAACACTAGACAGCTGTCATGGGGAGCCAAACCTGGGTCAGCACCTTAGGCCCACCCCAACAGCTCACCAATACTCCTTAAGTGGCTCTCAGCCCAAATAATTGTCCACCCCTGAACTAGAGCACAGTGCACATGAAGACTCTTCTTTCTTTCTTTCTTTCTTCACTGCTGTGAAAGGGGAGGGGAAGCTTTCAGTAAGCAGACATTCTCTCCTCCACCAGGGAAGAGGGGTTTCTGAACCTGAAGCTGGCTAGAAACTCTTCTGGCAACATCATACCCCCTCTATGCCGATTCCTCACTTGTCATGGACGAGCCATGCGTCCATGCACATCTTCCTTCCTCCCCAGACTGGAAGAGAGAAACTTTCCAAGCTGTCTATCACCTATAGAAACAGACCCATCCTGTCCCCTTTTCGCCCCTTGTGGCCCCTCCATCACACACAAGGACATGGTAGGAAGAGGGAAGGGATATAAGATGTGAATAATGTAGCCCTGTTTTCTACTAACATGAATCCTGCTGTGCCTGGGCAGTGCATCTCGCCTCCTTTCGAGGTTGCGGGTCACACAAGGCCTTTTTTGTCTTGGGACTAGTTCTGGCGTTTGGCAGCCTCACATCTGCTGACCAGGTGAGACAGGTCCCCAGGTGCAGGTACAGCACATCTGGGCTGTGGAGGAGGCAAACGCCGGTACAAACAAACACAGCAACTGCACTGTAGCGGGCGAGAGGAATTCAATAAAAAATACTTCGGCGGTCTGAACTGCTGAGCGTGGTGATTAATGTTCCCGGTGGTGTTTATGAGAAAGGCAGGTCCTTGCAGAGCTTGGAACAGACACGGTGTGGTCACAACCTGGCAGTCACTGGAGGGGAACTGGGCATTCAGCCTGCTGAGGCCTTGCAACCTCGCTGCAGAACTGCAGCTCCATGGCAGCAAGGTCAGGCCTGAGCAGGTGACGGGGCGGGTGGCTGTAGGGGTGCCGGGAGGCTTTTGCTGGAGAGGTGCCCTGGCTGTGGGAGGCGAGAGGGCGACGGGGGGCAGAGGTTGGGCAGGCCACTGGGACCAGGCACTGGGGTTCGCAGGCCTGGGAGGTGGTGGTGGGTGATGGCAGGGAGGCAGACTGGGGGGCCTGGGGAGGGAGCTGGGAGGGGAGGGGGGGGGCATGTGACTGGCCTTCCTGAGCAAGGATGGGGGAGGCCTTTGGACACCAGGAGCCCTTTGAAGCCCCCTGTGCCTGTACCAGCGCCACACCCCTTCCCTCTATAAAGCCATTAGACTCTCTCTGGTGCCAGCCCTATCTCTGCTGCATCTCTTCCCCCCCGCAGCAGCCGGCCCTCTTGCGCCTGCCTCCAGCCGGGGGGGCCGGGGTAGCGCGGGGTCCTTTGAAGGGGAAAGGCTGTTTGCGGGCTGCCGAGGAGGGCTGCCCATTTCCGAGGGGGCTGTGCATGACAAAGGGCAGGGAGCGGCTTCTCCCTTTGATCTGGGGGGGCCTCCCCTTCCCCTCACACGCCCCCCCAGCAGACCCCGGGCGGGCCGGGGGGCCGGGGCGCGGGCCAATGAGAGGCGGCGGAGGGCGCAGCCGGCAGGTCCCGGGGCCGGGCCGGGCCCGCGCGAGGCTCCCCTGTCGCCGCTGTCGTTGCAGGGAGCCGCGCCTCGGAGCCCGGCGGCAGCGCGACGGCTGGTCCCGGGACGCCGCGGGCGGCAGGGGCGCAGGATGGGCGGCGGGGCGCGCCTGCTGCTGGGCGCCGCCCTGCTGTGCGGGTGCTGCCCGCTCCCGGCCGGCGCCGGCTCCTGGTGGTGAGTGCCCGACGGGGGGCGGAGGGCACCGGGCTCCCCCTCCCCTGGGCTGCGCGCCCCCCGGCCCCGCTGACGGCGCTGCCCCCGCAGGTCGCTGGCGCGGAGCCCGGTGCGGCGGCCCGAGCTGTACATCATGGGCGCGGCGCCGCTGTGCGGGCAGCTGCCGGGGCTGTCGGCGGGGCAGCGCAAGCTGTGCCAGCTCTACCAGGAGCACATGGCCTTCATCGGCGCCGGGGCCCGCCGCGCCATCCAGGAGTGCCAGCACCAGTTCCGCCTGCGCCGCTGGAACTGCAGCACCGGGGACGCCGCCTCCGTCTTCGGCCGCCTCGTCCGCATCGGTGAGCGGGGCCCGGCGGGCGGCGGGACAGACCCACACGCAGCGCCCGCACCTCGCGCCTCCGCCCCGCGGCCGGGACCAGGGCTCTTCCCCGGCAGCACTGCCCCCGTCCCTGCCCCGCATTGCTGACCCCAGCCATGACTCCCCCAGCCAGCACTTCCCCATGCCACCCCACCCCACCCCCCTCTCCCCGAATCGCTGCTCTCCATCCCTCCCCCGACATCACTTCTCCAGCCATTACTTTCCTCCATCCCACCTCACCCCACCTTACTCCCCCATCACTGCCCTTCCTTCATCCCTCCCCCCGCATCACTTCCTCTAGCCATTCCTACCTCACCACATTACTTTCCCATCCATTGCTCCCCCCATCACTACCCCCTATCCCAGCCCACCCCCTCCATTCCTTCCCCTGCATCACTCCCCCAGCCATTACTGCCCCCACAATCACTTCCTCATCCATCACTTCCCCGCAGCCATTACTTCCCCCATTGCTTTCCCCCTGAACCATTACTTTCTCCACCATCGCTAACCCCACCAGCCACCACTTCCCCACATTGCTCCCCCCACCCTGACATTGCTTCCCCAGTCCTGGGAGTCAGGGACCCAAGACTAGGTGCAGAGGGAAACCCGAGGTGCTGCATTTGCCCAGTCTCAGAAGGAGCAGGGTGCCCTGAGGGAGACATCCCTGAAGCAAAGCAAGAAGGCTCCTTGCCCGGATGGGCCAGCAGGCACCCATGCCGGCACAGGTGGAGTGGCAGCAGATTACTGCCCCTTCCCACCTGGTTGGGGTGCTCCTTCCCTGGCCAGGACTCTCTTGGGGCTTCAGAGAAAGCTGGGTGGGTACCTTGCTGGGCTCTTCCAGTCCCA